>NC_089715.1:1059750-1413000 GCF_031753505.1 Anomalospiza imberbis | reverse complement strand
CCCCCATGGCTGGGGCTGAGTCCTGGCTGAGCTGCAGCTGCTGCTGTGCCCTGGCCAGGGGCTGAGGCCGTGGGGCCAGTGGCCAGAGCAGCCTGGGCTGAGCAGAGCTGTGGGGCCAGAGCCGGCTGGGCTGTGCTGGGGAGAGGCCCTTGGTGCTGCACAGAGCTCAGGGCAGCTGGCAGAGCTTGCAGGGAGCTGGGCTGGGCTCAGAGAGCCTGGCACAGAAACCATCAGTGTCCATCCCAGCCTGGCTGAGCGTGCAGGGCAGGACTCAGCCCAGGCCTTGTGGGGCAGGGCCAGCGCCTGTGCAAGGCATGGAAAACAGGCAAGTGCCCGAGAGAGGAGGCTGCTCTGTGCCCTTGGGGGCATGGACACAGCAGGAACACTCAGGAGCCCAAAGAGCCTCCATGGCTGTGCTGGAGACCAAGGCTGGAGCAGGGAAATGCAGGGCTGCTGCGCCATTGAATTCCAGGGCATTGAATTCCAGCACACACCTCAGCTCTCTGATGGTCCCGGCACCATGCTGGGCCCTGTTTCAGGCTGGAGCAGAGCAGATGTTGATGGCACAGGAGCCCTGCGGGGTTGGCAGGGACCTGCAGCTTGCAAGGTGCTCTGCTCTCCCTCAGCTCCTCTCTGAGAGATCCAATCCCAGCTCGGCAGCTCAGGGCACAAGTGGCACTGCCTGGTCATGGGCACACAGCTGATGTCTACCTGGAAAGGGGCACAGGTTTTAGTACTTGTACATTTCATATTATACAAGAACATTTTTAGTATCTGCATCACTTCAGTACTTTTAAGAGTCAGCAATTTTCTGAAGTACTGATGGCAGAAGGAAAAGAAATACTGATCTTCCCATCTCCTTGAGTCACCAATATTCTGTTTATTCTTTCCTCTCCCTCTTCCTTCAGGTGTTTCCAGTTCTCCTGTTGAAATGGCCATGTCTAAGGACATCTCTGCACTAGACCAGGTGGATCTATGTACTTCCCGTTGCACCCAGATTTCCCCCTCCAGATGCTTTCTGGTCATTCAAATGTCTCTCAATGGACTGGTTTCATTCTTTGCACATCAGGGAGTGGCCCAATCTTTTTGAAGTTCAAATAAATATGAATTATATCTTACTATTTTTAAATCTATAATAGAATTGGCTTTTCTTATGTCTTTATCTAAAACTGTTCCTGTAGAGAAATCCCTTGGGGATGGGGGACATGTCAGATGCTGCTGGGACATCACAGAGAGTTGAGGGAAGAGCTGTGATGGTTATTAAACTGTTCAAAAGTTCAACTTGTGTTTCTTGGCCAGAAACCTTTCTATGCCTCTGAGTGTCACCATCCCTGAGCCCGAAGGACACAAACCTGATGAGTTGTGGTTCCCACTGCAGGGGCACTTGGACCTTGGCTCTGCACAGGACAGCTCTTCATCCACTTTCCCTCTTTTCCTCCCTCTGCGCATGGAGGGAGCTCCTGACTTCAGCCTGTGACTTGTGTGTGCAAAGAGCAAATCTGGGCAGAATCAGGGCAGGGAGGGGTTGGGGGGCCTTGGGATCTGTGCTGGGCACAGAAGGTGTTTTCCATTGCTCTGGGACTGTCTGCTGTGCAAAGTGGAGTTAATATCCAGCAGAGGAATGACTTTTGCATTTGATGGAGCTGTGCCTTCCCTTGGGTTTGTTGGCTGACAAGAAATGAACATCCCTCTGTGTCTCGGGCAGCTCCTTCTCCAAGGAAAGCAGGTGGGAGTTGGAGCCAAGGAGCTGAAAGCTGCAGGTGCAGCCTGGGCTGGAGGGAGCTCAGATTTGCACAAGGCTGCTCTGAGTGCCAGGGCTTGGATGGGGGAGATGGTGGGGTGGGGGGTAGGGACAGAGTCTGACTGATTGTCAGCCATGAAGGGTCTTGATTTTCATATCTGTTCCAACTGCATGAGGAGGTACTTGGATTCGATGTCAATTGGAGATTGCACATATCAATGTATTAAGAGAAAAAAAAAACAACAGGACCTAAAAAATCTTTTCTCACTGTCTTTTTAAATATAGTGTATTCACTTGGAATAGGCTTCTGAAATTGCTCTAATTAACCACAAATTATTTGAACACTTACCTTATTCCCAGAGGCTTGGTTTGTTAATCTGTTCTGAATGTTAATGAGCTCTGGGACACTGAATTCCTGAACTGAAGAGCTGAAGGCTGAAGAAGCCTCTGGAGCAGTAAAATTCAGCAGCAGCCTCCAAGTTGCTGAGGATGTCAGCAGCCCCCACTGAGGCCATCCCTGCCCAGAGACCGTGGGGGAATGGGCAGACAAGGAGAGTGTCCCTGGGGCTGGGGCAGCAGAACTCAGAGGCACCAGCGGCTCCAGCTGGGAAATGGAGTGTGGAATGTGGCTGTGAAAGCCCTGCCTGGGCTGTGCCAAGCAGGACACACAAGCCCTGACTCCCATCCCCCAAACAACTCTCTCAAGGAGACATTTAAGAGGAATTACAATTGTTTGTGTCCTCTGAGTTGGATGTACTGGAGAAATACCAACAAGAGATTCTCAGGAGCTCAAAACAACAAAACAGCCTTTATTGGGAACTTTAGAAGATCAGAGAAACTTTGGCAAAAGGTCTTATACAACATTTAATCAACAAAAACACTTCTCAAAGCATTAACTTGGCCCATTCAACTTCACAAGCTCTAATCCTGTTCAATTTTAAGTTAATCAAAATTGGCAAGAAGACACAGAAATAGAGAAAAATAAGATTTAGAGAAGCACACACAGAGCTACCAACTCCTGGATTCCAGTGGTTCTCAAAAAAATAGAAATTCCAAGGGGAGGTAGGATCAAGATGTGTGCTTGCCTTGTGGTCAGCCATAAATATCCCTTGGTGTTCCTGGGCCCTTCCCCCAGGTGGGACTTGGGGTCATTTGGTCACTCAGGAGCTGGGCTGGGGGCTCCAGAGGTGGCTGTGGAGCATTGCCTGTGCTGTGCCAGGGACTGGCAGACACTGCTGGGCTGGGATAGAGGCTCTGGGGGGATTGGGGTTCCAGGGCAGGGCAGGGCTGGGGTTCCAGGGCAGGGCAAGGCTGGACCTGCCCCTTCCTCCCCACACATGAAATGTTTCCAGCCAACAATCTCCTCCAGTCTGTCACAACAGGCAATGCTGGAGGTGAAATCCCAATTCTGGCCATGGGCACCTGCAGGAGAAGGACAGTTCTTTTCCATAGGAAGGAAAGCCCCAGGTCTTGGCTCATTTCTGGTTTGATTGCCTGGATTCTGTTTGGTTTTGTTGTTGCTTTGTTTCCTTTTCTGTACCTGCAGTGTCCAGTCAGGAGCAGAGTGACTCTTGCCAAGGAACTTTGGGGTGCTGTCACTTAATATTAAATCTGGTTTTTGCTGATCCCTTGCTGGGGATTTTTTCAGCGCTCTCAAGCCCTCATTGGTAACAGGGTGAAGGAGCCCTGGCCCAGGCTCTGGCCCTGGGGGACACGGGGACGCTGCCAGGGGGTCCCTGTCCCCCTGTCCCACTCCCTAAAGTCCCAGCCCCCGTCCCCGTGTCAGGCTCTGGGGTTGATCTTGTGGAACATCCTCTGGGGGAGGCTGCGGCGCCGGGGGCGGGGGGACCTGGGGGGACAGGGGACCCCGCTGTGCACGAGCAGCGTTGGACTTCTCTGGGGGAACTGTGAGGGGGGGCTGGGGTGGAGTGACCTCACACAGCCCCTGTGGTGTCACACACCCCTGTGATGTCACACAGCTGCCCGGTGATGTCACAACCCACTCTCTGTTGTCACAGAGCCACCCTCTATGATGGCAGGATCTGCTCTATTGCCTTATACCCTTCTCTATGATGTCACAGCCTGCCCTGTGATGTTACAACCCCCTCAGTGATGTCACAAAACCCTCCCTGTGATGTCATGCTGCCACTCTGTAATGTCACAGCACACACTTTGACCTCACTGCCTGCTCTATGATGTCATACAGCCATGCCATGATGTCACAGCCTGCTCTGTGATGTCACACAGTCCCCTCTGTCATGCCATAGCTGCTTGATGACCTCACACAACACACTCTGTGATGTCACAGCCCAGTCTGTGACCTCTCACAACCCACTCTGTGCAGTCACACAGCCCCTCTCTGACATCACAGCTGCTCTGTGCCTCCGTGACACAGCCACAGAGGTGCTGCTGTGACACAGACCCCTCTGGGACACCCCACAGCCCCTGCCAGTGCTGAGCCCCTGTGAGCTCTGTCTGTGCCCTGCTCGTGTCCCTGGGATGCCCTGGCAGTGCCCCAGCCCTGCTGGGCTGTGCACAGGAGCTGCTCCTGGCCAGAGCTGTCTCTCTGCAGCGCTGCCCTTGCCAGGAGCTGCCTCTGGGCCAGGAGCCCAGCCCAGCTCAGCAGCACAGACACAGCACCAGGACTTTAATGACCTCTGGGGCTTTGGTGCTGTTTGCATCAGAACCAGTCCCTCAGAGTGTGCTCAAAGAGCTTCTCAAGAACTCAAAAAGTCAGATTCAAAGTCCAAACTTTCTTTAACTGTTAATGGGTTCCACTCAAGGACACAATTGATATCAAAGTGTCCCCAGGCCCCAGGCAGAGCAGAGAACTGGAGGCACTGATGACAGGTGGGGACAAACAAGGCAAAGGTGTCTCTGGTGCTGAGCAAACCTGGATGTGTCTCAGGAATGCAAAGGGCCAAGGCTGAGCCCCAGCCCCTGGCAAGGCAGATCCTGTCCCTCCCTCCTTGCTCAGGGCTCTTCCCGGGATGGGCACTGCCATGTGGAGATGTGCCATGCCAAGGGCAGGACCATGGGGTGGCCCCTGCCAGGCTGCTGAGCAGGGACAAGGAGGCCATGAGGCCCCAGGGCTGCAAGGGTCACTTGTCCCCTCGTGGCCTCAGGCCCAGGGCCAGCAGCCATGGCCAAAGGGCTGCACAGGTTGGCTCTGTCAGGGCCTTGCAGCTGCTGCACATCCCTGTGCCCTCTGCAGCCCAGGCTGTCCTGCGGTGTCCCTGCCCTGGCCTCTGTCCCTGCAGGCTGTCGTCATCCCCCGGCTGCCCCACCTCGCTGGCCCCTTCCTTTGCTGACAGCTCTGCCTCCTGCCTGCCCCTGCCTGGCCACACAAAGCCTTGGCCTTGGTACCCAAAGGGTTCATTCCATTTTTACCGTGCCTGTGAACTTCCAGCACAGGAACAAGGCATGCAGGGGCTGCTTTCCCAGCAAGGATGGCTGGAAGAGAAGAAGAAGACATCTGGCTCAAGGGTGCAGTGATAGAGAAAACAAGGACTGAATCTGGGAACTCAGGGTGGGTTTTATGGAAATGGGTAAATTGTGATTGGCATTTAGCGACTGTATATGAGCAACACACTGGTAGAATTACATGTCCACGTCAGGTTAGGAGTTATCCCATGTTAGACCTCAGGCCTGAATAAACGATACCCTCTGAAATAGCAAATGAGTGTTAAGGAGCCTCATTGTGATATTTCAGAGATTTGGTGGCAGCGGGGCCTCACAGAACCAAGGAGTCAGCTGTGACACTGAGCAAACTCATGGAACAAAGGGTCCATGGTGACACAGCGGAACCCCATGGAACCAAAATCCATTTTGGCACATTGGGGCCACACTGAACCAATGGTCCATTGTGATACTGCGGATCCAAGGAGACCTTTGTGACACTGAGAAACCTCTTGGAACCAAGGGAACATTCTGACACAGCAAGGCCTCGTGGAGCCATGGGTCCATGGTGACACTGTGAATCCACGGAGAGCATTGTGACTGAGGAACCTCATGGAACCAAGAGTCCATTGTTCCACTGCGGATCCTGTGGAACCAAGGGGAGCACAGTGACATTGCGGGGCCTCATGGAACAATGGAGACTTTTCTGACACTTTGGACCCACTGGAACCAAGGGACCATTAGAGCATGGCAGGGCCTCGTGGAATCAAGGGCACTACAGTGAACACTGTGGGTGTCCACGGGATGAAGGGGCCATTCTGACACCGTGGAACCAAGGATGCCACTGTGACACTATGGGGCATCATGGAACCACAGGTCCACTGTGACACAGCAGGGCCTCATGGAACCTTGGAGGCCATTTTGACACTTGGAGGCCTTGTGAAACCAAGGAGGCATTGTGGCACTCCAGAGCCCTGTGCAGCCAAGGGGACCATAGTGACTCTGTGGGGCTCAGTGAAACCAAGTGTCTGTTGTGACACTGCAAGGCCTTATGGCATCACGGAGACCATTGTGACACCACAGGCCCCATGGATCCAAGGAGCCATTGTGACACTACAGGCCCCATGGATCCAAGGAGCCATTGTGACACTACAGGCCCCATGGATCCAAGGAGCCATTGTGTAACTATGGAGTCTTGGCAGGCCAAGGGGCACTTGTCACACTGTGTGGCACCATGGAACCAAGGGGTCCATTGTGACACTTCAGGGCCCCATGGAACTAAGGATCCATGGAACAGCGCAGGACTCCATGGAACCAAAGGTCCACTGTGACATTGCGGGGCCTCATGGAACCCTGGAGGCCATGGTGACACTTTGAGGCCTCGTTGAATCAAGGGACTCTGCAGGGCCTTATGGAACCACGGAGACCCTTCTGACACTGGGAGTCCCCATGGAACCAAGGGTCCATTGTGATACTGTGGCATCAAGGAGACCCCTGTGACACTGCAAGGCCTCATGGGAGCAAGGGTTTGGCCTCCCAGGGGGAACCTGACAGGTCCAGCTGATCTTGGAATGTTGAGGGCTGCCTCTCATCAGTCCCTGGAGAACTGGAGCTCTGTGCTTTCCTTCCTATGGAAAAGAACCATCCGTCTTTCCAGGTGCCCACAGCCAAAACTGATACTCCTCCTGAAAAAATTCCCTATATGCAAGGGTTCTCCCAGACAAAAGCTGGCAAGACAGACACCTCTGGTTGGCCTGGTCCTCTGGTGGTCACCTCTCATCTCAAGGAAGCCCTGAGGAAAGTATTTGAGCAGGTTTGCCTGCTGGAACATCAATGAGTCTCTCATCCTCTAAAAAACTCAGATGCTCTTCTGATCACATGTGTCTTTTCTTTCTCACTGTGTCTTATGCATGAAATACTATTTTCAGCTAAGAAATAGTGTTCTTCTCACTCTAGCAGGGTTTGCTGACACAAAACCGCTCGTCTACATATGGATCCAGGTCACCTGTATAAGCACACACAATAAAGAATCCAGCAGGAATGATTTGTCTCTGCTCCCATCTGTCACATCTCCTCTGGAGCTGGAGGTGCAGCCCCAGCACTCGGGAGGGCTCAGGGGCTCACCAGCTCAGCTCCCACACAGAGAACTTGCAGACCCTGGGCTGTTCTCCTTGGCCCCTGCACGCTCAGCCAGGCTGGGATGGACACTGATGGTTTCTGTGCCAGGCTCTCTGAGCCCAGCCCAGCTCCCTGCAAGCTCTGCCAGCTGCCCTGAGCTCTGTGCAGCACCAAGGGCCTCTCCCCAGCACAGCCCAGCCGGCTCTGGCCCCACAGCTCTGCTCAGCCCAGGCTGCTCTGGCCACTGGCCCCACGGCCTCAGCCCCTGGCCAGGGCACAGCAGCAGCTGCAGCTCAGCCAGGACTCAGCCCCAGCCATGGGGGAAGGGGCTTGGCCAAGGCCAAAGGAGGCTCCCTGGCTGCCCTGCTCCCCTCGGGCTGAGGTGCTGAGAGCTCTGCAGCCCCTGCTGCCATCCCATCTGCCCAGGCCAGCACAAGAGCCCGGCCTTGGGGCCCTCCAGAGCTGCTCCTGCTCCAGGCCCAGGGCCCATCCCAGAGCTGGGGCAGCCACAAAGCTGTGCCCATTGCTGGTCATCACTGCTCTGATGGGGATGGATCCTCAGCCACTTGGAGATTATTGATGAATTTTCCTACTCCAGAGGCCTCTTCTTTCTTGAGCTCTTCAGTTCAGGAATTCAGTGATTTGTTTAAAACTCCCAAACAAAAAATGCTGCTGGGAATTATGGTAGCTTTCAATTCTTCTGTGGTTAATTAGACAGATTTCAGAAGTGTATTCAAAGTGAATAGACTATATTGAAAAAGTTTGTCCAGTTTCCTTTTCCTGTTTAGAGATGGATATCAGCAATGTCCAATTGATTGACCCCCAGCACCTCCTAATGCAGTCTGAATAGATGTGAAAGACCCTTCAATGGCTGACAATCAATCACACTTTATCCCCAACCACTCCCCACCATTTCCCTCATCCAACCCTTGGCACTCAGAGCAGCTGAGGAATGGAGTCACATCCAGGGGTGTCCCCAGGGCTCAGGATTGGGGCCAGGTCAGTGAAATCTCTTTATTGCTGATCTGGACGAGGTCATCGAGGGCACCCTCAGTCAGTTCCCAGGTGAGCCCAAGCTGGGTGGGAGTGTGGCTGTGCTGGAGGGCAGGAAGCTCTGCAGAGGGATCTGGACAGGCTGGAGCCATGGGCCCAGGACAATTGGATGAGGTTCACCAAGGCCAAGGGCCGGGTCCTGCCCTGGGCTCACAACCACCCCAAATCCCTGGCCGTGCCCTGCCCCTGATCCCCACAGCCTGTCCTGTTTCCTTCATCCCTGCATTGCCAGGGACTTTCTGGGACAAGGGAGCTCTGCTCTGGGGATGGAGGGAGGTCCAAGCGACACCACTGGAGTGGGAACCACAACTCACCAGGTTTGTGTCCTTTGGGGATTGGAAACTGGTGAGACTCAGAGGAACAGGCAGGTTTCTCTTCATGGCCAACAGACCATGGTTGAACAGGACACAATTTAATAACGATCACACTCTTCCCTGAGCTATGTGCAACGTCCCAGCAGCGTCTGATGAGTCCACCATCCACAAGTGATTTCCATACAAAACCAGATTTTAGACAAAGGTGGTTCTGTGGTAGAAATAAACACAATTAAGTTCTTGTACAAGGGTGCTCATCCTGGAGTGGTGCAAAACAGCACAAACAATTCCTGATTTGCAAAGCTGTCAGTGGTGGATGGAGAAGGGAGGTCAGGCTGCTTTTGGTGTTGAGGAAATGCTGAAACCAGCCTGACTCATTTCATCTCCTCCTGGCCTGGCTGATCTCCCCTCTTGCCCCTTCCACCCATTGGCTTCTGTCTCCCACCAGGCCCCCGGTGAAGAGCCTGGCTCTGTGTTCTCCATCCCCTCCTCGCTGGCACTGCCAGGCTGGGATGAGGAGCCCCTCAGCCTTCCCTGCTCCAGGCTGGACAAGCCCAACTCCCTCAGCCTCTGCTCACAGCCCAAGGGCTCCAGCCCCACCTTGGAGGCCCTTCCCTAACCCTGCTCCAGCTGCCAGACATCTTTCCTGCCCTGGGAACCCAACCCAGGCCACAGGGACCTGGATAATCCACGTCCTTGATGTCCTGGTCACACAGCCCTGGCCTCTTTTCCCCATGTCAGGCTCAGGGGTGGATCCTGTGGAACATCCTTTGGTGGAGGCTGTGGCTCCAGGTGGACCGGGGGGATACCAGGGAACAAGGGACCCCACTGGGCATGAACAGCATTGGACTTGTTGGGAGAAACTGTGAGGGGGAGCTGGGGCGGAGTGACCAACCCAGTGACCTCACACAGCCCTCCTGGGATGTCACACAGCCCCTCTGTGATGTCACAGCCAACTCTGTGATGTCACAGAGGCAGTTTATATCATAGCTGCTCGATGACCTCACATAACCCAGTCTGTGATGTCATAGCCCACTCTGTGACCTCATGTTACCAGATGATAAATTGTCTCCACCAGGTGAGCTGACACCTGGAGCTTGTTCTCCAAAACCCCAGGCCTATGGAAACCACACAATGCCCATTGTGTCAGAAGGGGAACTGGAAGTTCACCACCCTCAGTGTCCTGCCAGCTCAGCCAGGCCCCCTGGAACATTGGGGTCCACGACCACCAGGGACCACCAGAGAGACCCCCAGGACAGAAGAGAGCATGGGTAAAGGGATGGGGAAATATGTTAATGATTTTGGGGAAATGATTATCAGATGTATGTTTAGTCATGGACAATCAGTGAATATGTGTGCAAAATACAGAATATGAGCAGAAACTTTCCTGTACTCAGCATGCTCGGCTTTGGGAGGAGCTATCCCCCGTGCACCCGGCTGAATAAAGAATGCTGCTTCTTAATGCTGCATGGGGGTTAAGGAGTACCTGGTATCCCCCTTTTTGGGAAACCCTGGACTCCCCTTTCCTGGGCTCAAGGACCCCCTGGAACTCCCTTCTACCTGTCCACGTCCCTGCCCCCCATTTCTGTGACCCTGAGACCCCCCTGCACCCCCATTCCTGAGAACTGACACACCCTTTTACCCCTTTGCCCGGCACTCAGACCCCCTGCAGCCCCTTACCCGGTACAAACACAACCTGTTCCTGGCCCCCCGCCTCTCCCAGCCCCCAGCCCCACCCTTTTCCCTGACCTGGGACCCCTGGGCCCCCATTCCTGCCTTTCCCAGCCCCCAGCCCCTCCTTTCCTCACACTCAGGAGCCCTGGCACCCCCTTTCCTGGGCACAGGATTCCCTGGACACTCCATCCCAGCTCTCCCAGTCCCTGCACCCCCTTTCCTTGGCTCTGAGCCTCTGATCCTCTTTCCAGCTCTGCCATCTCTTCATGTTCCCCCTTTCCTGTGCCTGTGGACCCCCCTGGATCTCCAAACTCTCACTTTCAGCCCCCTCAGCTCACCCAAATCTCTGTGTCCCCCCAGTTCTCCACTCCCCGCAGTCCCTGCAAGTGGCACTGTTGAAGCCCAGCCCGGGGGTCCCCCAGTCCTTGATTGTGGGGGACGTGGACGGGACTCCCTGCGAGCGCTGCGACAGCGAGTGGGGCCGGATGGAGCCGCAGACACCGGGGATGGGGGTGGGAGCCAGAGCTGGGACACTGGGATAGCCAGAGCTGGGATATTAGGATAGCCAGAGCTGGGACATTGGGATAGCCAGACTTCGGATACTGGGATAGCCAGAGCTGGGACAATGGGACAGCCAGACTTTGGATATTGGTATAGCCAGAGCTGGGACATTGGGATAGCCAGAGCTGGGATATTGGGATAGCCAGAGGTGGGACAATGGGATAGCCAGAGCCGGGATATTGAGACAGCCAGAGCTGGGATACTGGGACAGCCAGAGCTGGAATATTGGGATAGCCAGAGCTGGGCTACTGGGATAGCCAGAACTGATTTATTGGGATAGACAGGGCTGGGATATTGGGATAGCCAGAGCTGGGACACTGGGATAGGCAGAGCCGGGATATTGGGACAGCAAGAGCCAGAAAAATTGAGATAGCCAGAGCCGGGAAGTTGGGATAGCCAGGGCCAGGATATTGGAATAGCTAGAGCTGGGATATTGGGATAGCCAGAGCTGGGACATTGGGACAGAAAAAAACAGGATATTGGGATAGCCAGAGTTGGGATATTGGGACAGCCAGAGCTGGGATATTGGGATAGCCAGAGCTGGGACATTGGGATAGCCAGAGCTGGGACATTGGGATAGCCAGATCCGGCTCAAAGACAGGAACCAGCCCGTGGCCGACAGTGACCTGGAGACGGGGCTGGTACAACCAGAGCAGGGGGAGTGGGGGGAGCTGGGGGCTGGGATGGGATCTGTGGGAATGGAGGACTCTGAGGGGCTGGGATGGGATCTCTGGGGATGGGGGGGACCTCTGGGGATGGGATGGGAATCCAGGGAGCTCCAAGGGAATCCCTGGGGCTGGGACATGACTCCATGGGTCTGTTCTCTCCTCGTTCCCAGGTCTGCACAGGGTGCAGGTGGTTTCCAGCTGTGACCTCCTGTCCAACGGAGTGTCCATGGATCCCACCGGTACGGCTACGAGGGCTGGGATTTCATCTGCTTCCAGCTGGGATCTGGGAGCTTTGCAGTGTCCGACGGTGCTGCCTGGATCACCCAGAGGTGCTGGGAATCCAAAGGGATCATGGTGGAGCAGATGAAGCATTACCTGGGACACACCTGTGTGGAAGGGCCCCCAAAATACATCAGATATGGTCGGGAGGCTCTGGAGCACAAAGGTGGGTGTGGGAGGGGAAGGGCAGCGCCAGGGGAGTGCCCTGTCCCTGCCCTGAGCCCAGCACGAGCCTTTCCTTGGGTGTTGTGTGCCCTGCCCGGGGCAGGAGGGCACTGTCGGAGCAGCTTTGGTGGCCCCGGGCACCCAGCCGGGCTGCAGCCACTGCAGGGCTCCTGGCGAATGTTCCAGAGCAGAGCTGAAAGCAAACAACAGTTTCTGGAGGGGATTCTGCCCCTAGGCCTGTGCTGGGAGCCCAAGGGCAACAGCCCAAAGTGCTGGAGCTCAGTGTCCCTTGGCCAGGCCGTGTTCCCTGGATGTGCCCTGTCCCTCGGCTGTGTCCTGTCCCTGTCCCTGTGCCCTGTCCCTGTCCCTGTGCCCTGTCCCTTGGCTGTCCCCTGTCCCTCAGCTCTGTGGGGCTGGGGGTGGCAGCAGGACCTGGGGCAGCCCTGGGGGAGAACAACCCTGAGCCCCAGCTGGGCCAGTTCCCCCAGTTCCCCCCAGGTCACTCCCAGCATGGGCCCTGTGCTCCCAGTCACCCCCAGTATGGCCCCAGTCACTTCCAGTTACACTCAGTGTGATCCCAGTATCATCCCAGTCACTCCCAGTATCATCCCAGTATGGTTCCAGCATGTTCCCCGGTGTGTTCCCATTCACCCCTACAATAGTTACTCCTAGTATGGTTCCAGTCCTTCCCAGTATGATCCCAGTATGAATCCAGTCACTCTCCTTATGCTACCATTTGCCTCCAGTATGGTCCCAGTCACTTCAAGTCACCCAGTATGATTCCAGTCACTCCCAGTATGATTCCAGTCACTCCCAGATACTCTCAGTATTATTCCAGTAACTTCCTTTATGGTTCCTCTGTGATCCCAGTCACTCTTGGTCTCTCCCAGTAAATCCTAGTTGCCCCCAGTGTGCTTCCACTCACTCCATCCCGCCGCCACCGGAGCTCTGGCATGTCTGGACTTGTCTCCATGCTCCCAGCTGCAACATCCAGCCGGGCAAAAGTGTCTCTGGGGTGAAACACCGCAGTGGCTGCTATTTGGTTCAGCAGCAGGGCCAGACAAGCCAAGGCACATCCTGTCCTCGATATCGGTAACACCAATATTTTGGCAACCTGATGTGGAGGCTGGCCCGACCCTGCCACACCGATGGGACACTCCGGAGCTCTCGGAGCCTCACAAGACCACGGAGAGGCTTTAAGGCAGCTTGGCGTCCACTGGCAGAGCTTTGAGGACATAGCTCTCCAGGAGAGACTTTGGGCTTTATCCACAGAATACTTGTGGATGTCCTGCACCTCTGGGAAGCGCACCTCCTTTTTGGTGAGCCAGACCTTCCCAGAGGAAGAATAGGGCAGCTCCTCCTGCCCCCAGGAGTCCTGTTCAGGTGAAGAGAAGACCCCGCCGGACCAGGACACCGATTTGGGTGAGTATCCCCGCTCCATAGCGGGGTGGGGAGCTCAGAAACAGTCCCTGACGAGGGACTTGTTCTTTTTCGCTCTTATTTCGAGCACGGCAAGGCTGCGCAGCCCCGCGGGGTCGGGAGCGATAGCCCCGGACGGCGCGGCTCTGCCGTTTTGAAAACCCGCGTGGCAGCGGCAGCGCCGCTGGCTCAGGGGGAGCGGGGGGCTCTGCCCGCCCCCTCAGCGCAGTGCGGGGCGTTCGGATTCTCCCGCGGCGCAGCGGGCGGCGGCGGCGGCTCCCGGGAGCGGCGGGAGGGCGCGGGCAGCGGGGGCAGAACCATGGCTCGGGCTTTCTCGCCGGGCGTGGGCGGCGCTGAGCCGCGGCTCCTCCGCATGGCGCGGGGGATCCCTGCTGCTGCCGGCGGC
Source organism: Anomalospiza imberbis (assembly GCF_031753505.1). Taxonomy (NCBI): domain Eukaryota; kingdom Metazoa; phylum Chordata; class Aves; order Passeriformes; family Viduidae; genus Anomalospiza; species Anomalospiza imberbis. The sequence goes on along the minus strand of NC_089715.1, from coordinate 1,399,203 downwards.
AGTTTTAAAAGCCGCACAGGCTGCTGCGCTGGGCAGGGCTAAAAGCTGCGTGTTTTCGCTTCTTAACCGCGGTGTTTGGAAATCGGTACCGAATTCTGGTTTGTTTTTTGTCGGTGTGAGGTTGGGCTGTGCCTTTTACATCTACAATGGGGGCTAAACTAAGCACAGCACAGAAAGGCGTATATTATCAGATTATAGGAATGCTAGTTAGTGGAAATGTATAGTTTTCTAAGGGAAAATTAAAACAGTTTATAAGGTGGCCTTTTCTACACTTACCGCAAGTTTCTCCTGAACAAGTCCACAACACCCACTTTTGGGACACAGTGGGTCACAAATTGATAACCTTGGGAAGGTCTGGGGACATGTCTACAGCCGAATTTGTGTTTTGTAGTTTGCAAGTTCAATCAGCTTTACTCAAGCAAAGGGAAGTGAAGGAAAAGCCAACTAACAAGGAATGTACCTCTGCTCTTCCTATTTCTCCCCACCCCAGTTCTGAATCCTCTTCCCCAAAACTCGGTATTTTAAGGAGTGCAGACTCTGCTCACGCCCAGGGAAGCCGGCTCCCTGAGCATCTTGAAGTGCCCGAGTCCCTCTGTCCACAAAGTCCTGGCCAGACTGCGTTGAATTCTCCCCACCCTGTCTGCCCAGCCCAGAAACCCCGAGCACGTGTTGGTTTTTTGGAGAGCAGTGACCACCCAAATGGCTCCCAGTCCCCAGAGAGCCAAGAAAATGGAGGATGCCAGGTGGCACCGCACCCAACCTGGTCTCCTTCTTCCCACGATTCCCCTCAGCATCCCAAAAATCCTTTCTTTCCCCTCACCCCCCCCGGTCCTCGTGACACCTTCCCTTCCCCCACCTTACCTGGCGCTCCCTCAGCTCCGGCCCTCCCCCCCAGGGGGCGTCTGCCGACGTGACGTCACCAGGCATCCCCGCCCCCTGTTCCCACGGTGGCCCCGCCCCCTGTTCCCACGGTGGCCCCGCCCCCTGCCCGGGTTCCCACGGTGGGGGCTCGCCCACTGCTCGCCCCTGTAGCCACACCAGTGATCCCAATGCTTCCCGTTCAAGGGAAAAGCAGCAGGAACTGCAGAGCCAATGCAGGGTCCCGATTTCTCAGTCGCCCCTGTCACATATCAGCATGCAGGGCAAGGGGGAGGAGCCACAGCTGCTAATTGGAAAGCTTTTGCACAGCAAATAATAAGAGAGATTTGCAAAACACACCAACAGTATGGCCCACAGAGCCCGTGCTTCCGTGGCCTTTTAAAGGCCGAACTGGGGAGGACTGTGCTAGTCCCACATGATTTAAAACAGCTTTTTTCGTGCCTCATGACCTCTACAGAATTCAAACTATGGGAAGTGGCATGGAAACAACTGCTGAAAGAGGCCCTCCCAGACTTGCATGCTGATCCAAACACAGCAAAGGATGCCAGTGGTGTGCCAATTACCATCGAGCATCTCTCCGGTTAGGGCCAGTGGTCTCTGGCCCCAGTCCAAGCTGCAGTAATCCCTGTGGTAGTCCTTGAGAGAGTCAAAGATGCAGCTGGAAAAGCCTTCTTTGCCCTTCAACCTGACGGCCCTCTCGAGCCATATAGTAAGATCACACAGCTACCATCAGAGCCTTTTTTGAAATTTGTGGAAAGGTTAACTAGAGCTATTGAAATCCAAGTTAGGAAAGAAAATGCAAGGGAAGAAGTTTTAGAGGAAATGGCATTTGCAAATGCGAATGAACAGTGTCGAGCTGCGATTTTAAGCTTACCTTTGGAACCCCCCCACACTAAAAGATGTGCTTCTAGTTTGTAAAAGGAAAGTGCCTCTGAGGAGTGTGGCTCAGGACACCAGACCAAAGCTGCTGCCAAGGCCACCACAGAGAGTCACCGTTGCCAGCCCAGCGCCCATTCCATCAGCACAGCGGCACACTGGGCAGCAGCGAGGACCAGCAATGGTTGACCCCACAAAGCCACGCCTGCTTTGTAAGAACCTTGGGCACTGGGTTAACCAGTGTCCCCTGAAAAAGCAATTGGATGAATTTAAAAATAGCAGGGGTGGAGAACTACAAGTGCTCCCAGGGAGTCAACAACAACAAAAAAAACCTAAAAGGGGTTCTGTGGTTCTGTGCAAGCACGGGGCTCTGGCACCTCTGGGACCTCAGAGCCTGCTGTGACCTCAGCCTGCTGTGACCCCAGAGCCTGCTGTGACCTCATGGCCTTAGCTGCACCCCCAGAGTGTACCCCCATCTGTACCAATGGACTGCCCTGACTGTAAATGTTTGGCTTGATCCAAGATCATTCCTCAGCAAATCCTTTCTTTTGCCTGCTGACTTTGACTGTGACCCTGTCGCCCTGATTTCTTAGGATTTTCTAAAGCCTTCTGAATTTACATTCTTGTAGAGAACTTTCTCATGCAACTTTCTGTAAACAACCTCTTGTTTTGCATTCTTTCATAGAGGCGGAGAAATTTGATAGACTGGTAGTTTGTCCAGTGTCGTTGGAGAGGTGGCACGTTCACCTTCCAATCCACTTGCACCTTTTGAGAACTATAAATGATTGGAGTCAGAAAAAATAAATTCGTCTCTTCATGGTGACCAAAGCTGTGGTGCGTCGTTTTTCCTTGTGTCCTCTGGTGACATCTGGTGGCCGCCGGCGCGTACTACAGCTTAGGTCGGGTGAGAGTGAGCTCACCCCCCCCTCCTCTTTGGCGTTTTGCCTGCTGTGTTAGTTGTGAAAAATGCATATTTTATGATTGGCTTTTCGTAAATATTAAATTGAATACTATATGTATTATGTTATATTGATTAGAAGTGCTGCATTAACATTTTAATAGTATGGTATATGTAGTTTTGTAGTTAAAATAGAACCTATGTATGTGGGGTTTTTTTTACTAGCTCAAGCAAGTGATGAGATAATGAAGAAACTCTTCACACAGAGATGACAATGATGGGGGCCCATAAAGAATTACTGCCTCCTTATCGGAAAAGACAAACATTCTTCCACCTTCTCTCCGTCTTTATGGAACCACCAGGATTAAGGGGAAGAAGTTGACAAAAACCAGAAAAGTTCTTAATTTGCAAGGAATTTATGCATCATGTATGAGATGTATGAATATGCAACAGGCTACTGCTTTTAAAGATTATTCCTTTGTTCACAAGGCATGCTTATTGGGCTTAAGTGCCCGAGAGCATCCGGACATCCGTAATTCTTTGCTTTTTATTGTCTTGTAATTGTCCTAACTCTAAATTTTCATTACTCTAATTGTATTACTATTTATATAACCATTTTATTATTATTAAACTTTTAAAATTTTAAAAACCAAGTGATTGGCGTTTATAACAATCTACAATATGCTAAAAATTGTAAAACCTAAACTTCTCATCCATGTGACATACTAAACTACACTCTCCAATCCCTAAAATCCCTAAATGCCTGTTGCCCCCGGGGGATGCTATGTTGGTATTCTCCTTCCTGAGCCCCGGGGATGCTCCGCTGGTTGCCCTGGTCCTCCCAGTTCCATCGTCCTCGTTCCAGGGCGATGCCCCGCCGCTCTCGGTGCTCACTGTCCCATGGGATGCTCTGGCGGGGTCCTCCCCCCTCTCCCCCGGGGCATTCCTCACCGCCGTCCGTTGCCAGAGGTGGCGCCGGGGCGCTCCAGGGGCTCTGACGTCTCCAACACCGCCGCTCCCATCGCCGGGCCCGCACTGAGCCCTGTGTGCCAGCACACGCCTTTTATAGTCCGGGCAAGCCCCGCCCTCCCGCCGACAGCCAATGGGAGCGCAGTGATGTCATAGTGGTGAGGGGCTGAGTGTCAAGGCCGCTTGTGATGTCACAATGAAGGGGTGGGTCCAGAATGAGAGAGCGATCTGATTGGATGATGCAGAAGGCGTTCCTGCACTGATTGTTCCAGGCGCTGATTGGTTGAATTAACGCTGGGGGAGGGGCAAGGCGGGGAGTGGGCGTGGCTCACATGGGGGGAGTCCCAGCCCCATTCTGGGGATCCCAGGCCCATAGGGAGGGGTCTCTGGGGGTCCCTGTCCCATTTCTGGGGGTTGTAGGTTCATGGAGATGGGTCTGTGGTGGTTCCAGTCCCACGGGGATGGGTCTCTGGGGGCACCAGCACCATTTTGGGGGGTTTTAGGTTAATGGGGAGGTTTCTTTGGAGGTCCTAGCCCCATTTCTGGGGTGGCCAGTCCATAGGGAGGGGTCTTCTGGGGGTCCCTAGACTATGGGGAAGGGTCTGTGTGCTCCCAGTCCCACTTTTGAGGGGGAACTTTGTGATTTGTGTGGGTGGCGAGCGACTCGTGGAGACCGCAAAGATCAGCCACAGAATTTAACAAGATTTTTTGCCAATTTTACTTTGGAAAACACCTTACCTTTGGAGGATGCTCCGGTGGGGGTCCGTGCTCCTTCCGCCTGATCCCGGCACTGTCTTCGTTCTTGCCCCGGGGGGATGCTCTGCTGGTGTCCTCCCTCCTCACCCCGGGGCATTCCCCGTCGCTGGCCGCCGTCCATGGCCGGAGGTGGCTCCAGGGCGCTCCAAGGTGCTGAGGATGTCAGCAGCCCCCACTGAGGCCATCCCTGCCCAGAGACCGTGGGGGAATGGGCAGACAAGGAGAGCGTCCCTGGGGCTGGGGCAGCAGAACTCAGAGGCACCAGCGGCTCCAGCTGGGAAATGGAGTGTGGAATGGGGCTGTGAAAGCCCTGCCTGGGCTGTGCCAAGCAGGACACACAAGCCCTGACTCCCATCCCCCAAACAACTCTCTCAAGGAGACATTTAAGAGGAATTACAATTGTTTGTGTCCTCTGAGTTGGATGCACTGGAGAAATACCAACAAGAGATTCTCCGGAGCTCCAAACAACAAAACAGCCTTTACTGGGAACTTTAGAAACCCAGATAAACTTTGGTAAAAGGTTTAGCATGACATTCAATCAACAAAAACACTTCCCAAAGCATTACCTTGGCCCATTCAACTTCACAGACTATTAGCTCATTCAATTTTAAGTTAATCAACATTTCCACGAGGACCAAAATAGAAGAAATAGACACAGAAAGAGAGAAAGACAAAAAATATACAGAGAAGCACACACAGAGCTACCAACTCCTGGATTCCAGCACTGTTCAGATAGAAATTCCAAGAGGAGGTAGGGTCAAGATGTGTGCTTGCCTTGTGCTCAGCCTTAAACACCCCTTGGTGTTCCTGGGCCCTTCCCCCAGGTGGGACTTGGGGTCATTTGGTCACCCAGGAGCTGGGCTGGGGGCTCCAGAGGTGGCTGTGGAGCATTGCCTGTGCTGTGCCAGGGACTGGCAGACACTGCTGGGCTGAGATAAAGGCTCTGGGGGGATTGGGGTTCCAGGGCAGGGCAGAGCTGGGGTTCCAGGGCAGGGCAAGGCTGGACCTGCCCCTTCCTCCCCACACATGAAATGTTTCCAGCCAACAATCTCCTCCAGTCTGTCACAACAGGCAGTGTTGGAGGTGAAATCCCAGTTCTGGCCATGGGCACCTGGACAAGAAGGACAGTTCTTTTCCATAGGAAGGAAAGCCCCAGGTCTTGGCTCATTTCTGGTTTGATTGTCTGGATTTTGTTTGGTTTTGTTGTAGCTTTGTTTCCTTTTCTGTGCCTGAAGTTTCCAGTCAGGAGCAGAGTGACTCTTGCCAAGGAACTTTGTGGTGCTGTCGCTTAATATTAAATCTGGTTTTTGCTGATCCCTTGCTGGGGATTTTTTCAGCACTCTCAAGCCCTCGTTGGTAACAGGGTGAAGGAGCCCTGGCCCAGGCTCTGGCCCTGGGGGACATGGGGACGCTGCCGGGGGGTCCCTGTCCCCCTGTCCCACCCCCCACAGCCCCAGCCCCCGTCCCCGTGTCAGGCTCTGGGGTCGATCTCGTGGAACATCCTCTGGGGGAGGCTGCGGCGCCGGGGGCGGGGGGACCCGGGGGGACAGGGGACCCCGCTGTGCACGAGCAGCGTTGGACTTCTCTGGGGGAACTGGGAGGGGAGGCTGGGGTGGAGTGACCTCCCCAGTGACCTCACACAGCCCCTGTGATGTCACACAGCCCCTGTGATGTCACAGAGCCAACTCTGAGATGTCACCCTGTGATGTCATACACCTGCTCTGTGATGTCACAGAAGACTGTGAGATGTCACAATGTCACCCTGCAATGTCACTATTTGTTCTTTGGTGTCACAGCCTGCTCTATGACATTACACAGCCACTCGGTGATGTCACAACCCACTCTCTGTCGTCACAGAGCCACCCTCTATGATGGCAGGATCTGCTCTATTGCCTTATACCCTTCTCTATGATGTCACAGCCTGCCCTGTGATGTCACAACCCCCTCAGTGATGCCACAAAACCCTCCCTGTGATGTCATGCTGCCACTCTGTAATGTCACAGCACACACTTTGACCTCACTGCCTGCTCTATGATGTCATACAGCCATGCCATGATGTCACAGCCGGCTCTGTGATGTCACACAGTCCCCTCTGTCATGCCATAGCTGCTTGATGACCTCACACAACACACTCTGTGATGTCATAGCCCAATCTGTGACCTCACACAACCCACTCTGTGCTGTCACACAGCCCCTCTCTGACATCACAGCTGCTCTGTGCCTCCGTGACACAGCCACAGAGGTGCTGCTGTGACACAGCCCCCTCTGGGACACCCCACAGCCCCTGCCAGTGCTGAGCCCCTGTGAGCTCTGTCTGTGCCCTGCTCGTGTCCCTGGGATGCCCTGGCAGTGCCCCAGCCCTGCTGGGCTGTGCACAGGAGCTGCTCCTGGCCAGAGCTGTCTCTCTGCAGCGCTGCCCTTGCCAGGAGCTGCCTCTGGGCCAGGAGCCCGGCCCAGCTCAGCAGCACAGACACAGCACCAGGACTTTAATGGCCTCTGGGGCTTTGGTGCTGTTTGCATCAGACCCAGTCCCTCAGAGTGTGCTCAAAGAGCTTCTCAAGAACTCAAAAAGTCGGATTCAAATTCCAAATTTCTTTAACTGTTAATGGGTTCCACTCAAGGACACAATTCATATCAAAGTGTCCCCAGGCCCCAGGCAGAGCAGAGAACTGGAGGCACTGATGACAGGTGGGGACAAACAAGGCAAAGATGTCTCTGGCGCTGAGCAAACCTGGATGTGTTTCAGGAATGCAAAGGGCCGAGGCTGAGCCCCAGCCCCAGGCAAGGCAGATCCTGTCCCTCCCTCCTTGCTCAGGGCTCTTCCCGGGATGGGGACTGCCATGTGGGGATGTGCCATGCCAAGGACAGGACCATGGGGTGGCCCCTGCCCGGCTGCTGAGCAGGGACAAGGAGGCCATGAGGCCCCAGGGCTGCAAGGGTCACTTGTCCCCTCGTGGCCTCAGGCCCAGGGCCAGCAGCCATGGCCAAAGGGCTGCACAGGTTGGCTCTGTCAGGGCCTTGCAGCTGCTGCACATCCCTGTGCCCTCTGCAGCCCAGGCTGTCCTGCGGTGTCCCTGCCCTGGCCTCTGTCCCTGCAGGCTGTCGTCATCCCCCGGCTGCCCCACCTCGCTGGCCCCTTCCTTGGCTGACAGCTCTGCCTCCTGCCTGCCCCTGCCTGGCCACACAAAGCCTTGGGCTGCTCCAGGCTCCTTCTGGGGACGTGTTGCACCACAGCCCTGACCTGGGAGGGAAATTCCTCTCCTCTTGTGTCCAGTCTAGGTGGGATGGCCCTGGCAGAAAGGTCTCCTTGGATTCCAGCAGATCCAGGCTCTGACCGTGGCTCTGTTCCTCTCTCTTCCAGCCCTTCAAGCCCTGAGTGAAAACAACAGCCCCTCCTGCAGAAGCATATTTGTTCAGGTGATGTTGGAGGGAAGAGCTGCAGAACTACTTTCATCTGCTGGTTCAGAAGAACCAGTGTCTCTTTAAGACCTGCAGATCCCTTGGAAGGTGAGACCACCTGGAGACCAGAGGAGACCAGCTGGAGCTCCAGGCACAGCTGATGACTGGCACAGCTGAGCCTGTGGGAAGCTCCCATAGCTCCTGCCTTCTCCCTCCCTGTTGACAGCTCCCTCCCTGCAGCCCTCAGACCCTGCCCATCCCCTTTCTTCCCTCCCAGCTCATCCCTTTGCTTCGCCTTCCATTAATGAACACTTTGGCTTCTTCGCTTTACCTGCATCTCTGTGGAGCTGAAGCGATGCAAATCCGGGGCCCTGGGACACACAGGCCCCTCCTGCCGTTCTCTTCCACACCGTGTTTTGTGCACACACTCAGAGGAACGAGGGCAGATCAGGCTGGGAAGGACCCTGTGCTGAAGGTCCAGTTCCACAACACTGTGGAGTTACAGATCTTGCTGAGCACCCTGGAGCCCCTGGATTTTGGAAGAGCCAAGCTGGGGATGCTCTGAACCCAGCTGTGAGGGATTCCATGGCAAGCATCCACGGAGGGCAAAGGAGCTTGGAATGCTGCAAGTTTTCAAGAATACCTTCCTGAAAGCACAGCAGTGCTCCATCCCTGCACAGGATCAGGAAGAGGGCAGAACCAGAGACCATCTGGGCTTAACAGAGAGCTTTGGTGTGCCTAAGAGCAGCTGAAGCAGCAGCACGGTGCCCGAGACTCAGACGTGACCGTGCCAGTGCCCGGAGCGCTGTCAGGCAGTGCTGGGATCCCGGGTGTGGTTCTGGTCCCCACAACCGAGGAATGGCAGCCCCAGCCTCAGACCCAGTCAGAAAGCCAACCAAGGGAGACCAGAGGGAGGGCACCCTTCCAGTTTCTCTTGGGCATGGCCGCAAAACAACCCCTGCTGCTTCTTCCTCCCCCTGTGTTTGGGCTGTGCTGGTGGCAGAGCCAGCCAGGTTGTGCTCTGCGTTCCAAAGCCTGTTGAGAGCAGGCATGAAAAGTGCTGCATGCACAGCGGAGAGTCCTGGAAGGTGCTGGCAAGAGCTGCCTGCAGGAACAGGGCTCTGGGCTCTGGGCTCTGGCTGGAACAGCCTGATTTTGCTGCAGTGACCACAGGCAGGAGTTGAGGCAGGTGAAGAGGCAGCAGGCAGCTTGTGTTTGTAGAGGGCCTGGGGCTGCCCCTCTGAACCTCCACCTGGAAACACACTTGGGGGAATACGAGCTACAGCCGTAGTGCCTGTCCTGAAAGGACCTGAAGTCATTCAGCCTTGCCAGCTTTTCTTAAGAGTGTGTTGGTGTTCCCCAGGACAGCTACACATTTGGGGAAATGCCTTTGGAGGAAAGGGGCTTGCTTCTCAAGGAAAGTGCTTCCCAGGGAGCTCCCAGTAATGTAGGTGCAATGGTCCCCCTTGGGCTCTCTGTGGTCCTTTCACTGCCTGAGGCCCGTTGCACTTGGCAGAGGGGCAGGGCAAGGGAGAAGGCTGTGAAGAGCAGGTTTGGCATCCGCCTGGACCTGTGGAGACCAACCCAAGCACCTGCAGCAGGGTGTGTTCCCCCCTTTGGACAGAGGCGTGAGCAGGAGCATCTCTGTCCAGCCGTGAGCCCCAGAGCTCTCTCTGAGAGCTGTGAATTAAAAGGCCTTTACACACACACTTTTCACCTCTTCCCTGTCTGCTGTGTTTCAACTCTTGGCAATGTGCATGTGGCTCTTGCTTGGTGGAAGCTGCTGTGGCCCAGGGCCAGCACAGAGCTGGGCTGGGTGGGCCAGGCAGCGTGGAGAGTCTTGGCTGATCTTGGTGTGTCCCTGGCCTCAGAAAAGGCTGGGAAGGTTTGCCTCCCAAGGCGTCCTGCTCATTGGCTCTCCCTGTGCACCCTGGAGAGAACAAGGTAGGCATTTCTGGCAGCTGGGCATCAGCAGGCCTGAAAGTGGGGGTGTGTTGTGGAGCGAGCCCAGCTGAGATACCCTGAGAGGAGCCCAGTGCTCCTCGCTCCCCTGTGCTGACACGTGAGTGTTTGTCTGGTTTCGGGATGGCCCTGGCTGTGTGAGGGGTGCTACGTGGACACGAGACAGCCGGTCCTGTCCCGCTGGGTCCCAGCAGTGCCTCGCAGCAGTCCTGCATCCACGTCAGGATGCTGGCCAAGAGAGGTCCTGGAAGCTGAGGCAGCTGATTTTAAGCTTGTGCAGGTGCTTGCAGGCCAAGGCCAACGGTGTTCCCTCAGGATACAGCAGTCCTGAGGGGTCTCCCTCATTCAAAGAAATCGGCAGACAAATGCATTGTCAGCCAAAAGCCCTTTTATTGACCTGGCAGGAGGGCAGGGGTCTGCACCCCACTAAAGTGTTTCTCTGCCACATTAAATTTCAGTGGGTTGATGTAGGAGTTGTATCAAAATCACCATCCATCTTTACACTGCTGAGGTGATTCCATAGGCAGGCGGTTGGAAATACATTGTGTCAGATTCCCATACTTGAAGCTGATGTCCAGGCCCTGGCCAGGAGCGGTCTCCATGCCCCAAAGCAGCACAAAGTCTTCCTCACGGCTTCCCTGCACAGGGCTGATTCCACACTTGCCCTTAGTTCTTCTGGTAGACTGTGTCTAAAGCTTTTTGTCAGGTCACTCTCATGTCAAGTTAGGCCATCAGGTTTTTGTTATGCTAACTGGTGCTAAGTACTTAGGTATGTCTGTGCTAATTACTTGTTTACTCATGTGAATTGCTTGTGCTTACTTATGTCAAACCAAGGCCTTGTTCCATCCCCAAAGGTGCCTGAGGCCACCCGCTCCTTGTGGCACCAGTTGCTTTCCTGTGGAATGTTCTCCCTCCCCAGGGTAAAGAGGGAGCTGCAGAAAGAGCTTGCCAGGCTGCTCTCCATCCTTTCCCAGCTCTCCTGGTGAAGTGGAGAAGTCCGAGCTGAGCGCAAAGGTGCAAATGGAGCAGCCGTGCACAGGAAGGCTCAGTGGGAAGGATGATCCAGGATCCATAGGCCTGGCAGCCTGAGCGTGCTCCAGGGGAAGGCCTTGGAGCAGATCCTCCTGAGTGCCATCCCACGGCACCTGCAGGGAACCAGGGCGTCTGCTGGAGGGTGGGAAAGCTCTGCGGAGGGACGGGGACAGCTGGGGCTCCTGGCGGGGTGTTGAGGGCTTCTGTGTGGGAGTTTGGGGGGCTTGGTGCTGGTGGGGTGTCGGAGAAGGAGTTGTCTGGAAGGTGAGAGGTCTAGGCTGGAATTTGAGTCAGTTTGAAGGCAGCATCTGTGCTTTGGCACAGCTTTGGTTAGGGAGGCCAGAAGGAATATCTGTGACTTTTCCTCTTCATGGTCCTGATTGTCCTGCAGGGAACAAGAGGGGAGAGCTGTACTTTACTGGCCACTCAGATATCTGTACCAGGGGGAGGATTAGCCCTTTTGCCATCTACTCATTTCTTTGGGCTACTATTGTACCACTGAGTGGACTCTCATTTCTTGAGAGCTTTTATTCCTTAAGAGAATTAGGATATGATCATCCATTCATAGAAAACCAAAGAATGGCCCTTGTTTTTTCCCTTTTTTGTGTAGTGTTATGTTCTGTAAAGTGACCCTCAGTGGATGAGGTTAAGGCAAATGAGTTGCTGCTTTGAGATGGGAAGCAAAATTCCAACTCTTCACCTCCTCAGGCCATCCCAATTAATTTGGGAAGTTTGCAACTTTTTGGAACTACTTGAGTTGAGCAATGGGAAGTAAGGCTTTCCTGAACTGATGAGTCTTGCCAGATTCTTCTGTGCCCTCGCCGCTAAGGTGTATTTGTGCTGTAAGAAATTACTTCAATGAGAAAATAATTTCAGCAGAGAGTAAGAGCTTCTGACAGAGACCAAGTGTTGCCAGCAGTTGCTCCAGGTGCTCCTGCCAACAGCCCCTGCAGGCAGGAGCGCAGCCCACAATGCACGTGGGCTTTGGCTCCCTCTGGCACAGGAGCCCTGCACGGGCACAGGTCTCTGGGGCAGGAGATGGTCACCGGTGCTGCCAGGGCTCGGGGGGTGGCAGGTCTGCTTGGGCAGGGACCCTGCCACACCTGCTGATGTCAGCGCTCCCCGGGCCCCAGGGGTCAGAGCAGCATTCCTGCCCTGGCCCACACGTTCCTTGTCTATGTCACACCCGCGGGTTTAGGATGGCCACCAGCCGGGACGTGTCCCAAGGAGGCCGTGCCAGCTTCTGTGAAGGCCCCGTGCCCTTCCCAGCGCAGCTGCGTCGGCAGCCCTGGGGGCTCCTTCTGCTGCCCCGAGCCAGCAGGGCAAGGCAGCGTTTGCTGATGGTTTGAGCCATTCCTAAAGATCCTGTTGGGCTGTCTTAGACACTTGGGGTGAGGGATTCCTTCCAACCTGAGCCACTTTGGGTGGGCTGGGGGCGGCCCTTGGGCATGGGGCAGTGTGTGCAGGGGCCCTTTGTGACACGGTGCAGCACGGTCACCGTGGCATGGAACGGGACAGCGTGTCCAAGGGCCCTTTGTGACACGGGGTGACATAGGAGCTGGCAGTGACAAGACCACGCCACAGTGCTCGGAGCACGCGACGGGACAGGATGGGACAGAGCGGTGCCGTGAGGAGCCCCCGCACAGCGCACTCGTTCGTGTCTGACCCGGAGCTTTTCTGAGGCGTTATTACTGCAGCTGACCTCGAGGCCTGACCACAGGACTTGGTGACCCGTGGCCTTCCCGAGGCTTCTCTTCCTGCAGGTGTCCTCGAGGGCAGACCTTGGGACTTGCTGCCCTGGAGGCATCTCCCATCCCTGCCACCGGTGCTCTCGAGGCCAGACCACAATCCTTTACAGGAGTCTCCTGTCCTTGTGGCAGGAGCCCTCAAGACCAGACTGCAGGACTTGCTGTCCTGTCGCCTTCCTGAGGCTTCTCTCTTGAAGGTGCCTTCCAGGCACGACTGCAGGCCTTGCTGACTCGGAGCTTTTCCGAGGCATCTCTCCTGCAAGTAGCCACAAATCCAATCACTGACATGGAGCAGAGACCCCCGAGAGTGCCCCAGCTGTCCTGGGTGGAGGAAGAGGAAGAAGGCCCTGGAGCTGGCCCTGCACAGGAGACCTGTGCTGCCCTGCTGGATATGCTCGTAGAGGAGGGGTTTTCCAATCCAAAGCAAGTAAGCAGCCTGTGGCCAGGGTTTGATCCTCCCAGGAATTGCTTGGCCTCCCAAGCCATGCCTGCTGCTCACTGGAAGCCTTTGAGGCCATGGCAGTGTGGTGGCAAGGAAAGCACTTCTCTGGGGAAGCTGGGGACATTCCTCCCTCTGGCAGCTTTCCAAGTCTCCCCGTGCCTTCTCCAGGTGCCTGCCATGGTGAGGTACATCCACCAGTGGCTCATGACCAGTCAGTTTGCTGAGCACAGGCTGAACAGGGCCCTGCTGGATCTCACCAACGAACAGCCCGCTGATGTAGTAATGTGTCCTGGTTTGGGGCAAATTTGGGAGAAAACCTTCAGAAGGAGCCCCCAGAAAGCAAACCCCCACAGCCCCTTGCTCACCTGGCTCAGGAAGAATTTCCTCAGAGAGTAGTGGAAACAACCTGTTTATTGAGCAGGCAAAGCACTCCCAAGCACAAAAAATGAACAACACCAGATGACAAAAAGTCTTTCTACGCTCTGAAGAGTGAAAAATTCAGAAAGTCTCTCCTGGGGGTGGTTGCCCAGTTATCGGTCTCTGGCGCTGGGGGTGGCTGCTGCAGGTCACAAAGTGCAGGCTCTCGGTGTTTCTTGGTGTTTCCCAGGTCCCAGTCCTGAGCAGGTTCAAATGGTATTCAGGAAAGGGAAAGAAAAAAAACAGTCCAGGGAAAAAACTGGATTGCCTAGCTAAACTAACTAATAAGCAAAAGCAAGGGCAAAAGCAAAAAGCAGGAGCAAGAGCAAAGCAAAAGCAAGCAAGCCAGCAAGCAAGCAAGCAAGCCAGCAAGCCCTAGCCTCTCCTAGACACAGACCATAGGGGGAGGTGAGCTGGCTGATAACAAAACAAAAAAAACCTTCACTTTTCGAAGCCAGTCCCGAAAGCACAGAACATAACATCAAGCATAAACAGAACACACAATTGGGGATAAAAGCACCATAATGTCACCCTAGGACATTCCACTCCTTATCTCCATATAGTCAACATATTACCAAATGTCATGTAAAAACTTCATCAAGTAAAAACTTCCATCTTTCACTTACTCAGACACATTTCCTTCCATCTCACTTGCTCAAACCTTTGACACACATTTCCTTCTATATCACTTGCTCAAACCTTCGACACTTACACAATTCCTTCTGTCTCATGTCTGTGTGGTTTAATGTAAAGACAGTGGCAGTAACATCCAACAAACAGTGATATTTGCATATGAGTCTCACCCCACAATCAGATCTCCCTGAGGTACACATCGTGTTCTTCCATATTTCTGCATTATTCACCATGTACAACCTGGTCCATGAGCAAAGACAATCCCACAAATGGTTTGTCTGTACTCGTGGCAGAATTGATCCACACTGTCTTCCCTAACAAACCTCTGATGTGTGCCACTGGGATTTTATCTCCGTCTGCTATATTCAGGGACTCAGACTGGGCAGGACCTGCTCCACTGGTGGAACCTCGGGTGTTAACTAACCAGGTGGCCTTTGCTAAATGCTGCTCCCAGTTTTTGAAAGATCCCCCACCCAATGCTTTCAAGGTGGTTTTTAACAGTCCATGGTACCTCTCCACTTTGCCTGTAGCTGGTGCATGGTAGGGGATATGGTGCACCCACTCAATGCCATGTTCCCTAGCCCAGGTGTTGATAAGGCTGCTCTTGAAATGAGTCCCGTTGTCAGACTCAATCCTACCAGGGGTACCATGCCTCCAAAGGACCTGCTTTTCAAGTCCCAGGATGGTGTTACGGGCTGTAGCATGAGACACAGGGGAGGTCTCCAACCATCCTGTGGTGGCTTCTACCATTGTGAGCACGTAGCGCTTGCCTTGGCGTGTCTGGGGCAGTGTGATGTAGTCAATCTGCCAGGCCCCCCCATACCTGTACTTGGACCATGGCCCACCATACCACAGGGGCTTCACTCACTTGACCTGCTTGATCTCAGCACACATCTCACAGTCATGGATAACCTGAGAAATACTGTCCATGGTTAAATCCACCCCTCGGTCTCGTGCCCACTTAAAAGTGGCATCTCTACCCTGATGGCCTGAGGCATCATGGGCCCATTGTGCCAGGAAAAACTTCCCCCTTGCGTTGCCAATCGAAGTCTATCTTTGACACCTCTATCTTTGCAGCCTGATCCACCTGCTGATTGTTTTGCTGCTCTTCATTAGCTCTACTTTTGGGGACATGGGCATCTATGTGGCGAACCTTCACAGGTAGTTTCTCTACCCGAGCAGCAATGTCTTTCCATTCTTCAGCAGCTCAAATTGGTTTTCCTCTACACTGCCAGTTAGCCTCTTTCCGTCTCTCCAGCCATCCCCACAGAGCATTGGCTACCATCCATGAATCAGTGTAGAGATAGAGCTTTGGCCACTTCTCCCTTTCTGCAATGTCTAGGGCCAGTGGAACAGCTTTGAGTTCAGCAAGTTGATTTGATCCACCTTCTCCTTCAGTGGCCCCTATGACCCATCGTGTGGGGCTCCATAGAGATGCTTTCCACTTACGATTCATCCCTACAATGTGACAGGAACCATCAGTGAAAAGAGCATATTGTGTTTCCTCTGCTGGCAGTTGGTTGTATGGTGGAGCTTCTTCAGCCCGTGTCACTGGTTCTTGTTCTTCACCTCTGACACCAAAACTTTCACCTTCGGGCCAATTTGTAATTGCTTCCAAAATCCCAGGGCGATTCAGTTTACCAATATGGGCGTGCTGCATGATGAGAGCAATCCATTTGCTCCATGTAGCACTGGTGGCATGGTGGGTGGAGGGAACCTTTCCTCATCCACCCCAGCACGGGTAGTCGGGGTGCCAGGAGGAGTTGTGCTTCCTTACCAATCACCTCTGAGGCGGCTTGGAGTCCCTAATAGGCAGCCAAGATTTCATTCTCTGTAGGGGTGTAGTTGGCTTCAGACCCTCTGTAGCTCCGACTCCAAAATCCTAATGGTCGGCTTCGAGTCTCCCCAGGCACCTTCTGCCAAAGGCTCCAGGACAGACCATCATTCCCAGCTGCAGAGTAGAGCATGTTCTTCACCTCTGGTCCCGTCCTGACTGGGCCAAGGGCTACTGCATGAGCAATTTTCTGCTTAATCTAGGCGAAAGCTTGTTGCTGCTCAGGGCCCCAATGGAACTCGTTCATCTTGTGGGTGACCAGGTAAAGAGGGCTCATGATCTGACTGTACTCAGGAATGTGCATTCTCCAAAAGCCTATGGTGCCTAAGAAAACTTGTGTTTCCTTCTTATTGGTTGTTAGGGACATAGCTGTGATCTTGTTGATGACATCCGTAGGAATCTGATGCCGTCCATCTTGCCACTTCACTCCCAAGAACTGGATCTCTTGAGCAGGTCCCTTGACTTTGCTCTTCTTGATGGCAAAGATGGCTTCCAGGAGTATTTGGATGATTTTCTCTCCTTTCTCAAACACTTCTGCTGCTGTGTTCCCCCACCCAGTGATGTCATTGATGTACTGCAGGTGTTCTGGAGCTTCACCCTTTTCCAGTGCAGCCTGGATCAGTCCATGGCAGATGGCAGGACTGTGCTTTCACCCCTGGGGCAGTCGGTTCCAGGTGTACTGCACACCCCTCCAGATGAAAGCAAACTGAGGCCTGCATTCTGCTGCCAGAGGAGTGGAGAAAAACGTGTTACCAAAGTCAACAGTGGCGAACCACTTTGCTGCCTTGGACTCCAGCTCGTACTGGAGTTCCAGCATATCTGGCACAGCAGCGCTCAGTGGTGAAGTCACTTCATTCAATGCATGGTAGTCCCTTGTCAATCTCCATTCTCCATCAGACTTGCACAGAGGCCAGATGGGACTGTTGAAGGGTGAGTGGGTTTTGCTGACCATCCCTTGGCTTTCCAGCTCTCGAATCATCTTATGGATGGGAACCACAGCATCTCGAGTTGTTCTGTACTGTCGGCGATGCACTGTTGAAGTGGCAATTGGTACCTTTGCTCTTCTCCCTTCAGAAGTCCTACTGCAGTTGGATTCTTGGACAGTCCAGGCAAGGTGTTCAATTGCTGGATGTCCTCTGTCACTGCAGCTGCTATCCCAAATGCCCACCTGAGTCCTTTGGGGTCTTTAAAATACCCCTTTCGGAGGTAATCTATGCCCAAAATGCATGGGGCCTCTGGGCCAGTCACAATAGGGTGTTTTTTCCACTCATTTCCAGTCAGGCTCACCTCAGCTTCCACCAAGGTAAAGTCCTGTAATCCCCCGGTCACGCCAGCGATGGAGACAGGTTCTGCCCCACCATGTCTCGATGGGACTAATGTGCATTGTGCACCAGTACTGACCAAAGCCTTCTATTTTTGTGGTTCTGATGTGCCAGGCCAATGAATCCACACAGTCCAGAAAACACGGTTTTCCCTCACCTCTACCTGGCTAGAGGCAGGGCCCCTCTAAGCCTGGTTATCCTTTTTAACTTGAGCATATGTCTTACAGGTTCCTTCAAGGGGATCGGACATCATCATCATCATCATCATCATCATACCTGGCAGCTTGGCTATGGGCAACTGGAGCTGCTTTCCTTTTGGTGGAACTTCCTCTCTGAGTCTTGCCTTCCTTCAATTCACGCACCCGTTGTGCCAGAGCAGCAGTAGATTTTCTGTCCCATCTCCTCATGTTTTCTCCGCAATCACTCAGGAAGAACCACAGCTCAGCTCGTGGGGTGTACCTTCTCTCCCCATCTGGGGAACGTCTGTGTTGGATACCAGGGCCTCTAATTTGTACTGCCGAGATTTGGAGAAGGTCCTCTTTAATCTCCTCCCTGAGTTTCTTGTGATTCTCCTCTATCTTGTCTTCTAATTTCTGCAGATGTGTTTCCACCGCTGCAATTCTGGCGTCTGTTGGGCCATGCACAGCATCTGCATATGCCTGGAGCTTCTTCGCCATATTGAGCATGGTCTCATCCTTCTCATCCCACTTCATTATTGCTAAAGCAGAAGTGCATTCATGTGGCCCCAGCCGAACAAGTTTTCGCCACATCACAGATGTACATGGTACCATGTCTGGATTCCTAGTTGTTGTGTCATCTGAGAAGATAATCTCTGCCACTGCCATTTCTCTCAGGCGTTGGATCCCTTGTTCTATAGTCTTCCACTGGGTCTGCTGCATATGAAGATCATCTGCACACAGGTATCTTTGTGCTACACTTTCCAGGAGCCGTGCCCAGAGGCTGTGAGGTTTAGCCCCCCTTCATCATTCCTTGGTCGATGACAGGATCATGTGACAGGGATCCCAAATGCCTCACTTCAGTGCCGTCCAGAATTGTAGCTTCACCTGCAGCATCCCAAAGATGGACCAACCAACTAATTATAGACTCATCAGGTTGTCGAGTGTAATCCTTTCTTAGGCCACCGAGGTCCTTTAGGGAAAAGGACTCAATATTGGCCTCTGATCTTGTACCAGTTTCTTTGACTCCTGATTTTGTGTCAGGAGGCGTTGAGGGTCCTTCTTCTGCATCATAATCATCATCGTCATCCGCTGGTCGATCAGTCTTGTCTGTGCACTTTCCACTTCTCGTGCTGGTAGCAACAGCCATTGGTTGAGGCTTACAGTCTGGTTTAGCTGCTGGCCTCGAGCCTGGGCTGTTGGCTGCAGCCTGAGTGACTGGGATCACGGCTGATTTATCTCCCTGCCCCCCTTCCTCTGCTGCCCTACAGGACCTAGCAGAGTGCGATAAGCATATGCCAGGGCCCAGCTCACTGCAATGATCTTCTTCTCCTTAGGGGTATCATGGCACTTCTCTTTCAGGTACTTTGCCACCTCAGCTGGGTTCTGAATTTGTTCACATGGAAAGTCCCAGACTATAGGGTCAGAAAACTCCTTTAAGATTTGGCCCATTTCCCACACCACTCAGGATTTCTCCCGCCTGGGTCTACTCCTGGGTCAGGGGTCTCATCAGCCCTTCTAGAAATCTCAGCCCTCATTCTAGAGAAGCTGCAGACTGTGTAGAGAAAGCTTACCAGATTAAATACCAGAAAGATGGTCTCTTTTACATTCAGGGGAAACTGAACATTCTCCAACAGGGATGTAACAGATTCAGAGGAGAAGAAGGAAAGCAAAGGCTGAAAAGCCTCATCTCCTGCTTCTCCTCTAACAAACTGGGTGCACAACCATAACCATGAACCAAACATTCCTGGAACAGACTCCAGCACCTTTATAAACCTCCTGCAAGCCATTACAACCAAGCCCAGCCCAATGGATATTCTGGTCAGTGCCCTTCTACTGTAAAAACTACATATTAGGGACAATACAGGAGCTATTTTGGGATAAGAAAATAAACCTAGGGACCATAGAGGTATTAAGACCTCAAAAAACCCTAGGGACCAGAAACACATGCAGGCCTGCACCCCAAGAGACATTGTGAATTCAAAAAGCATAGCCAGTAACTCTCTATACCAGCCCAGAGTAATTGCAACCAAAATATGATTAGAACAGGGTTTTTTCCACTCTCTCGAGCCACGAGTTGGGTGCCAAAATATTTGTCCTAGTTTAGAGCAAATTTGGGAGAAGACCTCTGGAAGGAGCCCCCAGAAAGTAAATGCCCCCACAGCCCCTCCCCCACCTGGTTCAGGAAGAATTTCCTGGGAGAAAAGTGGAAAAAAACCCATGTTTATTTAACAAGCAAAACACTCCCCAATACAAAAAACAACACCAGATGACAAAACTCTTTCACCATTCTGAAGAGATGACAAATTCAGAAAGTCTCTCTGGGAGTGGTCGCCCAGTTCTCAGTCTCCAGTGCTGGGGATGGCTGCTGCAGGTCACAAAATGCTAGCTCTCGGTGTTTCTTGGTGTTTCCCAGGTTCCAGTCTGGAGCAGGTTGGGATGGTATTCAGGAAAGGGAAAGAAAAAAAACAGTCCAGGGAAAAAATTGGATTGCCTAGCTAAACTAACTAATAAGCAAAAGCAAAAAGCAGGAGCGAGAGCAAAGCAAAACAAGCAAGCCAGCAAGCAAGCCAGCCTCCCCTAGACACAGACCATGGTGGGGAGTTGAGCCAGCTGATAACAAGACAAAACAAACCTTCACTTTCAGAGTCAGTCCTGAAGGCACAGAACATCATATCAAACATAAACAGAACACACGACTGAGGATACAAGCACCATAATGTCACCCTAGGACACTAACCGAGGGAGTTCCACTAAAGTGAAGATAGTCTCAACCTCCCATGACTGAGCAGCTGGGTATGATCTGTCAGATCCCCTTGAAGGTACCTCTACCGTGTATGCCCAGGAAAGAAATAATAACCAGGGTTAGAGGGGCCGTGCCTCTAGCCAGGAACAGGCACAGGAAAACCGGATCTTCTGGACAGTGTGGATCCAATGGCCTGGCATATCAGAGCCACAAAAATGCAACGCCTTAGTTGACACTGGTGCACAGTGGACCCTGATACCATCGGGACATGTGGGGGCAGAACCTGTTTCCATTGCTGGGGTGACGAAGGGATCACAGCAATTGGCCCTGTTGGGAGCCGAGGTGAGCCTGACTGGGAAGGAGTGGCAGAAACATCCTATTGTGAGCGGCCCAGAGGCCCTGGGTATTCTGGGCATAGACTTCCTCCAGAACGGCTACTACAAAGAACCAAAGGGACTCAGGTGGGCTTTTGGCATAGCTGCTGTAGAGGCAGAGAACATTAAGCAGTTGAACACCTTGCCTGGACTGTCAAAGCATCCATCTGCAGGAGGACTCCTGAGGGTGGAAGAGCAACAAGTACCAATTGCCACCTCGACAGTGCACTGCTGGCAGTATCGGACAAATCGAGGTGCCGTGATCCCCATCCACAGAATGATCCGTTAGGTGGAGAGCCAAGGGATGGTCAGTGAAACCCACTCACCCTTCAACAGTCCCATTTGACCTGTGCACAAGTCTCAATGGAGATTGACTGTGGACTATCGTGCCTTGAATGAAGTGAATCTACCGCTGAATGCTGCTGTACCGGACATGCTGGAACTCCAGTATGAGCTGGAGTCCAAGGCAGCAAAGTGGTACGCCACTGTTGACATTGGTAACACGTTTTTCTCCATTCCACTGGCAGCAGTATGCAGGCCTCAGTTTGCTTTCACCTGGAGGGGCATGCAGTACACCTGGAACCGACTGCACCAGGGGTGGAAGCACAGTCCTATCATCTGCCATGGACTGATCCAGGCTGCACTGGAAAAGGGTGAAGCTCCAGAACACCTGTAGTACATCAATAACATCACCTTGTGGGGGAACACAGCAATGGAAATATTTGAGAAAGGAGAGAGGATCATCCAGTTTCTGCTGGAAGCCGGCTTCGCCATCAAGGAGAGCAAAGTCAAGGGACTTGCCCGAGAGATCCAGTTTCTGGGGGTAAAGTGGCAAGACGGATTGTGTCAGATTCCCACTGAGGTCACCAAAAGGATCACTGCGATGTCTCCACCAACCAGCAAGAAGGAAACAGGAGCTTTCCTAGGTGCCATAGGTTTTTGGAGATGCACATTCCCGAGTACAGCCAGATTGTGAGCCCTCTTTACCTGGTTACCTGCAAGAAGAACGATAATTCCTCTGGGGCCCTGAGCAGCAACAAGCTTTTGCCCAGCTCAAGCAGGAGATTGCTCAAGCATAAGCCCTTGGCCCAGTCAGGATTGGACCAGAGATGAAGAATGTGCTCTACTCTGCAGCTGGGAACAATGGCTTGTCCTGGAGCCTTTGGCAGAAGGTGCCTGGGGAGACTCGAGGCCGACCACTGGGATTCTGCAGCTGAAATTACAGAGGGTCTGAAGCCAACTGCACTCCCACAGAGAAGGAAATCTTGGCTGCCTATGAAAGAGTTCAAGCTGCCTCCGAGGTGATTGCCACAGAAGCACAACTCCTCCTGGCACCCTGACTGACGGCACTGGGGTGGATGTTTAAAGGAAAGGTTCCCACTACCCTCCACGACACTGCTGCCACATGGAGCAAATGGATTACTCTCATCATGCAGCACACTCGGATTGGAAACCTGAATTGCCCTGGGATTTTGGAGATAATTACAAACTGGCTGCTGGTGACAACTTTGGTCTCATTGACGGAGAGCAGCAGGAACAAGTGACAAGGGCTAAAGGAGCTCCACCATGCAACCAACTACCAGCAGAGGAAACTCAATACTCTGTTTTCACTGACAGTTCCTGTGGCATCGTAGGGATGAACTGGAAGTGGAAAGCAGCCGTATGGAGCCCCACACAACACGTAGCACAAGCTACTGAAAGACAAGGTGGATCAAGTCAACTTGCTGAACTCAAGGCCGTTCAGCTGGCTTTGGACATTGCTGAGAGAGAGAGAAGTGACCAAAGCTCGACCTTTATATGGATTCTTGGATGGCAGCCAATGCTCTGTGGGGCTGGCTGGAAAGGTGGAAAAAGGCCAACTGGCAGCGTAGAGGAAAACCAATCTGGGCTACTTGTGTGTGGAAAGACATTGCCTCTTGGGTAGAAAATGTGTCTGTGAAAGTCTGTCATGTAGATGCCCATGTCCCCAAGAGTCGGGCTAATGAGGAACACTGAAACAACAAGCAGGTAGATCAGGCTGCAATGATAAAGGTGTCAAAGATAGACTTGGATAAGGGGGAGTTGTTCCTAGCATGATGGGCCCATGATGCCTCAGGTCATCAGGCCAAAGATGCCACCTCTAAGTGGGCATGAGATCGAGGGGTGGATTTAACCATGGACAGTATTTCTCAGGTTATCAATGACTGTGAGATGTGTGCTGAGATCAAGCAGGCCAAGCGAGTGAAGCCCCTGTGGTATGGTGGGCAGTGGTCCAAGTACAGGTATGGGGAGGTCTGGCAGATTGACTACATCACACTGCCCCAGACACGCCAAGGCAAGCGCTATGTGCTCACAATGGTAGAAGCCACCACGGGATGGTTGGAGACCTCCCCTGTGCCTCACGCCACTGCCTGGAGCACCATCCTGGGCCTTGAAAAGTAAATCCTGTGCAGACATGGTACCCCTGAGAGGATTGAGTCTGACAACGGGACTCATTTCAAGAGCAGCCTTATCAACACCTGGGCTAGGGAACATGGCATTGAGTGGGTGCACCATATCCCCTACCATGCACCAGCTGCAGGCAAAGTGGAGAGGTACGATGGACTGTTAAAAACCACCCTGAAAGCATTGGGTGGGGGATCTTTCAAGAACTGGGAGCAGCATTTAGCAAAGGCCACCTGGTTAGTTAACACCCGAGGTTCCACCAATGGAGCAGGTCCTGCCCAGTCTGAGTCCCTGAATATAGTAGATGGGGATAAAGTCCCAGTGGCACATATCAGAGGTTTGTTAGGGAAGACAGTGTGGATCAATTCTGCCGCGAGTACAGACAAACCCATTCATGGGATTGTCTTTGCTCAGGGACCAGGTTGTACATGGTGAATAATGCAGAAATATGGAAGAACACAATGTGTACCCCAGGGAGTTCTGATTGTGGGGTGAGACTCATATGCAAATATCACTGTTTGCTGGATGTTACTGCCACTGTCTTTACATTAAACCAGACAGACATGAGACAGAAGGAAATATTTAAGTATCTAAGGTTTGAGCAAGAGAGATAGAAGGAAATGTGTAAGTGTTGAAGTTTTGAGCAAGTGAGATGGAAGGATGAGTAAGTCAAAGATGGAAGTTTTTACCTGATGAAGTTTTTACATGACGTTTGGTAGTATGTTGATGATTTGGAGATATGGGGTGGAATGTCCTAGGGTGACGTTATGCTGCTTGCATCCCCAATCGCGTGTTCTGTTTGTACCTGATATTATGTTTTATGCCTTCAGGACTGACTCTGAAAGTGAACGTTTGTTTTGTCTTGTTATCAGCCAGCTCACCTCCCCTCACAGTTTGTGTATAGGAAAGGCTAGGTTTCCTTGCTTGCTTGCTGGCTTGCTTGCTTTTGGTTTTCCCTTGCTTTTGCTTTTGCTTATTAATTAGTTGATTTTTTTATTGGGGAGTGTTTTGCTCGTTAAAAAAACAGGGTTTTTTTCCACTTCTCTCCAAGGAAATTCTTTCCGAACCAGGTAGGGGAGGGGCCGTGGGGGGGTTTGCTTTTGGGGTTTCTGGGGGCTCCTCCTGGTGTTTTTCTCCCAAATTTGCCCTAAACTAGGTCACCTTGGCATGTCAAGGGCTGCTTCTCACCTGCCCTGAAGCACTGGGGCTCTGGGCTTTCCTTCCTATGGAAGAGAACTGTCCTTCTCCTCCAGGGACCCAGGGCCAAAACCAGGATTCTTTCTCCAAATCTCTTTATATGCAAAGATTGTTCCCAGATGAAATCTGCCAGGAAAGACAGGTCTGGCTGCCTTGGCCACCCAGGGGCCACCTCTCATCTGCCTTTGAGACACTGGGACCATGTACCTTTCTTTCTTATGGGAAAAGAACATCCATCTCAACCAGGCACCCATGGCCAAAACTGGGGATCTGCCTCCAGAATTCCCTGTATCCAAGGATAGCTCCCAGACAAAAGCTGCCAGGGGAGACAAGTCTGGCTGGCATTGGCTTCCTGAGGGCTGGCACTCATGTGCCTCTGAAACACTGGGGCTCTGTGCTTTCCTTGCTAATGAAAAGAACTCTTCTTCCTGTCCAGGTGCCCACGGCCAAAATTGAGATTCCACTTCCAAAATGCCCTGTGTCCAAGGATAGCCCCTAGACAAAAGGTGCCAGGACAGACAGGCTTGGCTTAAGGGTGGCCACCTCTCATCTTCTTCCAGAACACTTGCATTTTGTGCTTTTCTTTCCTATAGGAAAAAAACATCCATCCTGACCAGGCGCCCATGGCCAAAACTGGGATTCCACCTCCAAAACTCCGTACATCCAAGGATTGCTCCCCAGTGAAAGCAGCCAGGACTTAAAGGTTTGGCTGCCCTTGGCCTCTAGGGAGCTGCCTCTCACCTGCCTCAAAAACTGGGGCTCGATGCTTTCCTTCCTATGGAAAAGAGCCGTCCTTGTTCTCAAGGTGTCCATGGTCACAATTGAGATTCCTCCTCCCAAATTCCATATATACAAGGATGCCTCCATGACAAACAGGTCTGGCTGGCTTGGCCTCCCAGGAGCCACCTCTCTCCTCTCTGCCTTTGAAACACTTGGGGCTCTGTGCTTTCCTTCCTGTGGAAAAGAACTGTCCTTCTTATCTATGCAGAAATGGCCAAAATTGGGGCTCCACCTCCCAAATTCCCTATATCCAAGGGTTTGCTCCCAGGCAAAATCTGCCAGTACCATCAAGTCTGGCTGGCCTTGGCTCTGGTGGCTGCCCCTGCCACACTGGGGCTCGGTTCTTTCCTTCCCATGGAGATCACTGTGACACGGTGGGGACCTCATGGAACCAAGGGGATCATTGTGGCACCACTGGAGCCCTTGGAACCAAGGGGCCATGGTGACACAGCGGGGCTTCATGGGCCCAGAGACCATTATGACTCTGTGGGACCTGATGGAACCATGGAGGCCATCAGGACCCTTCAGGGCCTCGTGTCACCAAGGGGGCATTGTGACACCTCAGGGCCTCATGGAAGCAAGGGACCATTGGGACACTGTGGGGCCCCATGGAACCGAGGGAACATGGAACAGGTCTGGCTGGCGTGGCCTCCCAGGGGCCACCTGACAGGTCCGGCTGATGTAGGAATGCCAAGGGCTGCCTCTCATCAGCTCCTGGAGCACTGGGGCTCCGTGCTTTCCTTGCTAAGGGAAAGAACTGTCCCTCTTTTCAGATTCCCATTGCCAAAATTGGTAAGCTCCCTAAAAAATTTCCTCCATGCAAAGGTATCTCTCAGAAAAAAACCTGCCAGCTCTGGCTGGCCTTGGCCTCCAGTGGTCACCTCTCATCTGCCTCTGAAACAGAGGGGCTCTGTTCCTTCCTTCCTATGGATAAAAAACAGCCTTCTTGCCAAAGACCATGGCAAAAATTAGACTTTGGCCTCCCAAATTCCGTATATCCAAGGATTGCGCCAAGACAAAAGTAGCCAGGACAGACAGGTCAGGCTAGCTCTATGCTCTGGTGATTTTCTTAGACTATGAGCTGAATGTTTTCATTTGAAAACACCCTGGAGAGGGCCCAGAGATCTCCCAAGTTGGGATTTTGGGGCCTCGGGCACATGACCACTACATATGGACAAAGGAGCTCTGTGCTCTGTGCTGTTGTGGTGGTTTTGCATCACGGAAGTGATGTCCTGAGAGAAGCTGCTAGCAGTTTCCTCGGTGTCTGACAAAAAACCAATCAGTAATTGGCTTTGAGAGCTGACAATCTGTTAAACCACTGAGGAAACTGCACACGCCTCTGTGAAGACACAAGTTAAAGATGGAGAAGCCTGGCTGGGTCTGTTTCCCTTCTGGCCAGCAAAGAGGTGACCAGGCCGGCCCAGCCCCGTCTCAGCCAGGCCAGGCCGGGCGGCTCCTGCCGTGGGGCTGGGCCCCTTCCCAGGGAGCCGCCAGGCCCCATCGGCTGCCGGGCAGGGCAGGGGAGGCCGCGGGGCCGAGGCCGGGCCGGGCCGTGGCTGCGGTTGCTGACATCTGGCCGCTACCGAGCCCTGCCCCGCCGCCAGCCCGGGCCCAGCCGGGATCCGCCGGGCCCCAGGAGCAGCCCCGGGCCGGGCCGGCTCAGCCAAGGTTCTGCCGCCCTTGGGGTTCGCCCGCAACCAGCGGGCAGGGGAGGAGAAGCCATGGGCCCCGGCCGTGCTGCTGCTGTGCTCTGGCCTGGCTGCTGAGATCCTGGCCCTGCCCCAGCGCGGCCCAGCCTGACACAGCCCCAGCGCAGCCGCTGCAGGAACCTCCATGGTAAAACAGCTCCGGCCGCAAGTACCAAGCCCGGCCGGGGTCACGGAACCATCTGCAGGCCCCGGCTGAGATATTGACTCTTCCAGTGCTTCCATCCTCCCTCGCGTGAGAGAAAAGGACAAAGTGCAGGCACACACAGGAGCAACATGAAGACACCGAGGTCAGTGAAGAGGATGTTGAGTCCCAGATGGGAGGGATGAGGAGATGCCTTGATCTTGGGACTCAAATCCTCTGGTAACGCTATGGAGCAGGATGTAATTGATACATCAGACTCTCTTTTTCCCTATAACACATTGAAAAGAATTGGGAAATGACTTGTTCAGCAAAGGCCTCCATGCTAATGTAAGGAAATGTTGCAGTAGCTGTGATCCCATGAGAAGTTTGAACAATGAAAGACAGCAGAGTGATGAGAACCTATGCCCCCAGGGAGAGACGAAGACCTCTGTTTCCAGAGATGAAGATGATTTCAGAAATAAGTGAAGAGAACCTTTGCTCTTAAACAACTCATCTTTAAACTAATACTTCATAAGTTGGCATGGCCCATAAACACAGCTGTGGGAAAAGCTGTGAAAAATGGGAGGGACTTCACCATTGCAGGCAGCTGCTATTCATGGAAATGAAAAGCCATGAGACAACTGTTTTCTTGTGGAGAAGTCCACATAACATTTACAACAGGAACTTCTCTCCCTAAGTGAACTGAAGAAAGACTATTCTAGAGGTGGAAAGCTGACTGAAAATTTTAGGTTTTTTTCTCTTTACATTGTCAGGTTGTATGGAGAGAGGAAGTGTTCGGAAAGTTTTGTTCTGATTCTTATTACTCTTTATTCTACTTACTATAAATAAACTTTTCTTTATACCCTTTTAAAGTTTTGAGCCCACTTTGCCTTTCTCCTAATCTTATCTCAGAGCAAGAAATTAGTAAGTATATTCTAGTGAGTGCCCTGGTAATTAGCCAACACTGAACCCACCACAGTAATTAACACATTTGCCGAGAAATCTCAAATTGGAGAAGCAAAGCCAATACAAAATCTTCCTGATTAACTGCCTCAGACAAGAGGGAAATCAAGGCACAGCCATGGTTTCTCAGGATTTGTTTGTTCCTCATGAGCCCCGTGGTGCATTTGGAGCTGAACCCTTGAACCTCAGGGCCCGAGAGGAGATTGCACAAAACTTTCCAGGAGCCAAAGTCAGAAGAAAACCCCAAAGTGTCTCAAAGCATAAATGGGACCACTGAGGTCCATCCCCAACACAGGCTCCTCATGGACTCCTTGGAGGAGAGAACAGGAGGCCAGGATGGCACAAAAACTTCATGGCTGGAGTTTTTCCAGGAGGCCCCAGTGCCTCAGGACAAGGTGTCTCCTGACAGCCCTTGGTGGCACAGAGCCTGCTGTGCCCCAGGGCACCAAGACTTGGCTTCTCTTTGTCCCCACCTGTCATCAGTGTCTCCAGTTCTCTGCTCTGCCTGGGGCCTGGGGACACTTTCTCAGTCGTGTCCCTCATTGGGACCCATTGTCAGGGTCCGCAAATGCATGCAGGGTCCCTGATAGGTTCTTTTTGGAGATCTCAAAGCACAAAAGACACAGCAGGGGACACAACACTTTGCTTAAACAAAAATGCACTTTTATTTAGTGCCAACAACTGCGATAGTGGGAGAGAAATAAAGAGATAGAGTGAAAGATAGAGAAAGAGGGGAAGGGGATTATAGCTACCAGTCTGAAGAGACGAGGCCCTCGGAGCTTGACGAGATGCTCATAGGCTGTCTTCTCCAGGTGGGGTCCGGACAAAGTCCTCAAAACTCCTTCAGTCTTTTATAGGGTTCCTCAAAGCGGGTGGCACCTGGCCAAAGCGGCAGCTCTCCTGGCTACATGGTGGGTGTGGACTCGTTGTTTTGGGAACCAGTCGCAACCGTCGCGTCGGTGCGGGACCAAGGGTACAGGACCGAAGGTACAGGACGAACTGATTAGGGCTCAGTCCACCATGACCAGTCCATTGTTCTAGCACTGAGTTCCCATGGCATCGCATACCAGTCCTTAAGGCTTGGCAGACTTTCCACCTCAGCCAGGCTAGAGCTACTTTCAGGGTCCAGGGTCTCAGTCCTTGGAGAGAGTCGTGAGGCAAACATGAGGGATTTTCGGACAGACCCTGACAACTGTCTGCATCTTCAAACACCTTGGCTAGAGCAGCAGGAGTTCCTTTTACAGCTGTGAACAGCAGCCTGAACTGTGCAGCCCCAGTAGAGCTGCAAAGCCCCTCTGTCCGTCCCCAGTCACTCTTGTATCACCTTTCTACTGAAATGAGCTTTGTGTGAACTCTGCCCAGGTTGGCATCCCTCTGCTCCTGGCAGGAAATGGATACTTCAAATAATTTGTATTAGTTCCACGGAGGAGTTTGGGAAACTCTTGTTCTCCCTTAGCAAGAAAAAAGTCTTGGTTTTGTTTTAAAACAAAAGCTTATTTCAAGCTCATTTTGGAAGTGACTGAGTTTCCCTAGGTGGACATAATTTTAACACTTAGAAACAATGAAAATGTTGGGTTTGTTCTAAAGTAACAGCTTATTTCAAGCTCATTTCTGAAATAACTGAGTTTCTCTGTGCTTTTAATTAAACCACCGAGAAACAGAATGTATGGAAGTAATTAACATTTATCAGGACTAGTAAGTATTGGGGTAAAAAAAGTAAAGCGGTGACAGTATTCTTTATGAAAACATTCTCTAAATTCAGTGTCTTAGACAAGAAAGAAAAAACCTCATCTCCAGTCTCCCGTGCACCTGCTGTCACAGCAGATCCTCCCCTCTGCCACAGTCTGCAGGCACTGATGTGCCTGTGCCACTCCCCTTCCCACAGAAACCCACAGCAATCTCTTGTCCCCAGGGGATCAGGCTGGAGCAGTGGCTGAAGGAGAAAATAGCATGTCTTTGTCGGGCAGCAGTAAGTTGAGTCTTTTGGGAAAAGGCACAGTTGGTGATGCACTAATTCAGAGCAATCCGTATTTTGCATTTGACATGGGAGAAACTCCTCAGACAGCCACCAGAAATAATACTTGCTTAATAGTAGTTATTAGGTGGTTGACAGTTTTCCATTTCTATTTTTGCTTTTAGATGAGGTCTGTTTTGTTGAAGGATTTGGTGTTTGGAGCTTTGAAGCAAAACATTTTTGTTTAAGATATGATAGACATTTTACATTTTTTTTCATAATATGTTTCTGGGCTTGTGTGTAGAGATAAGGACATAAAAGCCTTGACAAAAATACTTACAAAATTGGCCTGAAATACTTCTTTCCTAGTGTTTTGATGATAGGAGCAATATTCACGTGTTCTAAACAAGTCACGCTGGAGGTTGTGAGGTACCAGATGCTACACAAAGAAAAAGCTCTTTCTAGAAAACTGATCATCTGAAGGGGGGAGGCAGGGGAAGGGAAGGCAACAAAAGTGACCTCAGTGCCTTGCCCATCAAGTTTGTCAGGAATGTGGGGACATCCCGGATCTATTATACCTTCCAAGGTGCAGGCCTGTGGATCCCACTTCTTTGTTTTACATCCTAATTTCTCTTCCCCGTGTTCCTGCACTGGAAGGAGCAGACACACAAAATCAGAGAACAAGCCCTGAGCAGGGAACAAAGAGCAGCTCTTGAGGCTAATTCGTCTGGGTCTCACTGTGACCAGCTTTTGGTGCTGATGCAGAGCTTTTCATACACAAGGGCTTTTCAAAGGTTAGAGATGCAAATAGGTAGAATGTCTTCCTCAATGCGCCTGCAGCCTTTGAACTGCACCTGACAAGAACAGCCCAGGCACGGCCCCGCCCAGTGCGGCTGGGCGCGCGCGGGCCCGAGCGCAGCGCCCCCCTCAGGCCGCGCGCCGCCGGCGCAGCCGCGGCCGTTGCGCCGGGGCCGTTGTGGCGACAGCCGGCGAGCGGCGCCATGGCGGAGCTGCCGCTGCCCGCCGGGCTCAGAGCCAGCGCCTTCCCCGCCAAGCTGTGGCGCCTGGCGAACAGCCCCCGCGTCCGCTCCGTGCGCTGGGACAGCCGGGCCCGGGGGCTGCTCATCCACCGCTCCCTCTTCGAGCGGGAGCTGCTCAGCCCGGGCGACGCCCAGGGCCCGGCCCCGCACACCTTCAGGGCCACGCAGTTCCGCAGCTTCGTGCGCCAGCTCTACCGCTACGGCTTCCGCAGGGTGCCGGGCCGGGTTGGCTCAGCTGCGCCGGGCGATGCCGGGGCTTGGCTCCACTACAGCAACCCCTGCTTTCGCCGCGACCGCCCCGACCTCCTGCTCCGCATCAGGCGCCGGAGCGCGGCCAACAGGCAGCGGCCGGCGGCGGGGCGGGAGGGCCGCAGGCGCCCGCCCCGCGGCTCCCAGCAGCTCCCCGGGGCGCGGCCGCTGCCGCACGGGCGGGACGGGCGCAGCCGCTTCCAGCCGCTCTCCAGGGAGCGGCCGCCGCTGCCGCCCGGGCGCCCGCCCAGCGGCTTCCTGCTGCTGCACAGGGAGCGGACGCTGCCGGACGGGCGGGAGCTGCGCAGCCCCCGGCCTGGCCGCTTCCAGCCGCCCCCCGGGCAGCGGCCGCTGCTCGCCCGGCGCCCGCCCTGCGGCTTCCACCTGCTGCACAGGGAGCGGCCGGTGCCGGCCCGGCGGGAGGGGCCGAGCCGCTTCCAGGAGCTCTATGGGGAGCGGCCGCCGCCCGCCGAGCGAGAGCTGCTACGGATCCCGCCCTGCGGCTTCTTCGGGTTCTACGGGGAGCCGCTGCTGCCGCTCGGGCGGGAGGGGCCTCGCAGCCGCTTCCAGCAGCTCTACGGGGAGCAGCTGCCTCCGATCGACCGGGAGGTGCTCAGGATCCAGCCCTGCAGCTTCCAGCAGCTCCACAGGGAGCAGCAGCCCCCAGCCTACGACCCACGAGGTAGGAAAAGAGTTGTAGCCTTGCTTTTCCCCAAAAGGTCATGAAAAGTGACTGCTTGGAGTATTTTTCCACAAGGCTCTGTCCTTCTCGGCCCAAAATTCTCAAGCTTATTTAGAAGAGGCACCTAGAAAGGCAAAAGATTCTCTGCCTGGTTTTCCTGCCTGCTTCCTGTGATGGTTGATCCAAGGCAGCAACAGAGATCAGTGTCCCAGAGCCACGTTGTGGAGTGTGACCAATGTCTTTGTATTCTTGCAGCCACCTCGGGCACTTCAGCCCCCAGCGCTCCACCTGGCAGTGCAGGTTGTGCAGCATCGACGGCCTCCAGCTCAGCCTGGAATGCACCTGGTGAAGAGCAGTTGCCACCAGTGGATCTTGGCTTTGCCGTGGAGCAAATGATCCGGGAGATCAGGAGATCCCTGCCTGAAAGGTCTCCCTCTGCTCAGGTAACCCATTGGAGGGGAATGGAAGAGGCTGGGCTGAAAGCTTTGGAACGCTGTTACATGGAGAAGGAGAGTAACCGTATCCTTGATGTGATTCCAGCAAAATACTGAATGATCTTTAGTTTACTTCTTTTTTCTGTTGTTCTTTCAAGGGCAATATGAATGTTGCCCCTGAGTCTTCAGGAGGGGAGCCTGTGAACCGGGCTGCAGCAGAGGAAACTTCATCTGGCACCGAGAGCTGCGAGAACAGTTCCCCAGAGCCCGAGGAGCCTGGTAAGGACAGAGCCCCCGTTGGTTTAGAAAGGTGTGAGACGGCTGCTCTGAGCCTGCCTCTGGCAGGAAGGGAGACGAGAAGAGTTGAGTTCTTGTCTGCAGGGTTGGTGCTTCCTGGTGCCTTTAGTTCAAAGGCACATGCACAACCTGCCCGAGCCCTGCCCTCCACGCTTCGCCAGAGGCTTGGGCACTGAGTCCTCTGCTGTGGCAAGAGAGCAGGGAATAAACCTGACCTTGTGGGAGTTGTGCCACCAAGCTGGGTGTCCCAGTCTGGTTGATACCTCAGCCCCCAGCAGCCTTCAGGCATTTCAGTGAGGACTGTGGTCTCTCTGTCACTGGGACTGTCTGTGTTTCAAACTCTCGTGGGTGCCATTTGCACTGTGGGTGCTGAGACTTTATTAGAATACTTAAATATTAATAAACGGAACTTTACACAGTTCCATTTTGAAAACTTGGAAGGATCCCTGTTCTTTATAGAGCAGGCTTCAAATTGCCAAGTGAGAGTCTGCCTTTCAGGCCGTCTTTTAATGTCCCTGATAGAAGGACAATTGGTGCTCAAGGGACGCTTGCACAAGGGCCAGTATTGTCTCAGTGTTCCCTTTGCTTCCCAGATCCCGTGTGATCAACGTGTCCAGGAGGGCTGCCCTGTGCGCCAGGAAGAGACAGAGGGAGAGCCTGTGACCATTGGGCAGGTAGAATTCCTCTGTCTCTAGTTATATTTATAGATGTGTATAGTTCTATTTATTGATATATGTAGTTGTCTTTATAGATTTATGTAGTTACATTTATCTATCTACATACACAGAGATTTGTCTAGTTAATTTATTTTTAGTTTTAGGTGTATATATTTACATTTTTAGATGTGCAGTTATAGTTGTAGATGTCCGTAGTTACATTTATACATGCATATAGGTGTAGGCCTCTTTTTATACATCTGTATAGGTGTAGGCCTCTTTTTAACCTCTTCTCCTGCTCTGCTTCCTCCCTCACCTCTTGCTTTTCCCCCGTGCCCCCTGTGTCCCCTGTCCCTGTGCTGGGTCCGAGCTGGCGGCCGGGCCGGGCGGAGCAGCAGTTCCAGCCCCGGGTGTCCCTGGAGCGGTGGGAGCTGCCGGTGGCCCCAGACACTGTCCCCTGAGGAGCTGCTGAAGGACGGTGAGACTGAGGGGGCTGAGGGGGCGGTGACGCTGAAGGGACGGTGACCCTGAGGTGCTGCTGGGGCTGAGGGCTGTGGGGCAGCCGAGGGCGATGGTGGCACTGAGGTGACAGGGAAGTGGCACAGGCCGAGGGGTGGCGGGTCTAGGGGGACGGGATGGGTCAGAAGGGACTGAGGGGCTGAGAGGACTGTGAGGGGCTGAAGAAACTGAAGGGGGCTGGGGGTTTGCCGAGAGCATGGCGGGGCTGAGGGGATGGAGGGGGCCGGCAGGGAGCACAGAGGGCTCCGGGACTGCAGCTCTGCCAGGCCTTGGAACCAGTTACAGAGCCTCCGCTTTTGCCACAGCTGCAGTGGAGACCTCGAGGACAGCCGGAGACTGACGGGAGCCAGCAGGGAGAAGCTGAAGGCCAGCAGCAAGAGCAGGGAACGGGGACCTGCTGCTGCCACGCTGGAGAGAGCCCGGGTGAGGCCCCAGGGCCGGGGAGGCAGGGTGGGGCTGAGGGTGGTGTGGGCTATGGCCGTGGGCACTGCCCGGCGGGGCAGCAGCGGGCCCTGCCCGTGCCGGGGCTGCTCAGCGCAGCTGCCCCGGCCGGCACAGGGGCTGTCCTTGGGCAAGGCAGCTGTGCCGGCAGGGCCCGGGAGCTGTGCCGGCTGTGCCGGGCTGCCGGGGCTGCGGGACAGTCCCGCCGCGGCTGCGCTCACCACAGCCTGGCCCGCTCGGCTGCTTTTTCTTTCTAACCCTCCTGGGGAGGCTCTGAGATCTTCCCTTCCCTGATGGAAGTGCAGCTGCTGCCAAGGAAAACGTCCCCATACTGACTCAGTGCTCGCTTTGCTTCCCAGCTGTGCCATCTGCCGTCCCTGTCCAGGAGAGCTGCTCTGCACGGGAGGAAGAGACCGAGGGAGAGGCTTTGAAGATGGGGCAGCAGCAAGAGCAGGGAACGGGTGTTATAAGTTAAAGTAAATAATTTGTCTGATCCTTTAGGGATTTATAAAAGGAATTTTATTGATTACAGCAAGCAATGACAAGCAAACAGTGCTGGGTGCAGCCGGGGAGTCAGTGCTCCGCCAAGGCTCACACCGCTTCCCTTTTCCCACGGTCCTTTATTCTCCCCCTTCTTCCGCGTTTGTGGCTTTTCCAGGAGTACTCTGCGCGTGCGCCTCCAGTTGCTAGGGGGTCGCCGCCTGCTCTCTGGTGGTCGTCTGGATGAAGGCTCTCCTCCTCTTCCTCGTTGGGGGTTTATGACCCTGTAACAATCTTTCCATAGATGGTTACACACCTCCCGACCCTCGTTGTACAATCAACCTAAGGAGTCAGCATATCCTCGGGTTTCCTGTTATTCACAAAAAACCTCTTCCTTTGCCTGAGTTCCTGTTTAATGATGAACAAAGAGACTTCTCTTACCTGCTACAAGGGGTCTGGAACACAAGTCCGGTGAGGAATGACTGAGGGAGCTGGAGTTGTTTATCCTGGAGAAGACTCAGGGGTGACCTTATCACTCTCCACACTCCCTGAAAGGTGGTTGCAGTCAGGTGGGGGTCGGTCTCTCTCCTCACAGCAACTGACAGGACCAGAGAACACAGTCTTAAGCTGCACCAAGGGAAAATTAGGTTGGCTATTAGGAAAAAGGTTTTTTATGGAAAGGGTGATAAATTCCTGGAATTGTCTGTCCAGGGAGGTGGTGGAGTCACCATCCTGGGATGTGTTTAAAAAAGACTGGATGTGGCACTCAGTGCCATGGTTTAGCTGAGGTGGCGTCGGGGCATGGGTTGGACTTGATGATCTTAAAGGTCTCTTCCAACCCAGTAATTCTGCAATTCTGTGATTGTGTGACATCACAGACCAGGTTGTAACATCATATAGTTGGCTGTGACATCCCTGGTTTATTCTGTGACATCACAGAGCAGGCTGTGACATCACAGGATGCCTGTATGACATCACAGAGCAGAGCAAGCTGTGAGGTCAAAGAGTGTGCTGTGACATTATAGGGTGGCTGTGTTCCATCACTGAAGGTGTTGTGACATCACAGGGTGGGTCTGTGAGCCCACAGAGGTGCTGTGTGACATGCTAAGTGAGTTCTGCCATCACAGAGCAGGCTGTGACATCACAGAGGAGGTTGTGATGCCACAAAGTCGGCTGTGACATTACAGGCTGGCAGTGTGACATCACAGAACAGGCTGTGAGGCCACAGAGAAGACTCTGCCATCATAGAAAAGGGCTCTGTGACATCACAGAGCAGCTGTGTGATGTCACAGAGAAGGCCTAGACAATACAGAGTGGGTTGTGACATCACAGAGCTGACTGAGAAATCACAGAGCAGGCTGTGACATCACAGGGCACCTGTATGAAATCACAGGTGGCCTGTTACATCTCAGAGTGGGCTGTGTGACATTACAGGGGCTGTGTGACATCACAGGGGCTGTGTGAGGTCACTGGGGAGGTCACTCCACCCCAGCCCCCCCTCCCAGTTCCCCCAGAGAAGTCCAACGCTGCTCGTGCACAGCGGGGTCCCCTGTCCCCCCGGGTTCCCCCCCCCCGGCACCGCAGCCTCCCCCAGAGGATGTTCCACGAGATCGACCCCAGAGCCTGACACGGGGACGGGGGCCGGGGCTGTTGGGGGTGGGACAGGGGGACAGGGACCCCCTGGCAGCGTCCCCGTGTCCCCCAGGGCCAGAGCCTGGGCCAGGGCTTCTTCACCCTGTTACCAACGAGGGCTTGAGAGCACTGAAAAAATCCCCAGCAAGGGATCAGCAAAAACCAGATTTAATATTAAGCGACAGCACCACAAAGTTCCTTGGCAAGAGTCACTCTGCTCCTGCAGCCGTTGTGATGGTTGGTGCCATGGAAACCTGCCCTGGCCCCTTGCTCAGGGCTGGTGTCACTGCCCAGAGCCAGAGGGGATCCCTTGCTGGGGGCTTGTGCCATGGCCACCTGCCCTGTGCCGCGCTGGCCGGTCAGGCGCCGCGGAACCAGCAGCAAACACCAGGGCCAGGGCCAAAGGCCAGGTCAGCCAGACAGAAAGGGGCAGTGCTGGGCACTGTTTCCATGGCAGCCCTCACTGGGGGTGACACCTGGGTCACCTGTCCTGGCAGTTGCCATGGAAACCCGGCTCATTGGAAATACAAGGGTGGACAAAGGTTTTAGTAGGGCCTGGCACAAGGGGCCAAAGGCGGGTGGTTTTAAACTAAAGGAAGGGAGGTTCAGATAAGAACAGATAAGGAGGAAATGTTTGATGATGAGGGTGGTGATACACCAGGACAGGTTCCCAGGGAGGTGGTCAGTGCCCCGTCCCTGGAAACATTCAAGTCCAGCTGGGACAGGGCTCTGAACAACCTGATCTGGTGAAAGATGTCCCTGCTCATGGCGGGGTTTGGATGAGATGAGCACTGCAGAGCTCTTCCCATCCAAACCATTCCAGGACTGCATGGGCAGAAGGGGCTGCTCAGTGCACTCCATCCACTGCCTCGACTCCTCATGGTCTCTGCTGGACCCCACATCCCACAGCCAAACCCAGCCCCTTCTCTGCCTTTCCTCCCCCTGCCCCAGGGGCTGGCACAGCCAGGGGGGCACAGGTGACCTTTGGGCTTTGCAGGGCTCAGGCACAAGGGCCGTGGCAGAGTCAGGGCTGAGGTCACACTCTGTGGGCTGGGGCAGAGCCCAGCCAGAAATGAGCCCTGAGGCAGCAGCTCTGCAGTGCTGGCCACCAGGCCGGCTTGCCAAGGGAGGCTTCTGGCCATGCCCTGCAAGCAGCTGCTGCTGCCAAGGCGCCTTTGGTGCCTCAGGCTCTCCCTGGCACAGCTCCCAGCACGGCACTCTGCCCTTGTGCCCAAGGCCTTCGCTGTGCTGGGGCTGGCCTGGGGCTTTTCCTGCAGCAGGACCTGCCCTGCTCCTGGCACAGTCCACCAAGTCATTCCCTGCATTTCTCCTTTTCAAATTCCTTCCATCACCTACTCTCAGAGGTCCAGCCTGTTCTGGTGCTTATCATGAACTGACTGTGCTCTTGATTTATACCAGCTCTGGAGATGTAGAATCACCCAAACTGAACACAGAAACAAACTCCCTCTGTCCCATTTTCATGTTCTAGATCACTTTCCAGATGTCCATGGAGATGTGGGAATGATTATCACACAACTCTCCATTTCTGGCTGCGGGCTCTGGAGATTCCTTCTCTGCATTCAGTCAGGCTTGTATTCCCTAACAAGTCCTGGTTCCACCTCCTGTTTCCCAAGGCTGGAACAGTCACAATGAAAACCTCACCAATGGCACAACTCCCCAGCTCACCAGGAAAAGAAAGGACAAGCTGTCAAGTTCTCCAAACCTTTGTCCTGCTTTGCTGCAAGAGTCCTGCTGCACTCACGGTGTGGAAAGCCAAGAGAAGCTGCAGGTGGTGGCACATCTTGTGACAGGAGCTCAACCTGGTTCTCCAGGAAAGCTTCTTGAGAAGAGCAAACAGGACTGTGGAGAAGATTCCTGGAAAACTGAAACAGCTTTCCGGAAGTGAAAGTAAAATTGAAAGAAACAGTGCAAGATGTTTTCCTCTATTTATTTCTCTGCTCCCTTTCTCCATCTTGCACTACTTCTCCATCCCATTAATTCCAAATGCGTCTCACCTCTAAGATCAGTGACTTAGCGAGTTCTAGACACTCTAAAATATCATGAGCTATATAGTTTGCCTTCCAATTTTTGCTGGAAAGCAACGCTGGAGACATAAGTGCAGGACCAGGACCAGGGAATCCTCCAGCCAGGGAATGTGCCCCGATAGGGTTTGATCCTCAGTGGGGACAATACACAGCAGCGACCGAGGAGATACCTCTGCCCCCGTGCAGGAGTCCAGACTCTGGGTCTGGGCTGAACAGGGCAAAGTTCCCATGTTTGGACAGGCTCAGGGGCTGCCCCCGGGGAGCGGGGGGCTGGGCGCAGGGGCGAGCGGGCAACGGAAAAACGGACACGGGGACAAACGGCCCCGGAGCTTCAGTTGCAGCGGCGGCAGCAGCGGCGGCGGCAGCAGCAGTGAAAGAAGCGACTTTATTTACTTTCTATTGCTTCTCCTCTCCCTCTCCCGCTGTCCCACACCCTCTCCCGCCCTCTCTTTCCCTGTGCCCCCTCCTCTTCCAGTCTCCCTCTCCCCTGCCGGGCTGGGCCATGCCCCCGGCCCGCCCCCGGCCCCGGGCGGGGCTGCCCCGCCCCCGTCCCCGCCCCGGTTCCCGTCCCCACCCCCGGCCGTCCCGCCGGGGTCTCGCCTCCGCCCGGCTCTGGCAGTGCTGGCGGTGGCGCTGCTGGGCGGGCATCAGTGCCTGGGGCTGGGGCGGCATCGCCTCCCTCTGGCTCCGCCTGGCCCGAGCACGGCCCCGGCCCCGACGTGGGCTCCAGTCCCGGCCCCGGCCCCGGCTCCTCCCGGGCCCCGCGGAGGACACACGCGGCGCGGCCGCTGCCGCCGCCTCCGCTGCGGCTTCCCCGGCCCGAGCTCCGCCGCTCGGCGGCGCGGCCGCCGCCCCCGAGCCACCGCTGTCCCGTTGCCAGGAGCGAACGCCTGGGGAGGGCCGGCCCGGGGCAGTCGGGGGGCGGTCGGGGGCCGCTCCTGGCCCCGGGCCGAGCGCTGACAGCCGCGTCCCGCCCGCAGGGAAGGCGCAGCAGGGCCTGCAGGAGCGGTACCGGCTGGGTTCGCTGCTGGGCAGCGGCGGCTTCGGCAGCGTCTTCGCTGCCACGCGGCTCTCGGACGGCGCCCCGGTGAGCGGCGGGGCCGGCGGCGGGCGGAGGAGGAGGAGGAGTAGAGGGAGGGTGAGGAGGAGGGGAAGAAGGAGGAGGAGGAGGATGGGGCTGGGTCTGCAGATGGGGCTGGGGCTGGGCAGGGCGGGTGGCGAGCTCAGCCTGCTGCTGCTCTTGGCTTGCAGGTGGCCATCAAAAGGGTGCCAAGGAACCGCGTTCTGCACTGGGGCGAGCTGGTGAGTAAGCGGGGCCAGCGGTAGAAGCCGGGCCGTGCCGGCGGGGATGAGCCGAGGCCCGGCAGGGTGGAAGCCACCAGGACACCTCGAGGGAGAGCGGGCGTGGGGCCAGCGCAGGGCGCAGAGCATCCCGTGCTGGGTGAGGGGTTCCCGACCCCTGGCACGGCATCAGCCCCACTGACGGAATTGCGTTCCTCCCGCAGCCCGACGGCACCAGCGCACCCCTGGAGATCGTGCTGCTGGAGAAGGTCTCCACTGGCTTCCCCGGTGTCATCCAGCTGCTGGAGTGGCTTGAGCTCCCCAACGACATCTTGATGGTGCTGGAGCGCCCAAAGCGGTCTCAGGACCTGCACCATTTCATTCGGGCACGGGGGTTCCTGTCCGAGGAGGTGGCGCGGGATCTGTTCCGCCAGGTGCTGGAGGCCGTGCAGCACTGCACCAGCTGTGGGGTCCTGCACAGGGACATCAAACCAGGGAACATCCTGGTTGACCTGGCCACCGGGCAGGCCAAATTGATTGACTTTGGCTGTGGCACCTACCTGCAAGACACAGCCTACACTCGCTTTGCAGGTGAGCCCACGCAGGGGTGTGCTCTCGGTCCTGGCATCTCATGGCCCAACATCTCACAGCCCAAGCTGGGTGTGGCAGCGGGAATTCTCCCTTTTGCTGCCCTTCATGGCACTGAGATTTCAGCTGAGTTGCATTTGAGCAGGGCTGGGTGGGGAGCCAGCTTCCAGCCCTGCTGGCAGCCTTTGCCCACCACTCTGGGCAGGACTGAGGCTGGGGCTGGGGCAGCCAGCCCAACAAAAACACGGGGGGGTGGGGGTAGCAGAGAGGGGGGCCGTAACCTGTGTCCCAGCCGGTTTGGTGTGCATGTTAGAAAGGGCTTGGACTGCTCCACTCACCTGGTTTGTTTTGGATTCATGATGTTTTTGGGCAGTGCAGGCGGGGAGGATGAAGGCATGGTTTTCCCAAGCACTGGGTGGGTTTTTCCTCCTCATGGTCAGGCCTTGCCAGGACTTCAGCTGCCCTCTTCCAACCCCAGTGGCTTCTTTTCCAACCCTGAGTCTGTACACAAGTCCCAGGTGCTGGCGAGAGGGCATCGGGTCACCCCGTGTGCCACTGGGGCAGCCCCCACACGCCCAGGGATGCTGGGGCCAGGCTCTGGGAGCAGCAGCATCCCCCTGATGAACCCCATCTGTATTCCATAGGAACACGGTCATACAGCCCCCCAGAATGGACCCAGTTTGGCTGGTACTACGGCAAGCCAGCTACCATCTGGTCCCTGGGCATCCTGCTGCACCAGATGGTCTGCGGGGAGCACCCTTTCAGGAGGAGCCAGAACATCAGCTGGGACCATCAGCTCTCACTGCCACAACGGCTCTCTCAAGGTGGATCCTCATCTCTGGCCACAGCGGCAATGCCAGTGCTGGGAGACAGCAGCAGCTCGTGAGCATCCCGCTCTGGCAGCTGCTGAGGAGGTGGCACATGTCCTGCTCTCCTGCTCTCCTCCAGAACAGGGAATTGATGGGGAAGTTTAGGCCCAGCTCTGAGCACATCCAGCATGGCCTGGACACGGGAATAGTGGGGCAAAGCCAACAGGAGCCTTCTCCAGCTGACCGGCGGGTTCTGGTTTCTCTGCCCAGAGTGCCAAGATCTGATCAGGCGGTGTTTATCCATGCTGCACTCGGACAGGCCCTCGTTAGAAGAGCTGTTCTGTGATCCCTGGCTGCAGGATATTCATCTGCCCTAGAAGAAGGGAGAGAGCCACAGGCACACTTTGATGCAAGGCCCTGGTAAGTTGCAGCTCCACACATGCCTTGGCAATCAGAAGCAAAGGAACCCAAACATTTTGTCCTGCCTGTGTCACTGCCCAGGGGTCATCAGATGGGGACACGCAGCCCTTGTGCTGGAGCTGAGCTGCTCTGCCCAGCACTGGTGGCCACCATCTGAGCTGGTTTTGCTTGTCCTGGTTCCCTGACAGCTGGGGCCCTGGGCAGAACCCAGACAGCCTGGGCTCACCCCCAAGGAAGGAGAAGGAGCCCCTGGAGAAGCTGTACCAGGTGGGGCTGCTGCTGCTGGGGACAGCGAGGACGACATCAAGGATGACAACCTCTTCCTCCACCTGGTCACCGGCAGCTGAGGATGATGGACTTTGATTCTGGCACCTTCTCCAAAGCCAGGCTCCACAGGGAATTTGCAGGTGAGTCCACACGCAGGGGGATGCTCCCAGATTTGGGCATTGCACAGCCTGGCCAGGAACCAAAGGTTCCCCCTTTGCTGGGGCGGATGCAGCTGATCCTTCAGTCGGCTGCCAGGCTGCTTTTGGCAGGGTTGGGGGATGGGCTGGGGTGGTGATGAAATGGGAGTGGGCTCCTGGCCCTGCCAACAGCCCCCAGCACCCACTGTGCCCCGGGCTGGGGCTGGGGCTGGGGCAGCCAGCCCGACACAAACAAACCCCCATGGTGGGAGCAGAGGTGGGACTCCAGAACCTGTGAAGGGGCTGCTTTGCTTTGCAGGCAAGGAAGGGCTTGGGCTGCTCCACAGCCCCTGTTTGCTTTGGGGTCACCATTATTTTGGGGGGCAGTGCAGGGGGGAAGGGAGAGCGCCTGGGCTTTCCTTACCTGTGGGTGGGTTTTTCCCTGGCATGCAGGGGTTGGGCCTTCCTCAAGTCTCTGACAGTAATATGATTTTTGACCTTTTTTCTTGTTCCCCTTTTTGTCTGTAATCTATTTTCAATAATGTGTTGTGTGTTTTTCTAGAGGAAGTGTTCCAGGTGGGGTCGAGTCTGGATGGGGAAGTGCTTGGGAGCAGCTGTGTCGTGGATGGGCCGTGCCCTTGGAGAAGGCTGAGGACATGGTTTGGGACCAGCTTTTCTTCCAGCGGGGGATGGCGCCAGGTGGGTCCCGTCTGCTTGGCATGGTGGGATCAGAGCTTTGGGGAGATGGCAGCGAGCACAGGAGCATCCTGCTCTGGGCAGCTGCTGAGGGCTGGATGTGCCGTGGCTGGCTGCAGGCTGGGCACATGTCCTGCCCTCCTGCTCTGCTCCCAAAGGCAGCAGGGATGGGCAGCTCTGGGCACAGCTCTGGGCACGGCCAGCATGGCCTGGGCACCGCGGGCGGCTGGGACAAGGGGACAGGAGCCTTCAGCTGACGGGCGCTTTCTGGTTTCTCTCCTTGCAGCAGGGCTCTGCGGGTGCTGAGGCTGCTCTGGGCTCTGCCAGGGCTCTGCTGGAGCTCAGCAGCGGGCCGCAATCAGCCAAAGAAGAATGGGGTGACCTGCAGCACAGACCTGCTGGAGCATTTCAGCAACACAGCTCAAGTGTGCAGAGTGTACACCTCCCAGGGAAAACATGCCACCACCCCAAAAATAAACTTGTTCAATAGCTTCTGAAATGAAATCAATCTGGGATGACCCCAAATGACATTTTGCAGCTTGCTCAAGCTGTAGCTCAGCCCTTCTCTGAACAGTTCTCTCCCCCACCTGCCTTGTACTTCCCAACTGCTCCCTCTTTTCCCCCAGTGAGTTCCCAGCCCATGGCAGTCTCCATCACATTGTTGCCTTCCTTGATGCCCCTCACCACGAGGAAGGCTGAGCCCCAGGCTTAGGGACTCATCCTGTCACGGGCTGAGGAGCAGCAATGTCTCAGAGGTCCAGTGGGATTTTAGTGTCATTCAGAGCTGCTCTCCAGCCCTCAGCTCTCCTCACTGCTGGGTTCCCACTCCCTTTTCCTTGCCCTTGTAGCAGGAGGAGCTCTGTGAATCCCCTTGAGCCTCCCCACTCTTCCCAGCCCACGCACCCACCTCAGTTAGGCTGAAGCTGCAGCTTCTCTGTCTCCTCTGGCACACCAGTCCAGTCCCCTGTGCGGGGAGCCCCAGCCCCAGAGCACAGCACTCAGCAGTGCAGTCCGGGCTGGAGCAGCTGCCCTGCAGCCCTGGCTTGGCTGTTTGTGGCAAGGGAATGCTCCCTGTTTGCAGCTGTCCCTGCAGGATGGCCCCAGGGCAGAGCCCAGCCAGGCTCCCACTGCAGTCCCTGGAGCTTGGGGCAGACTGTGGTCCCAGAGCTGAGGTTCACGGGGAGCACCCAGAGCTGTGGCTTGCAGTCAGTGTTGGCAAATGTTGTGTTCTCATCTCCTGCATCCTGTGGGGAAATCAACCTGCGCTGCCAGGCCTGTGTGTGCCAGGCCTGTGTGTGCCAAGGGCTCTTGGATGTCTCTGTACTCATGGACAGAAGGCTCTGTGTGTGCCAGGGGCTCTTGGATGTCTCTGTACCCATGGACAGAAGGCTCTGTGTGTGCCAGGGGCTCTTGGATGTCTCTGTACCCATGGACAGAAGGCTCTGTGTGTGCCAGGGGCTCTTGGATGTCTCTGTACCCATGGACAGGAGGCCCTG
This sequence comes from Anomalospiza imberbis, assembly GCF_031753505.1. Classification (NCBI taxonomy): domain Eukaryota; kingdom Metazoa; phylum Chordata; class Aves; order Passeriformes; family Viduidae; genus Anomalospiza; species Anomalospiza imberbis. The sequence continues at coordinate 1,355,423 of NC_089715.1, read as the reverse complement.
TCTGTGCCAGGGTTTCCATAATGTCTCTGTGCCCATGGGTATGGAATAGCATGGACACTGAAAGTGTCAGTCCCGTTGCTTGCACGCTCCTTCCTTTGTATACAAAACGCATCCATGCACACCCCCATGTACAGATACATTAAAACGTCAGGGAGGGACAGAGATTTCCCACAGAGCTCTAACTTGGGCATAACTCACCTTTTAGCCGGTGGCCAGGGGATTTTTTTCCCAGCTCTGTGTGAGAAGGTGTCCAGGAGCTGAAGGAGCGGCATTTAGAAGCAGTTTCAGGATTTCTAGGCAGGAAGTGGAGCTGACAACCATCCATGTAACTCCCCGTATTCATCAGGATGTGCTGCTGGTTCTTTGGGAATATGGCCCAATGGAGACACGAGCCTCGGAAAAATCACAGCGCTCTGTGGGTTTGTGCAAAGGGGGAGCAGCAGAAACACTTTGTGTCTGCTCTGGGGACACAAGGCCCAAGGAGCTGCGGTGGCAGAGGGTGACCTGGGCTGGTGGCAGGTGAAGTCCTGGTTCATGACATCCCAGAGTGGCACAGGACAAAGCTCCAAGCCCTCCCAACCCCACTGATGAAGTCTTTGTGATGCTGCGCATCCTATAGGAAAAGCTGCTGTCACACAATGCACTGGGATTTGTAAGTTTCATTTTCAATACTTTAGGTCCAGGTTTCAAATTGCAATTTTTTTTGGCCTCAAAACACAGTCGTGCACAATCCATCTCTCATCCTCCTATTGCTTCAACTCCAATTAAAAAAAAAAAATCTTAATATTGGAAACAAAACCCAGTCTTTAAAAAAAGGATGCTGAGGTCAGTCCGTAAGATGGATCCAGACCATCAGAACATGCACAAAGCAAATGAGTTCTCCTTTTAAAACGACCAGTTACCTCTTAATCCAAAGGTACAGAAGATTTTCACTACAAATTTTTTTCTTGTTTTTCATATTTTTCTCATTTTTCTTTTCCTTTTTCTTTAAGAAGATAACACATCCTGAATAAGAGATGTTTAGCAAAATGAGAAACATTTCTCATAAACAATGAAAATATTTACTCCTCTGTTTGCTTTTCTCTAGATATCCCGATGTAAAAAATCTAGCAGATATGAGCAGAGGTGTCAAGTGTTTGCTTTGGTCTAAGCTGGAGTTCAGCACTGCTGACATCCTGCTCCAGCCAAGAGTTGCAGAATTCTTTTGCACATCTCGAGCCATGTGTTTGTAGGCACAGCACCTGCAGTGCTGACACACCAGTGCACGTGAATAACTCTGTTACTCCCTCACAGAATTTGGGCTCTGCCCCAGAACGAGGTGCTCCAGCCCTTGGCTCCTGGTTCCCGTGGGGAGCAGCTCCCTTCCCTCTGGCTGAGCTGCTCAGGCAGAGCCCGGCAGCTCCTGGCCCTGCAGGGCTGAGGCTTTTCCCCGTGGCTGGGCACAGACGGATGGAGCAGCACTGCTGGACACGGGGGCACACAGAGGGACCAGCAGCAGCTGCCTTTGGCCACCTGAGGCTCCAAGGCCCAAACTCAGAGCAGACAGGGCTGGAAGAGACTCGCAGGCTCCCTGCTGGCTCTGCTGCCCCACTTGTGCCCACCTGGGAGCCCCCAGGGCCAGCAGGGACTTGAGATGGCAGCCCTGGGCTCCTGGAGCTTGTGCAAGGAACGGAGCTGGGGACTCCCTGTCCATGGAGAGCTTCCAGATGGAAAAGGCTGCTGTGCCCAGGCAGCTCCAAGGGCAGAGAAAGGAGGGTCTCGACCCCTGGATCCGTGCCAGTCCCACAGTCCTGGGCAGCAGCCACCGAGCCCTGGGGGAGCAGAGGGCACAGCAAGAGGGACAAAAGCAGGCAAGGTCAGAGACTGGAGAGAGCCAGACCCGGCAGCAGGAACAGCTGCTCCATTGCACTCTTGGAGAAAGCTCTTGGCTGGTTCAAAGCGCTGAAAGGCGTGCAGGGCAGAGAGGAGGCCACCCCAAACACTGCTCCTGTTTCCACAGCCTCCCCTCTCCGTGTCCCAGAAGGAATTGGATGGACTGTGTTCTTCTCCCCGAGTCGTCCGGTTCAGCACGAGCAGCTGAGCACCAGGAGCTGAAGGAGCTGAAGCCTCAGGCCACAAGAGCTGGGCCTGAGGAGACTTTGTGAGCAAATGAATGCTGCTAACATGGACCTGGCTGAATGCAGCAGATGGAATCATGGAATTGTTATGTGTATTTTAGGTAATTCGTGCTTGTGAGAAATAGATGTATGAAAACTGTTATATTGGTAAGAAATATTCTGTAAGTTTTTTTAAGCACCCCAACAAGGACGGGCAGGTTGCTTCACAGTATTTCAAACCCGCTGCTGGCAGCAGGGAGAAAAGGACCTAATTTGCAAATGAATGGACGTGGCCGGCTCGGAGATGGGGAGATGGGTGCTTTTCTGCACTGGTGGGATTTGGGGCTGGGTCCAGGACCCTCAGGCACTGGGAGAAGGATGAAGAAGCTGCTCAAGGAGGCAGAAGTAAAACTCCAAGTCCCTGGGAGCATCCCTGGGCCCCAGCGAGGGCAGGGAGTGCCAGAGGCTCCCCAGGGAGTGCAGAGAGCAGATCCTTGAGGCCACGATTGCAGGGAGCCCAAGGCTCAGAGCAGGGAACTGCGATGCTGAGCACGGCCTGGCTTGGCTGCAGGAAGCAGAAAGGCCAAGCCCTGAGCCCAGCCTGGCACAGCAGGGCCTGTCCCTCACGGCTGGCTCGGGGCTGTTTGTGGGGCAGGGGGATGTGAGGGGCAGCAAGGACAAATGTCACAAACCTGTGTGACACTCCAGATCCTCATGGAACCAAGGGGCCAGTGTGACACTGTGGGGCCTCATGGAAACAAGAGGCCATTGTGAGCCTGCAGGGCTGTAACACCCCAGAACACTGAAATGCTGGGGGTCACCAAAGGTTCCTTTATTCGAGTTTGGTACACAGGAGAAACACCAACCAGATATTCTCACCATGGCCAGATGAAAGAATATTCTTGGTAGGAAGGGACCCACAAGAACATCAAGTCCAGCTCTGAAGTGAATGGCCCACACAGGGACTGAACACAGCCTCAGTGATACCAGCACCATGCTCTACCCAACAGAGCTGAGAGAGCAAAATGACACCAAATTCTACTGGCAAAATATAGACAATCTAGGAACTCTGACAAAGGGTTTAATACAACATCCTGTTCTACATAAAACTCTTATCACAGCATTAATTTCATTAACTTAGCCCATTAAACCTAAAAACCTTTAAGCCTCAAGATGTTAAGTTATCCAAATATGTTCCAGGAAAATAGGAGTAGAAGAAGAAGAAATAGAGAACAACAGACAGACAGAAGATCTGTAGAAAGACACACACACAGACACTACCTGCTCACTTTCCAGCATCATTAACACAGGAACCCCAGGAGAAGGCAGGATCCAGACCATGGGCTGGCCTCGTGCTCCGGCTTTTAAACCCCTGGGCCTTCATGGGCCCGCCCCTGGGGTGGGACTGCCAGTTGCTTGCCCAATCAGAGTCAGGTTAGGCACCAGCTGCTGGTGTGTGATTGACTGACAGCTGGGCCAATCAGAGCTGGGGTAGCCCTGCCTGCTCTGTGATTGACTGACAGCTGGGCCAATCAGAGCTGGGTTAGCACCGCCCCTTCCATGTGATTGACAGCTCTGCTAGGCCAGGGCTGGGGGCGGGGCTCTGTCCCACCACAAACCAAGGCCTGACCCGCTCCTGGTCCCACACGGGCATTCCGAGAATCCCAAGGTGTCTCGGGACATCGATCTCATCCAGCCTCTGACAGCGACCACGGTGACACTACAGAACCTCTTGGAGCCATGGGTCAGTTGTGACAACGCAGGCCCAAGGACACCATGATGACACTGGGGAACCTCATGGAACCATGGGTCAGTTGTGACAATGTGGGTCCAAGGACACCGTGGTGATGCTATGGAATCTCATGGAGCCATGGGTCAGTTGTGACAATGCAGGCCCCAAGGACACCATGGTGGCACAATGGAACCTCATGGAACCAAGGGGCCATTGTGACACTGTGCTGCCTCATGGGATCAAGGAGACCATTGTGAACACGGGGGCCCCAAGGAACCAAGGGTCCATGGTGACCTTGTGGAGCCCGCAGTGTCACAGAGGAGCCGTTGTGACACAGCGAGGGCACATGGAGCCCAGGAGCCATTGTGACACATCAGGGCTTTGTGGAACCACGAAGCCATTGTGACATTGCAAGGCCCCATGGAAGCACAGGGCCATTGTGACACTGCAGAAGCAAGGGGAACACTGTGACACTCCAGGGCCTCATGGAACCAAGGAGACCATTGTGACACTGTGGGGACACACGAAACCAAGGGAACATGGAACAGGTGTGGCTGGCTGGGCTTCCTGGGGACCACCTGAGAGGTCCAGCAGACCTTGGCATGTCGATGGCTGCTTCTCACCTGCCCTGAAGCACTGGGGCTCTGGGCTTTCCTTCCTATGGGAGAGAACTCTTCTTGTCCTCCAGGGACCCAGGGCCAAAACTGGGATTCCTCCTCCGAATTTCCTTATATGCAAAGATTGTTCCCAGATGAAATCTGCCAGGAGAGACAGATCTGGCTGCCTTGGCCACCCAGGGGTCACCTCTCATCTGCCTTTGAAACACTGGGACCATGTGCTTTTCTTTCTTATGGGAAAAAAACATCCACCTCAACCAGGCACCCATGGCCAAAATGGGGCATCTGCCTCCAGAATTCCCTATATCCAGGGATAGCTCCCAGACAAAAGCTGCCAGGGGAAGCAAGTCTGGCTGGCCTTGGCTTCCTGAGGGCTGGCACTCATGTGCCTCTGAAACACTGGGGCTCTGTGCTTTCCTTCCTAATGAAAAGAACGCCTCTTCCTTTCCAGGCACCCATGGCCAAAACTGAGATTCTACCTCCAAAATGCCCTATGTCCAAGGATAGCCCCTAGACAAAAGGTGCCAGGAGAGACAGGTCTGGCTGGCTTGGCCTAACGGTGGCCACCTTTCATCTTCTTCCAGAACACTTGGATTTTGTGCTTTTTTTTCCTATAGGAAATAAACATCCATCCTGACCAGGCGCCCATGGCCAAAATTAGGATCCCACCTCCAAAACTCCGTACATCCAAGGATTGCTCCCAAGTGAAAGCTCCCAGGACAGACAGGTCTGGGTGTCCTTGGCCTCTTGGGAGCTGCCTCTCACCTTCCTCAAAACACTGGGGCTCGATGCTTTCCTTCCTATGGAAAAGAGCCGTCCTTCTTCTCAAGGGGTCCGTGGTCAAAATGGAGATTCCTCTTCCCAAATTCCATATATCCAAGGAACCCTCCATGACAAAAGCTGCCAGGACAAACAGGTCTGGCTGGCTTGGCCTCCCAGGAGCCACCTCTCTCCTCTTCTGCCTTTGAAATACATGAGCTCTGTGCTTTCCTTCCTGTGGAAAAGAACCGTCCTTCTTATCTATGCAGAAATGGCCAAAATTCGGGCTCCACCTCCCAAATTCCCTATATCCAAGGGTTGCTTTCTGAAAAAAGCTACCAGGACAAAGAGGTCTGGCTGGCCTAGGCCTCTGGTGGCCACCTTTCATCTGCCCCTGAAACACCGGTGTTCTGTGCTTTTTTTGGTATGGAAAATAATTGTGCTTCTCCTCCGGGTGTCCATGTCTGAAATTGGGATTCCACTTCTAAAATTCCCTATATCCAAAGGTTGTTCCCAGCCAAAATCTGCCAGTACCATCAAGTCTGGCTGGCCTTGGCCTCTGGTGGCTGCCCCTGCCACACTGGGGCTCGGTTCTTTCCTTCCCATGGAGATCACTGTGACACGGTGGGGACCTCATGGAAGCAAGGGGATCATTGTGGCACCACTGGAGCCCATGGAGCCAAGGGGCCATGGTGACACAGCGGGGCTTCATGGACCCAGAGACCATTATGACTCTGTGGGGCCTGTCGGAACCATGGAGGCCATTAGGACCCTTCAGGGCCTCGTGTCACCAAGGGGGCATTGTGACACCTCAGGGCCTCATGGAAGCAAGGGACCATTGGGACACTGTGGGGCCCCATGGAACCGAGGGAACATGGAACAGGTCTGGCTGGCTTGGCCTCCCAGGGGCCACCTGACAGGTCTGGCTGATGTTGGAATTCCAAGGACTGCCTCTCATCAGCTCCTGGAGCACTGGGGCTCCATGCTTTCCTTGCTAAGGGAAAGAACTGTCCCTCTTTTCAGCTGCCCATTGCTAAAACTGGTAAGCTCCCTAAAAAATTTCCTCCATGCAAAGGTATCTCTCAGAGCAAAACCTGCCATCTCTGGCTGGATTTTGCCACTGGTGGTCACCTCTCATCTGCCCCTGAAACAGAGGGCTCTGTTCCTTCCTTCCTGTGGAAAAAAATACAGCCTTCTTGCCAAGGACCATGGCAAAAACTAGAATTTGGTCTCCCAAATTCCATACATCCAAGGATTGTGCCCAGACAATAGTAGCCAGGACAGACATGTCAGGCTGGCCCTGTCCTCTGGTGATTTTCTTAGGCTATGAGCTGAATGTTTTCATTTGAAAACACCCTGGAGAGCACCCAGAGATCTCTCAAGGTGGGGTTTTGAGGCCTTGGGCACATGACCACTACATATGGACAAAGGAGCTCTGTGCTCTGTGCTGTTGTGGTGGTTTTGCATCACAGAAGTGATGTCCTGAGAGAAGCTGCTAGCAGTTTCCTCGGTGTCTGACAAAAAACCAATCAGTAATTAGCTTTGAGAGCTGACAATCTGTTAAACCACTAAGGAAACTGCACACGCCTCTGTGAAGACACAAGTTAAAGATGGAGAAGCCTGGCTGGGTCTGTTTCCCTTCTGGCCAGCAAAGAGGTGACCAGGCCGGCCCAGCCCCCGTCTCAGCCAGGCCAGGCCGGGCGGCTCCTGCCGTGGGGCCGGGCCCCTTCCCAGGGAGCCGCCAGGCCCCATCGGCTGCCGGGCAGGGCAGGGGAGGCCGCGGGGCCGAGGCCGGGCCGGGCCGTGGCTGCGGTTGCTGACATCTGGCCGCTACCGAGCCCTGCCCCGCCGCCAGCCCGGGCCCAGCCGGGATCCGCCGGGCCCCAGGAGCAGCCCCGGGCCGGGCCGGCTCGGCCAAGGTTCTGCCGCCCTTGGGGTTCGCCCGCAACCAGCGGGCAGGGGAGGAGAAGCCATGGGCCCCGGCCGTGCTGCTGCTGCTGTGCTCTGGCCTGGCTGCTGAGATCCTGGCCCTGCCCCAGCGCGGCCCAGCCTGACACAGCCCCAGCGCAGCCGCTGCAGAAACCTCCATGGTAAAACAGCTCCGGCCGCAAGTACCGAGCCCGGCCGGGGTCACGGAACCATCTGCAGGCCCCGGCTGAGATATTGACTCTTCCAATGCTTCCATCCTCCCTCGAGTGAGAGAAAAGGACAAAGTGCAGGCACACACAGGAGCAACATGAAGACACCGAGGTCAGTGAAGAGGATGTTGAGTCCCAGATGGGAGGGATGAGGAGATGCCTTGATCTTGGGGCTGAAATCCTCTGGTAACGCTATGGAGAAGGATGTAATTGATACATCAGACTCTCTGTTTCTCTATAACACATTGAAAAGAATCGGGAGATGCCTTGTTCAGCAAAGGCCTCCATGCTAAAGTGAGCAAATGTTGCAGTAGCTGTGATCCCATGAGAAGTTTGAACAATGAAAGACAGCAGAGTGATGAGACCCTATGCCCCCAGGGAGAGAAGAAGAAGACCTCTGTTTCCAGAGATGAAGATGATTTCAGAAATAGATGAAGAGAACCTTTGCTCTTAAACAGCTCATCTGTAAACTAATACCCCATAAGTTGGCATGGCCCATAAACACCGCTGTGGGAAAAGCTGTGAAAAAATGGGAGGGACTTCACAATTATAGATTTTTCCTAGGCAGCTGCTATTCATGGAAATGAAAAGCCATGAGATAACTGTTTTCTAGTGGAGAAGTCTCCATAACATTTACAAGAGGAACTTCTCTCCCTAAGTGAGCTGAAGAAAGACTATTCTAGATGGTGGTAAACTGACTGAAATTTTAGGTTTTGCCTCTTTACAAAATTGTCAGGTTGTATGGAGAGAGGAAGTGTTCTGAAAGTTTTGTTCTGATTCTTATTAATCTTTATTTTAGTGACTATTAATAAACTTTTCTTTATACCCTATTAAAGTTTTGAGCTCACTTTGCCTTTCTCCTAATCTTATCTCAGAGCAGGAAATGACTAAGTATATTCTAGTGAGTGCCCTGGTAATTAGCCAATCTCAAATTGGCGAACCAAAACCAATACAGAAACTTCCCGATGAACTGCCTCAGACAAGAAAGAAATCAAGGCAGAGTCATGTTTTTTCAGGATTTGTTTGATCCTCATGAGCCCCGTGGTGCATTTGGAGCTGAGCCCTGGAACCTCAGGGCGCAAGAGGAGATTGCACAAATCTTTCCAGGCGTCAAAGTCAGAAGAAAACCCCAAAGTGTCTCAAAGCATTAATGGGTCCCACTGAGGCCCATCCCCAACACAGTCTCCTCATGGACTCCTTGGAGGAGAGAATTGGAGGCCAGGATGGCACAAAAACTTCTCAGAAACTCAAATTGCACAAAAACCTCTCAGCGTGGAAAGGAAAACCCAAAGCACCTTAAAAAAGTAGAGTATCTTAAAGCATTAATGAGCTCCACTGAGTGTCAGTACAAAGCTCTCAAGGGACTCGTTAAAGCAGATAATTGGGGCCATGACTGCACAAACCTCTCACAGAGTCTGGATCAAAAGGGAAACACCAAGTACCTGAAAAGAACTGAAGTACCTTGAAGCATTCATGAGCCCCACTGAGTGTTGTTCCTGACAAAGCCTCTCCAGGGACTAATTACAGCAGATAATTGGAGGCCATGATTGCACAAAGCTCTCAGAGACTCCAAGGCAAAAGCCAAAGCCAAAGTGCTTTGAAAAACCTGCAGTCCCTGGGAGCATGAAGGAGCCCCCAGGGCCATTCCTGAGCAAGGCTCCCCAGGGACTCCTTCCAGCAGATCCTTGAGGCCACTGGGATGTGGGCTAGGGGGGGATGCAGAGGGCAGGACAAGGGGCTGACAGTGCCCAGCCTGGCTGGGGCTGTGCCAGGAGGCCCCAGTGCCTCAGGACAAGGTGTCTCCTGACAGCCCTTGGTGGCACAGAGCCTGCTGTGCCCCAGGGCACCAGGACTTGGCTTCTCTTTGTCCCCACCTGTCATCAGTGCCTCCAGTTCTCTGCTCTGCCTGGGGCCTGGGGACACTTTCTCAGCCGTGTCCCTCAGTGGGACCCATTAAAAGTCAAAGAAACTTTGGAGTTGGATTCTGACTTGGAGTTCTGGAGAGGTTTCTGCAGCTCCCTCTCAGGGCCTGATGTTCAGGGCCTGAGCACAAAGCCCCAGAGGGTCATTAAAGTCCTTGTGCTGTGTCTGTGCTGCTGAGCTGGGCCGGGCTCCTGGCACAGAGGATGAGCCTGGCAACCAAGGAGAGCTTCAAAAGCACATTTCTCTGGATGAGCAGCTCTTCTCCCAGCCCAGCAGGGCTGGGGCACTGCCTGCAGCCAGCCCGGGCACAGCACAGAGGCACAGAGAGCTTCCATCAGTCAGGGCTGGGAAGGTGCTGAGAAGTGCCTGGGGCAGAATCCCTGGCAGCCCTTGGCACAGGAACCTCTGGCTGCAGGACAATGCAGCTGCAGCTCCTGGAGTGATCTCCTACAGCTGGAACATCCCAATGCCCACAGACCCTGTGAGTACATTCTCTGATCATCTCTTGTGCAGAGCAGCCAGGGGTGCCCAGGGCTGTCCTGCAGAGCAGGGTCCTGCAGCCCAGGGCGCTGTGCTGGGCCAGGGACTCTGCTGCCTGCCAGGGACAGCTCTCAGCCGGCCCGGGGAGCTGCTCCCAGCGCTGGAGAGAAGCTGTGGGGGGAAGGAGCCACCCTGAGCAGGGCAGGTGCTGCTGCTGAGCGCTGCTGGCTGGGGCAGGGCTGCTCCCAGCTCCAGACCAGCCTGGGCACAGCTCTGGAGGACACTTCCCATAGAAGGTAAACCTGGGATTGCTGTAAAGCTCTGGAGCTTTTCAGAGAGTGTTTTCAATTTCCTGCTTGGAGCAGGGTGGGAAAGTTGGGGTGATGACAAAATGATTTTTGCTTTTATACATTTTTCATATATTCGTATCTCTGTAAATTACTATTATATACTTATAAAAATATAACTCTTATATTGTAAATGTAGGTAAACCTAATGGGAAGAAATGATGATGTCTAACATCAGTTTAGAAGGCTGAATGATTTCTTTATTATAACTATGCTATAATACATTAATATACTATATAAAGGAAGATACTTACACTACATACTTACTTTCTTTAACTACTATATCTAACTAGTAATAACCTGTGATCCTGTTCTTGAGAGTCTAGACACAGGTGGATTGGATTGGCCATCAGGATCAAGCAATCCTCACTAGAATCTAATCAAGCAATCACCCCAGGTAAACAATTCTCTAAACACATTCTACATTGGAAAAACAAGGAGTAGAAATAGAAATTGTTTCCTCTTTCTCTCTGTGCACCTCTATGAAAAATCCTGAGAGTGAGAGAAATGTGCTACCACACCCTTACCTATCTCTTAATTAACTCTATTTAACTACTATTATATACTTACTATAATTATAATCATTAATTAACTCTAGTACATTTTCTAACCTTTCTCTTAGATTTTAGAACAATAAGCTGAATGTCTAAATACATTCCTGAAACACTGTATAGTCTTATTATCATGAAGAGGACCTAGAAGAAGAACATTTTGGTTTTTGACCAGAATGTGAGCAGTCACAACAAAAACTGAAGGCAAAGAAGCCCTTGGACCTACTCCAATGGGTTGAGCCAGGGGTGTGTAACTGGGAAAATTGACTCTCCTATTGGATGTTCCTGCTAAATATCCTAATTAATTAACCTTAATAAATTGTTGAAATCAGGGGCCAGGTTTGCCCCATCCCCACTGGGACACCTGGAAGCTTCCAATAAAGGTCTGGTTTGTACTTTACTGGTCTAACACTGTTGCAAGGATTTTTTTCTCTTTTGATTATAAACAACAGGGGGATGAGAGAAACAGAACAGGAATTGTGATCCCAGAATGACAGAACATTCTGAGTTGAAAGGGACACACAGGATCATCAAAGGAATGTTTGAACATTTACAGAGACTCCAGAACTGTGACTTTGGGTGGTCAGTCTCTCTGCTGGCAGCCTCCCAAAGGGCCTTCAGCCACTCCTCAGCCCTGGACAGCAGCAGCATCACCTTTGCAGGGCCCAGCAGGGCTCTCCTGAGCTGCCCTCGCCCAGCTGCACACAGACCCTGCCCCAGCCAGGGCCCTGCACACAGGCAGGTTTCTGTAGGGCCGGGCCGAGGGCACACAGGGTGGGATGGGCTCTGTGAGCGCTGGCAGGGACAAGGCACCTCTCAGGAGGGAATGTCCAGGCCCAGGGAGATGCTCAGGGAAGCAGAGGGGGCTGAACAGAGCAGTGCTGGGGCAGGAGGGCACTGTTGGTGTGTGGGAGGTGCCGGGCACAGCTGGGCACGGGAACACTGTCCTGAGTGCCTGGCTGTCTCTGCCCTGCCCTCTCAGGCACAGCACCACAACATCTTCTCTTGTTTCTGCACTCCCCTGATATTGTCAGTGTTTTCTGGTGCTCTCAGGGAGGCTCTGGCATTTGCAGCAGCTGAGTCAGGCACTGCCCTTGGCATTCCTGCCAGGCAGGGCTGTCCATGGGAATGGGGTGTCCAAGCTTCTCTGGGACCTGTGGGGCTGTGGGCAAAGCAGTCCATGGGAAAGGGGAATGACCTGAGCCCCTCCCTGAGATCCCATCAGCTGAGGAAATGCTGCTGGGTTGGCCAAGGGAGCCGTGAGTGTCCTTGGCACAAGAGGGTGCTGAGAGCTTGCCCAGAGACCTTTGGAGAGGGTCAGACATGCAGAGACACCAGACCCTCTGCTCTGGGCAGGGTCTGGTTTATCCCAGGGTGACCCGGGAGTGTGATTGTGCTCTGATTCCAACAAAGGTGCAAAGCCAGGGCAGTTGGGAACAAGCCCATCCAGCCCCTCACCTGCCCCCATCCACAGTGAATCCTTTGCCGCTCACATCTCTCAGTGGCAAACTCTGAGTGCAGCAGGAATGCTGGGGATTACTGACCTCAGAGAGCCAGGAATGATGTGTGGGTAGGAAAAACATTCCCTACACCTCCTCACTGCTATCCATGTCTTCTAAACCACAGAATGCAGATAGTACTAAGCCTTTCTGCAGTAGGAGTGATTCTCCTGACAAATGCTGAATATCTGGCCTTGTCCCTCTGCCACATGGCCACAAACCCAGGTCAGCGGGGCAGGGATGGCTCCTTGAGAGCCCCCATGAACAGCCCTGGCTGCTCCTGGCACATTCAGCCAGAACAAATGGAGATCAGGCAGGGACCTGGGTGAAGGTTTTCCCAGAGCAGGAACAAGTGTGGGTGAGTTTCAGCAAAACAGGCTACAGGGAATGGCCCAGGTTTGGCTCCAAGCAGCCTCTCCTGACTTGCCAATGTCCTTTCTGCCTGAACAGGTCCCCACGTGCAGCCACAGCCAATGTCCAACAGCAGCTCCATCAGCCACTTCCTCCTGCTGGCACTGGCAGACACGCGGCAGCTGCAGCTCCTGCACTTCTGCCTCTTCCTGGGCATCTCCCTGGCTGCCCTCCTGGGCAACGGCCTCATCATCAGCGCCGTAGCCTGCGGCCACCACCTGCACACGCCCATGTTCTTCTTCCTGCTCAACCTGGCCCTCAGCGACCTGGGCTCCATCTGCACCACTGTCCCCAAAGCCATGCACAATTCCCTCTGGGACACCAGCACCATCTCCTACACAGGATGTGCTGCTCAGCTCTTTTTTTTTGTCTTTTTCATCTCAGCAGAGCTTTCCCTCCTGACCATCATGTGCTACGACCGCTACGTGTCCATCTGCAAACCCCTGCACTACGGGACCCTCCTGGGCAGCAGAGCTTGTGCCCACATGGCAGCAGCTGCCTGGGCCAGTGCCTTTCTCAATGCTCTGCTGCACATGGCCAATACATTTTCCCTGCCCCTGTGCCAAGGCAATGCCCTGGGCCAGTTCTTCTGTGAAATCCCCCAGATCCTCAAGCTCGCCTGCTCACACTTCTACCTCAGGGAACTTGGGGTCCTTGCTGTTAGTGCCATTTTATCATTTGGCTGTTTTGTGTTCATGGTTTTCTCCTATGTGCAGATCTTCAGGGCTGTGCTGAGGATCCCCTCTGAGCAGGGACGGCACAAAGCCTTTTCCACCTGCCTCCCTCACCTGGCCGTGGTCTCTCTGTTCGTCAGCACTGCAGTGTTTGCCTACCTGAAGCCCCCCTCCATGTCCTCCCCATCCCTGGATCTGTCACTGTCAGTTCTGTACTCAGTGGTGCCTCCAGCCCTGAACCCCCTCATCTACAGCCTGAGGAACCAGGAGCTCAAGGCTGCAGTGTGGACACTGATGACTGGATGGTTTCAGGGACATTAAAAAACTGCTGGCCAATTTCTGTAAATCACTTCTAACAAAAGTCATCTTTGATACATCTTCTTGTTGGTTTCATTTTGGAGGTTCTTTTTATTTGTTTTTTTTTAAATATTGTCCACAAAAAAATGTCATTGTTTGTGCCATTTCTCATTTTATTTCTCTCTACCTTCCCTGTGGCCACAGACTGTTCCAATGAGGGGCTGTGCTCTTGGTGGCTTTAACGGAACTCAAGGATGTCCCAGCAGAGTTTTCTGCAGAGATGCCCTTCTGTTGCCTTCTCTGGAGCTGCAGCAGCAATGTCTGTGTGCAGAGCTGGGGGCAGATCAGTGCTGGCACAGCAGCTGTGCCCAGCAGCAGCAGCACTTGGTGTTGCCAGTGCTGCTCCCGTGGCCCTGCCCCGCTGCCCTGGTGGCCCTGGTGTTGCTGCAGGGCCTGAGTGCTCTCGGGGCCGGGCACAGTCCTGGGGGTGGCAGTGCCGGGGCTGCAGCAGGGACAGCCCATGGGCACTGCTGGGGCAGCGCTGACGCCTCAGGCCAGGGCCTGGGGGCTCCAGGCTCCTTGCCCAGGCTCTCTCAAGAACACGGCCAGGCCAATGCTCAGCACAGAAAACCCCTGGGAGCAGCCCCAGGCTGGCCGTGGGCAGGCTGGGGGCAAACAGCATGGCTGGTGCTCTGCAAGGGCCCTGGGGGAGACGGGAAGGAGCAGCAGAGCAGGGGCTGATCCATCCCCAGTGCGCTGGACAGCCCAGGGCAGCGTCCCAGAGCGTCCTGATGGAGCTGCCAACAACATCCCCCCTCTGCAGCCCTGACCTCTCCCCCAGCTCACACAGGTGCCGCATCCTTGCAGGCACAGCCACGGCAGCGCTGGCTCAGGAGCCCCTGTTTGCATTGCACACAGCAGGCGGGAGCACCCCCATGCTGCTGCTGTGGGGACATGAACCTGAGGGAGCACAAATGCCATCAGCCCCTGGGGCCAGGAAGGGCTGGGGGACGCCAGGGAAACCACTCAGCTTTGTCCTGGCCTCTGCAGTCAGCCAGAAAGTTTGTTCCCATCAGCTGGGAGTTTCCTGTCCCACTGCAGACGCTGTTGCTCAGAGCCAGGGCTGGCTGGCAGCCACCCCCAAACTGCCCTGAGCATTTCCTTGCCTTCACCTTTGCTTTCTTTACTCTTCCTGATAAAAATATCTTCCCATTGCCCACCCCTGTTCCCTGCCCTGCAAACAGCCCATCCCTGTTTGCCCTTTCTTCTCTGGCCCCACTCCCCATTCCAGTTCCTGACTTGGCACCATGGGAACGGCCCCTGGGGAGCAGGATCATCCCACAAGTGCTGCAGGAATTGTCTGCAGGCTCCTGCAGTGCCTCGTGCTGCTCCCTTGCCAGAGGCAGCCCAGGCCAGGGGGGCACATCTGGGCTGCTGTGTCTGGCTGTGGGGCTGCCTGTTCTGGGCAGTGAGGAGGGGCTGCAGAGGCTCTGCAGGACTGACAGGATGGGCTTTGGGGCTGTGAGGAGGAGCTGAGGGACCTGGGCTGCTGGAGCTTCTGAAGAGGAGGCCCAGGGCTCCCCCTGCAACTGCTCCCAGGGTGGTTTCAGAGAATCACAGAATCAGCAAGGCTGGAAAAGACCTTGGAGATCATCAAGTCCAGCCTGTGCCCTGACACTGCCTTGTGTCCCGTGAGCCTCCTCTTCTCCAGGATAAACAACCCCAGCTCCCTCAGTCGCTCTTCACAGGACATGTGCTCCAGACCCCTCACCAGCCTTGTTGCCCTTCTTTGGACACGCTCCAGCCCCTCCATGTCCTTCCTAAATTGGGGGGCCCAGAACTGGACACGGCACTCAAGGTGCTGCCCAACCAGTGCCCAGCACAAGGGATAAATCACCGCCCTGCTCCTGCTGGCCACACCATTCCTGATCCAGGCCAGGAGCCATTGGCCTTCTTGGCCACCTGGGCACACTGCTGGCTCATGTCCAGCCTGCTGTCCATCAGTCCCTGCAGGTCCCTTTCTGCCTAGCTGCTGTCCAGCCACTCTGTCCCCAGCCTGTAGTGCTGCAGGGGTTGTTGTGGCCAAGGGGCAGGACCTGGCACATGGACTTGTTAAACCTCACCTTGTTGGATTTGGGCCCTGGATCCAGCCTGTCCAGATCCCTCTGCAGAGCCCTCCTGCTTTCCAGCAGATCCAGACTCACACCCAGCTTGGTTTCATCTGCAAATTTGCTGATGTTGGACTCAATCCCCTCATCCAGATCATCCATGCAGACGCTGAAATCCACGCTTGATGGCTCTGACCCCTTGGCCATCCTGTGGGTGCCCTGTGATGGCACTCAGGGTGATCTGTTCCAGATCATTTCTGGGCACCTAGGTCAGGCTGACAGGCCTGGAGTTCCCCAGATCCTCCTTCCAGCCCTTCTAGGGAATGGGCTCACATTGGCACCTCCAGGGCTCTGGGACCTCCCTGGTGAGCCTGGACTGATGGTAAATGATGGAGAGCAGCTTGGGGAGCTCATCCATCAGCTCCCTCATCCCCCTAGAATGGATCCCTGTGCCCATCTACCAGCTCAGGAGAGCCCTTGTCCTGAGGACAACCTGTCCATATATTAAAAATTGAGACACGGTGTTAAGAAGCTTAGACTTTCCCTTATCTTTAGTTACTGCATTCTCCACTGCATCCTAGAAAGGAGTTCTCCTTATCCCACATTTACTATTAATTTTTTAAAGAAACATTTTATATTATTTTTCACAGAAGTGGCCAGGTTAAGCTCTAGTTCAGATTTCACCTCTCAGCTTTTTTTTCTGCATGACATAACAACATCCTTAAACACTTGGTAAGTTGCCTGACCTTCTGTCCAAAGTTAATACACCCTCTTTTTTCCCTTAAGTTCCCACAAAAGCTCCAAGGGCAGTCAGGGCAGTCATTTTCCTCACCAGCGCATCTTTGGCCACAGTGGCACAGGCTGCTCCTTCCCCCTTAGGATTACTTTCTTGAAATGTGTCCATCCTTCCTCGACCCCTTTGGTTTTAAGGGCTGTTTCCCATTAAAAAATCAGTACCTGATTCGGTACTCCCCAAATCTGCATCCTAAATAGGCCAAAGTCTGCCCTTCCTAATTCCAGTGTGGAAGTTTTGTTGCTGCCCCTCCTTCTTTCGCAGATCATTGAAAACTTGATTATTTCATGGTCACTGTGCCCCAGGCAGCCTCCAACCCCCACATCTGCCACCAGCCCTTCTCTGTTTGTGAGCAGCAGGAGACAGAGCTTTCCTTGGCAGTGGAGTGTTACCAAAAATTCGGTAAAACAGAAAACTCCTTCACACCAATGCAGCATTAAGAAGCAGCATTCTTTATTCAGCCGGGTGCACGGGGGATAGCTCCTCCCAAAGCCGAGCATGCTGAGTGCAGGAAAGTTTCTGTTCATATTCTGTATTTTGCACACATATTCATTGATTGTCCTGGACTAAAAACACATCTGATAATCATTTCCCCAAAATCATTAACATATTTCCCCTCCCCTTTACCCATGTGTTCTTCTGTCCTGGGGGTCTCTCTGGTGGTCCCTGGTGGTCGTGGACCCCAATGTTCCCATGGGCCTGGCTGAGCTGGCAGGACACTGAGGCTGGTGAACTTCCAGTTCCCCTTCTGACACAATGGGCATTGTGTGGTTTCCATAGGCCTGGGGTTTTGGAGAACAAGCTCCAGGTGTCAGCTCACCTGGTGGAGACAATTTATCATCTGGTAACATGAGGTCACAGAGTGGACTATGACATCCCATGAGTGATCTATGACAGAATGGTCAATGACATCACAGAGTGGTTTTTGTGAGGTCATTGAGCAGCTATGACAAAAACTGCCTCTGTGACCTCTCAGAGATGGCTGTGACATCACAGGGCAGAGGTCTGAAATCACAGAATAGGCTATGACATCACTGAGTTGGATGTGACATCAGAGACCAGCTGTGTGACATTAGAGAATGGGCTGTGACATCTCAGAGCAGGCTGTGACATCACAGAGGGGCTGTGTGACATCCCAGGAGGGCTGTGTGAGGTCACTGGGTTGGTCACTCTGCCCCAGCTCCCCCTCACAGTTTCTCCCAACAAGTCCAATGCTGTTCATGCCCAGCGGGGTCCCTGTCCCCTGGTATCCCCCCGGTCCACCTGGAGCCACAGCCTCCACCAAAGGATGTTCCACAGGATCCACCCCAGAGCCTGACATGGGGAAAAGGGGCCAGGGCTGTGTGACCAGGACATCCAGGACGTGGATTATCCAGGTCCCTGTGGCCTGGGTTGGGTTCCCCAGGGCAGGAGAGATGTCTGGCAGCTGGAGTAGGGTTAGGGAAGGGCCTCCAAGGTGGGGCTGGGGCCCTTGGGCTGTGAGCAGAGGCTGAGGGAGCTGGACTTGTCCAGCCTGGAGCAGGGAAGGCTGAGGGGCTCCTCATCCCAGCCTGGCAGTGCCAGCGAGGAGGGGATGGAGAACACAGAGCCAGGCTCTTCACCGGGGGGCCTGGTGGGAGACAAAAGCCAGTGGGTGGAAGGGGAAAGAGGGGAGATCAGCCAGGCCAGGAAGAGATGAAATGAGTCAGGCTGGTTTCAGCATTTCCTCAACACCAAAAGCAGCCTGACCTCCCTTCTCCATCCACCACTGACATCTTTGCAAATCAGGAATTGTTTGTGCTGTTTTGCACCACTCCAGGACGAGCATCCTTGTACAAGAACTTAATTGTGTTTATTTCTACCACAGAACCACCTTTGTCTAAAATCTGGTTTTGTATGGAAATCACTTGTGAATGCTGGACTCATCAGACGCTGCTGGACCGTTGCAGATAGCTCAGGGAAGAGCGTGATTGTTATTAAATTGTGTCCTGTTCAACTGTGGTCTGTTGGCCATGAAGAGAAACCTGCCTGTTCCTCTGAGTCTCACCAGTTTCCGATCCCCAAAGGACACAAACCTGATGAGTTGTGGTTCCCACTCCAGCGGTGGCACTTGGACCTCCCTCCATCCCCAGAGCAGAGCTCCCTTGTCCCAGAAAGTCCCTGGCAATGCAGGGATGAAGGAAACAGGACAGGCTGTGGGGATCAGGGGCAGGGCAGAGCCAGGGATTTGTGGTGGTTGTGAGCCCAGGGCAGGACCTGGCCCATGGCCTTGGTGAACCTCATCCAATTGTCCTGGGCCCATGGCTCCAGCCTGTCCAGATCCCTCTGCAGAGCTTCCTGCCCTCCAGCTCAGCCACACTCCCACCCAGCTTGGACTCACCTGGGAACTGACTGAGGGTGCCCTCGATGACCTCGTCCAGATCAGCAATAAAGAGATTTCACTGACCTGGCCCCAATCCTGAGCCCTGGGGACACCCCTGGATGTGACTCCATTCCTCAGCTGCTCTGAGTGCCAAGGGTTGGATGAGGGAATGGTGGGGAGGGGTCGGGGACAAAGTGTTATTGATTGTCAGCCATGGAGGGTCTTGATTTTCACATCTGTTCAGAGTGCATTAGGAGGTGCTGGGGGTCAATCAATTGGACATTGCTGATATCCATCTCTAAACAGGAAAATGAAACTGGACAAACTTTTTCAATATAGTCTATTCACTTTGAATACACTTCTGAAATCTGTCTAATTAACCACAGAAGAATTGAAAGCTACCATAATTCCCAGGAGCATTTTTTGTTTGGGAGTTTTAAACAAATCACTGAATTCCTGAACTGAAGAGCTCAAGAAAGAAGAGGCCTCTGGAGTAGGATAATTCATCAATAATCTCCAAGTGGCTGAGGATCCATCCCCATCATTGCAGCGATGACCAGAAATGGGCACAGCTTTGTGGCTGCCCCAGCTCTGGGATGGGCCCTGGGCCTGGAGCAGGAGCAGCTCTGGAGGGCCCCAAGGCCGGGCTCTTGTTCTGGCCTGGGCAGATGGGATGGCAGCAGGGGCTGCAGAGCTCTCAGCACCTCAGCCCGAGGGGAGCAGGGCACCCAGGGAGCCTCCTTTGGCCTTGGCCAAGCCCCTTCCCCCATGGCTGGGGCTGAGTCCTGGCTGAGCTGCAGCTGCTGCTGTGCCCTGGCCAGGGGCTGAGGCCGTGGGGCCAGTGGCCAGAGCAGCCTGGGCTGAGCAGAGCTGTGGGGCCAGAGCCGGCTGGGCTGTGCTGGGGAGAGGCCCTTGGTGCTGCACAGAGCTCAGGGCAGCTGGCAGAGCTTGCAGGGAGCTGGGCTGGGCTCAGAGAGCCTGGCACAGAAACCATCAGTGTCCATCCCAGCCTGGCTGAGCGTGCAGGGGCCAAGGAGAGCAGCCCAGGATCTGCAAGTTCTCTGTGTGGGAGTGAGCTTGTGAGGCCTTGAGCCCTCCTGAGTGCTAGGGATGCACCTCCAGCTCCAGAGGAGATGTGACAGATGGGAGCAGAGACAAATCATTCCTGCTGGATTCTTTACACAGGTGACCTGGATCCATATGTAGACGAGCTGTTTTGTGTCAGCAAACACTGCTAGAGTGAGAAGAACTATATTTTTTAGCTGAAAATAGTATTTCATGCATAAGACACAATGAGAAAGAAAAGACACATGTGATCAGAAGAGCATCTGTGTTTTTTAGAGGATGAGAGACTCATTGATGTTCCAGCAGTCAAACCTGCTCAAATACTTTCCCCAGGACTTCCTTGAGATGAGAGGTGACCACCAGAGGACCAGGCCAACCAGAGGTGTCTGTCTTGCCAGCTTTTGTCTGGGAGAACCCTTGCATATAGGGAATTTTTCAGGAGGAGTATCAGTTTTGGCTGTGTGCACCTGGAAAGACGGATGGTTCTTTTCCATAGGAAGGAAAGCACAGAGCTCCAGTTCTCCAGGGACTGATGAGAGGCAGCCCTCAACATTCCAAGATCAGCTGGACCTGTCAGGTAGCCCCTGGGAGGCCAAGCCCTTGCTTTCATGAGGCCTTGCAGTGTCACAGGGGTCTCCTTGGTGCCACAGTATCACAATGGACCCTTGGTTCCATGGGGACTCACAATGTCAGAAGGGTCTCCTTGGTTCCATGAGGCCCTGCAGAGCCCTTTGATTCAACGAGGCCTCAAAGTGTGTCCATGGCCTCCAGGGTTCCATGAGGCCCCGCAATGTCACAGTGGACCTTTGGTTCCATGGAGTCCTGCGCTGTTCCATGGATCCTTAGTTCCATGGGGCCCTGAAGTGTCACAATGGACTCCTTGGTTCCATGGTGCCACACAGTGTGACAAGTGCCCCTTGCCCTGCCAAGACTCCATAGTGTCACAATGGCCCCTTGGATCCATGGGGCCTGTAGTGTCACAATGGCTCCTTGGATCCATGGGGCCTGTAGTGTCACAATGGCTCCTTGGATCCATGGGGCCTGTAGTGTCACAATGGCTCCTTGGATCCATGGGGCCTGTAGTGTCACAATGGCGCCTTGGATCCATGGGGCCTGTAGTGTCACAATGGCCCCTTGGATCCATGGGGCCTGTAGTGTCACAATGGTCTCCATGATGCCATAAGGCCTTGCAGTGTCACAACAGAGCATTGGTTTCACTGAGCCCCACAGAGTCACTATGGTCCCCTTGGCTGCACAGGGCTCTGGAGTGCCACAATGCCTCCTTGGTGTCACAAGGCCTCAAAGTGTCAAAATGGCCTCCATGGTTCCATGGGGCCCTGCTGTGTCACAATGGACCTGTGGTTCCATGATTCCCCATAGTGTCACAATGGCATCCTTGGTAGAATGGCCCCTTCATCCCATGGACACCCACAGTGTTCACTGTAGTCCCCTTGATTCCACGAGGCCCTGCCATGCTCTAATGGCCCCTTGGTTCCAGTGGGTCCAAAGTGTCAGAAGAGTCTCCATTGTTCCATGAGGCCCCGCAATGTCACTGTGCTCCCCTTGGTTCCACAGGATCCACAGTGGAACAACGGACTCTTGGTTCCATGAGGTTCCTCAGTCACAATGGTCTCCTTGGATTCACAGTGTCACCATGGACCCATGGCTCCACGAGGCCTTGCTGTGTCAGAATGGCCCCTTGGTTCCAAGAGGTTTCTCAGTGTCACAATGGTCTCCTTGGATCCGCAGTATCACAATGGACCATTGGTTCAGTGTGGCCCCAGTGTGCCAAAATGGATTTTGGTTCCATGGGGTTCCGCTGTGTCACCATGGACCCTTTGTTCCATGAGTTTGCTCAGTGTCACAGCTGACTCCTTGGTTCTGTGAGGCCCCGCTGCCACCAAATCTCTGAAATATCAGAATGAGGCTCCTTAACACTCATTTGCTATTTCAGAGGGTATCGTTTATTCAGGCCTGAGGTCTAACATGGGATAACTCCTATCCTGACGTGGACATGTAATTCTACCAGTGTGTTGCTCATATACAGTCGCTAAATGCCAATTACAATTTACCCATTTCCATAAAACCCACCCCAAGTTCCCAGGTTCAGTCCTTGTTTTCTCTATCACTGCACCCTTGAGCCAGATGTCTTCTTCTTGTCTTCCAGCCATCCTTGCTGGGAAAGCAGCCCCTGCATGCCTTGTTCCTGTGCTGGAAGTTCACAGGCACGGTAAAAATGGAATGAACCCTTTGGGTCTCAAGGCCAAGGCTTTGTGTGGCCAGGCAGGGGCAGGCAGGAGGCAGAGCTGTCAGCAAAGGAAGGGGCCAGCGAGGTGGGGCAGCCGGGGGATGATGACAGCCTGCAGGGACAGAGGCCAGGGCAGGGACACCGCAGGACAGCCTGGGCTGCAGAGGGCACAGGGATGTGCAGCAGCTGCAAGGCCCTGACAGAGCCAACCTGTGCAGCCCTTTGGCCATGGCTGCTGGCCCTGGGCCTGAGGCCACGAGGGGACAAGTGACCCTCGCAGCCCTGGGGCCTCATTGCCTCCTTGTCCCTGCTCAGCAGCCTGGCAGGGGCCACCCCATGGTCCTGCCCTTGGCATGGCACATCCCCACATGGCAGTGCCCATCCCGGGAAGAGCCCTGAGCAAGGAGGGAGGGACAGGATCTGCCTTGCCAGGGGCTGGGGCTCAGCCTTGGCCCTTTGCATTCCTGAAACACATCCAGGTTTGCTCAGCACCAGAGACACCTTTGCCTTGTTTGTCCCCACCTGTCATCAGTGCCTCCAGTTCTCGGCTCTGCCTGGGGCCTGGGGACACTTTGATATGAATTGTATCCTTGAGTGGAACCCATTAACAGTTAAAGAAAGTTTGGACTTTGAATCTGACTTTTTGAGTTCTTGAGAAGCTCTTTGAGCACACTCTGAGGGACTGGGTCTGATGCAAACAGCACCAAAGCCCCAGAGGTCATTAAAGTCCTGGTGCTGTGTCTGTGCTGCTGAGCTGGGCCGGGCTCCTGGCCCAGAGGCAGCTCCTGGCAAGGGCAGCGCTGCAGAGACAGCTCTGGCCAGGAGCAGCTCCTGTGCACAGCCCAGCAGGGCTGGGGCACTGCCAGGGCACCCCAGGGACACGAGCAGGGCACAGACAGAGCTCACAGGGGCTCAGCACTGGCAGGGGCTGTGGGGTGTCCCCACAGAGGGGGCTGTGTCACAGCAGCACCTCTGTGGCTGTGTCACGGAGGCACAGAGCAGCTGTGATGTCAGAGAGGGGCTGTGAGACTGCACAGAGTGGGTTGTGTGAGGTCACAGATTGGGCTATGACATCACAGAGTGTGTTGTGTGAGGTCATCAAGCAGCTATGGCATGACAGAGGGGACTGTGTGACATCACAGAGCAGGCTGTGACATCATGGCATGGCTGTATGACATCACAGAGCAGGCAGTGAGGTCAAAGTGTGTGCTGTGACATTACAGAGTGGCAGCATGACATCACAGGGAGGGTTTTGTGACATCACTGAGGGGGTTGTGACATCACAGGGCAGGCTGTGACATCATAGAGAAGGGTATAAGGCAATAGAGCAGATCCTGCCATCATAGAGGGTGGCTCTGTGACAACAGAGAGCGGGTTGTGACATCACCGGGTGGCTGTGTAATGTCATAGACCAGGCTGTGACGCCAAAGAACAAATAGTGACATTGCAGGGTGACATTGTGACATCTCACAGTCTTCTGTGACATCACAGAGCAGCTGTATGACATCACAGGGTGACATCACAGGGGCTGTGTGACATCACAGGGGTGTGTGCCATCACAGGGGCTGTGTGAGGTCACTGGGGAGGTCACTCCACCCCAGCCCCCCCTCCCAGTTCCCCCAGAGAAGTCCAACGCTGCTCGTGCACAGCGGGGTCCCCTGTCTGCCCGGGTCCCCCCGCCCCCAGCGCCGCAGCCTCCCCCAGCGGATGTTCCACGAGATCGACCCCAGAGCCTGACACGGGGACGGGGGCTGGGGCTGTGGGGGGTGGGACAGGGGGACAGGGACCCCCCGGCAGCGTCCCCGTGTCCCCCAGGGCCAGAGCCTGGGCCAGGGCTCCTTCACCCTGTTACCAACGAGGGCTTGAGAGCGCTGAAAAAATCCCCAGCAAGGGATCAGCAAAAACCAGATTTAATATTAAGTGACAGCACCACAAAGTTCCTTGGCAAGAGTCACTCTGCTCCTGACTGGACACTGCAGGCACACCAAGGAAACAAAGAAACAACAAAACCAAACAAAATCCAGGCAATCAAACCAGAAATGAGCTGAGACCTGGGGCTTTCATTCATATGGAAAAGAACTGTCCTTCTTGTCCAGGTGCCAATGGCCACAATTGGGATTTCACCGCCAACCCTGCCTGTTGTGACAGACTGGAGGAGATTGTTGGCTGGAAACATTTCATGTGTGGGAGGAAGAGGCAGGTCCAGCCTTGCCCTGCCCTGGAACCCCAGCCCTGCCCTGCCCTGGAACCCCAATCCCCCCAGAGCCTCTATCCCAGCCCAGCAGTGTCTGCCAGTCCCTGGCGCAGCACAGGCAATGCTCCACAGCCACCTCTGGAGCCCCCAGCCCAGCTCCTGAGTGACCAAATGACCCCAAGTCCCACCTGGGGGAAGGGCCCAGGAACACCAAGGGGTATTTATGGCTGAGCACAAGGCAAGCACACATCTTGACCCTACCTCCTCTTGGAATTTCTATCTGAACCAATGCTGGAATCCAGGAGTTGGTAGCTGAGTTTGTGCTTCTCTGCATCTTATTTTTCTTTCTCTTTCTGTGTTTAATTCTTCTATTTTTGTCCCCTTGCAAATTTTGATTAACTTAAAATTGAACAGGCTTAGAGTTTGTGAAGTTGAATGGGCCAAGTGAATGCACTGAAAAGTGTATTTTGTTCTTTGAATGTCATATTAAACCTTTTGCCGAAGTTTCTCTGATTTTCTTAAGTTCCCAGTAAAGACTGTTTTATTGTTTCGAGCTCCAGAAATTCTCTTGTTGGTATTTCTCCAGTGCATCCAACTCAGAGGACACAAACAATTGTAATTCTTCCTAAATGTTTCCTTGAGAGAGTTGTTTGAGGGATGGGGGTCAGGGCTTGTGTGTCCTGCTTGGCACAGCCCAGGCAGGGCTTTCACAGCCACATTCCACACTCCATTTCCCAGCTGGAGCCGCTGGTGCCTCTGAGTTCTGCTGCCCCAGCCCCAGGGACGCTCTCCTTGTCTGCCCATTCCCCCACGGTCTCTGGGCAAGGATGGCCTCAGTGGGGGCTGCTGACATCCTCAGCAACTTGGAGGCTGCTGCTGAATTTTACTGCTCCAGAGGCTTCTTCAGCCTTCAGCTCTTCAGTTCAGCAATTCAGTGTCCCAGAGCTCATTAACATTCAGAACAGATTAACAAGCCAAACCTCTGGGAATAAGGTAAGTGTTCAAATAATTTGTGGTTAATTAGCCCAATTACAGAAGCCTCTTCAAAGTGAATACACTACATTTTAAAAGACAGTGAGAAAATATTTTTTTGGTCCTGTTTAGTTTTTTTTTTCTGTTAATACATTGATATGTGCACTCTCCAATTGACACTGAATCCAAGTACCTCCTCATGCAGTTGGAACAGATATGAAAATCAAGACCCTTCATGGCTGACAATCAATCAGACTCTGTCCCTACCCCCACCCCACCATTTCCCCCATCCAAGCCCTAGCACTCAGAGCAGCCTTGTGCAAATCTGAGCTCCCTCCAGCCCAGGCTGCACCTGCAGGTTTCAGCTCCTTGGCTCCAACTCCCACCTGCTTTCCCTGGAGAAGGAGCTGCCCGAGACACAGAGGGATGTTCATTTCTTGTCAGCCAGCAAAGCCAAGGGAAGGCACAGCTCCATCAAATGCAAAAGTCATTCCTCTGCTGGATATTAACTCCACTGTGCACAGCAGACAGTCTCAGAGCAATGGAAAACATCTTCTGTGCCCAGCACAGATCCCAAGGTCCCCCCAACCCCTCCCTGCCCTGATTCTGCCCAGATTTGCTCTTTGCACACACGAGTCACAGGCTGAAGTCAGGAGCTCCCTCCATGCCCAGAGGGAGGAAAAGAGGGAAAGTGGATGAAGAGCTCTCCTGTGCAGAGCCAAGGTCCAAGTGCCCCTGCAGTGGGAACCACAACTCATCAGGTTTGTGTCCTTTGGGCTCAGGGATGGTGACACTCAGAGGCACAGAAAGGTTTCTGGCCAACAAACACAAGTTGAACATTTGAACAGTTTAATAACCATCACAGCTCTTCCCTCAGCTCTCTGTGATGTCCCAGCAGCATCTGACATGTCCCCCATCCCCAAGGAACTTCTGTACAGGAACAGTTTTAGACAAAGACACAAGAAAAGGTAACTATTATAGATTTTAAAATAGTAAGATGTAATTAATATTTATTTGAACTTCAGAAAGATTGGGCCACTCTCTGATGTGCAAAGCGAGGAACCTGTCAATTGAGAGACATTTGAATGACCAGAAAGCATCTGGAGGGGGAAATCTGGGCGCAACAGGAATTACATAGATCCACCTGGTTTAGTGCAGAGATGTCCTTAGACATGGCCATTTCAACAGGAGAACTGGAAACACCTGAAGGAAGAGGGAGAGGAAAGAATAAACAGAATATTGGTGACTCAAGGAGATGGGAAGATCAGTATTTCTTCTCCTTCTGCCATCAGTATATCAGAAAATTGATGTTTCTTAAAAGTACTCAAGTGACGCAGATAATAAAAATGTGCTTGTGTAATATGAAATGCACAAGTACGAAAACCCGTGCCCTTTTCCAGGCAGACATCAGCTGTATGCCCATGACCAGGCAGTGCCACTTGTGTTCTGAGGTGCCGAGCTGGGATTGGATCTCTCAGAGAGGAGCTGAGGGAGAGCAGAGCACCTTGCAAGCTGCAGGTCCCTGCCAGCCCCGCAGGGCTCCTGTGCCATCAACATCTGCTCTCCTCCAGCCTGAAACAGGGCCCAGCATGGTGCCAGGACCATCAGAGAGCTGAGGTGTGTGCTGGAATTCAATGCCCTCCCCATGGCGCAGCAGCCCTGCATTTCCCTGCTCCAGCCTTGGTCTCCAGCACAGCCATGGAGGCTCTTTGGGCTCCTGAGTCTTCCTGCAGCCCCCAAGGGCAGCTGAGCTCTGCCTTTGGCACAGTCAGCCCTGGCCAGCACAGGCCATGCTCAGCAATTCCTTGTCTGTGCCCGGCCTTGCTGTCAGCCCTGGCAGCGGCTGCGTGGCCCCTTTGTGACCCTGTGCTGGCCCGGCCATGGTGCCACAGCCCCTGTGCAGGCCCAGCCCAGGACAGGAGCACTGCGGCTGGGAACGGCCCCTGTGCCGTGGTGCCCACGGCAGCCCTGGGGCTCTGTGCCCCATGGCCTCCCTGCTGGGCAGCCTCTGCCAGCTCCTGCAGAGCCCGTGGCACCTGTGGGGCTGCACAGACAGCCCTGCCCTGGGCTTCGCCGGCCTCTGGGCCAGCAGAGAGGCCGGCCAGGACTGGACATGGCCAGGAACAGGCCCTGAGACCCGCAGGAGGATGGAGCTGGGCCACAGCCAAACTCAGCCCAGGGCAAAGCTGGGCGCAGCAGCCAGGGCTGCCAAGGGCTGGGGACAGAGGCTGGCGGTGACAAATGTCCTGGGCCCCCTCCCTGCTGTGTCCATGTCCCCAAGGGCACAGAGCAGCCTCCTCTCTCGGGCACTTGCGTGTTTTCCATGCCTTGCACAGGCGCTGGCCCTGCCCCACAAGGCCTGGGCTGAGTCCTGCCCTGCACGCTCAGCCAGGCTGGGATGGACACTGATGGTTTCTGTGCCAGGCTCTCTGAGCCCAGCCCAGCTCCCTGCAAGCTCTGCCAGCTGCCCTGAGCTCTGTGCAGCACCAAGGGCCTCTCCCCAGCACAGCCCAGCCGGCTCTGGCCCCACAGCTCTGCTCAGCCCAGGCTGCTCTGGCCACTGGCCCCACGGCCTCAGCCCCTGGCCAGGGCACAGCAGCAGCTGCAGCTCAGCCAGGACTCAGCCCCAGCCATGGGGGAAGGGGCTTGGCCAAGGCCAAAGGAGGCTCCCTGGCTGCCCTGCTCCCCTCGGGCTGAGGTGCTGAGAGCTCTGCAGCCCCTGCTGCCATCCCATCTGCCCAGGCCAGCACAAGAGCCCGGCCTTGGGGCCCTCCAGAGCTGCTCCTGCTCCAGGCCCAGGGCCCATCCCAGAGCTGGGGCAGCCACAAAGCTGTGCCCATTTCTGGTCATTGCTGCTCTGATGGAGATGGATCCTCAGCACCTTGGAGGCTGCTGATGAATTTTCCTACTCCAGAGGCCTCTTCTTTCTTGAGCCCTTCACATCAGGAATTCAGTGAGAAAAGCTAATAAACATTTGTTCAAAACACCCAAATAGAGAAAAGCCCTTGGGAATAATTGAAGTTTTCAATTCTTCGATGGTTAATTGGACAGATTTCAGTAGTGTATTCAAAGTCAATATACTATATTGAAAAGAGTGCTGAGAGAATTGTTCTTTTCCTGTTAATGGATTTATATCAGCAATGTCCAATTGATATTGATCCCCAGCACCTCCTAATGCAGTCTGAATAGATGTGAAAATGAGGACCCTTCATGGCTGACAATCAATAACAATTTATCCCCAACCCCTCCCCACCATTCCCCTCATCCAACCCCTGGCACTCAGAGCAGCTGAGGAATGGAGTCACATCCAGGGGTGTCCCCAGGGCTCAGGACTGGGGCCAGGTCAGTGAAATCTCTTGATTGCTGATCTGGACGAGGCCATCGAGGGCACCCTCAGTCAGTTTCCAGGTGAGCCCAAGCTGGGTGGGAGTGTGGCTGTGCTGGAGGGCAGAAGCTCTGCAGAGGGATCTGGACAGGCTGGAGCCATGGGCCCAGGACAATTGGATGAGGTTCACCAAGGCCAAGGACCCAGTCCTGCCCTGGGCTCACAACCACCACAAATCCCTGGCTCTGCCCTGCCCCTGATCCCCACAGCCTGTCCTGTTTCCTTCATCCCTGCATTGCCAGGGACTTTCTGGGACAAGGGAGCTCTGCTCTGGGGATGGAGGCAGGTCCAAGTGCAGCCACTGGAGTGGGAACCACAACTCATCAGGTTTGTGTCCTTTGGGGGTCAGGAACTGGTGAGACTCAGAGGCACAGAAAGGTTCTCTTCATGGCAAACAGACCACAGTTGAACAGGACACAATTTAATAACAATCACACTCTTCCCTGAGCTATGTGCAACGTCCCAGCAGTGTCTGATGAGTCCAGCATCCACAAGTGATTTCCATACTAGAACTGATATTAGACAACCATGGTTCTTTGATAGAAATAAACACAATTAAGATCTTGTATCAGGATGCTCGTCCTGGAGTGGGGGCAAAACAGCTCACACAATTCCTGATTTGCAAAGCTTTCAGTGGTGGATGGAGAAGGGAGGTCAGGCTGCTTTTGGTGTTGAGGAAATGCTGAAACCAGCCTGACTCATTTCATCTCCTCCTGGCCTGGCTGATCTCCCCTCTTTCCCCTTCCACCCACTGGCTTTTGTCTCCCACCAGGCCCCTGGTGAAGAGCCTGGCTCTGTGTTCTCCATCCCCTCCTCGCTGGCACTGCCAGGCTGGGATGAGGAGCCCCTCAGCCTTCCCTGCTCTGGGCTGGACAAGCCCAGCTCCCTCAGCCTCTGCTCACAGCCCAAGGGCCCCAGCCCCACCTTGGAGGCCCTTCCCTAACCCTGCTCCAGCTGCCAGACATCTTTCCTGCCCTGGGGAACCCAACCCAGGCCACAGGGACCTGGATAATCCACGTCCTTGATGTCCTGGTCACACAGCCCTGGCCCCTTTTCCCCATGTCAGGCTCAGGGGGGGATCCTGTGGAACATCCTTTGGTGGAGGCTGTGGCTCCAGGTGGACCGGGGGGATACCGGGGGACAGGGACCCTGCTGGGCATGAACAGCATTGGACTTGTTGGGAGAAACTGTGAGGGGGAGCTGGGGCAGAGTGACCAACCCAGTGACCTCACACAGCCCTCCTGGGATGTCACACAGCCCCTCTGTGATGTCAGACCTCTGTCCTGTGATGTCACAGCTGGCTCTGTGATGTCACAGAGACAGTCTATGATGCCATAGCTTCTCAATGACCTCACATAAACCACTCTATGATGTCATGGACCATTCTGTCATAGATCACTCATGTGATGTCATAGATCACTCTGTGACCTCATGTTACCAGATGATAAATTGTCTCCACCAGGTGAGCTGACACCTGGAGCTTGTTCTCCAAAACCCCAGGCCTATGGAAACCACACAATGCCCATTGTCTCAGAAGGGGAACTGGAAGTTCACCAGCCTCAGTGTCCTGCCAGCTCAGCCAGACCCCATTGGAACATTGGGGTCCACGACCACCAGGGACCACCAGAGAGACCCCCAGGACAGAAGAACACATGGGAAAAGGGGAGGGGAAATATGTTAATGATTTTGGGGAAATGATTATCAGATGTGTGTTTAGTCCAGGACAATCAATGAACATGTGTGCAAAATACAGAATATGAACAGAAACTTTCCTGCACTCAGCATGCTCGGCTTTGGGAGGAGCTATCCCCCGTGCACCCAGCTGAATAAAGAATGCTGCTTCTTAATGCTGCATTGGTGTGAAGGAGTTTTCTGTTTTACCGAATTTTTGGTAACACTCCACTGCCAAGGAAAGCTCTGTCTCCTGCTGCTCACACACAGAGAAGGGCTGGTGGCAGATGTGGGGGTCATTGGCTGCCTGGGGCACAGTGACCATGAAATAATCAAGTTTTCAATGTTCTGTGAAAGAAGGAGGGGCAGCAACAAAACTTCCACACTGGAATTAGGAAGGGCAGACTTTGGCCTATTTAGGATGGAGATTTGGGGAGTACTGAATCAGGTACTGATTTTTTAATGGGAAACAGCCCTTAAAAACAATGGGGTCCAGGGAGGATGGACACATTTCAAGAAAGTAATCTTAAGGGGGAAGGAGCAGCCTGTCCCAGTGTGGCCAAAGGTGAGCTGGTGAGGAAAATGACTTCCCTGACTGCCCATGGAGGTTTTGTGGGAACTCAAGGGAAAAAAGAGGGTGTATTAACGTTGGACAGAAGGTCAGGCAACTTAGCAAGTGTTTAAGGATGTTATTAGGTCATGCAGAAAGAAAATTAGAGAGGTGAAACTCAGTTACTGCTTAACGTGGCCACTTCTGTGAAAAGATAATTGAAAATGTTTCTATAAATAAATTAATAGCAAAACCTGGGATAAGGCGAACATCGTTATTGGATCCAGTGGAGAATATAGTAAGTAAAGACAAAGAAAAGACTGAGCAACTTAACATCTTGTTTGACTCAATTTTCAGTCTTAGGACAGGTTGTCCTCAGGACAAGAGTTCTCCTGAACTGGCAGATGGGCACAGGGAGCAGAACAGCCCCCTGTAATCCAGGAGGGAGCAGCTGGGGAACTAACTGCTGGGCCACTCAGATGCTCACAGGTGTATAGGATCAGATGGGATCCATCCTAGGGGGATGAGGGAGCTGGTGGATGAGCTCCCCAAGTTGCTCTCCATCATTTACCATCAGTCCTGGCTCACCAGGGAGGTGCCAGAGCACTGGAGGTGCCAGTGTGAGCCCATCCCCAACAAGAGCTGGGAGGAGGATCTGGGGAACTCCAGGCCTGTCAGCCTGACCTCGGTGCCTGGCAAGGTTCTGGAACAGATCACCCTGAGTGCCATCACAGGGCACCCACAGGATGGCTGAGGGGTCAGAGCCAGCCAGCGTGGATTTCAATATCTGCATGGATGATCTGCATGAGTGGACAGAGTCCAGCATCAGCAAATTTGCAGACACCAAGCTAGATGTGAGTGTGGATCTGCTGGAGGGCAGGAGGGCTCTGCGGGGGGACCTGGACAGGCTGGATCCAGGGCCCAAATCCAACAAAATGAGGTTTAACAAGTCCAAGTGCTGGGTCCTGCACTTTGGCCACAACAACCCCTACAGCGCTACAGGCTGGGGACAGAGTGGCTGGACAGCAGCCAGGCAGAAAGGGACCTGCAGGGATTGATGGACAGCAGGCTGGACATGAGCCAGCAGTGTGCCCAGGTGGCCAAGAAGGCCAATGGCTCCTGGCCTGGATCCGGAATGGTGTGGCCAGCAGGAGCAGGGCAGTGATTCTTCCCCTGTGCTCAGCACAGGTTGGACAGCACCTCGAGTGCTGTGTCCAGTTCTGGGCCCCCCAATTTAGGAAGGACCTGGAGGGGCTGGAGCATGTCTAGAGAAGGGCAACAAGGCTGGTGAGGGGTCAGGAGCACAAGTCCTGTGAGGAGCAGCTGAGGGAGCTGGGGTTGTTTATCCTGGAGAAGGGGAGGCTCAGGGGACACAAGGCAGTGTCAGGGCACAGGTTGGACTTGATGATCTCCAAGGTCTTTTCCAGCCTTGCTGATTCTGGGATTCTCTGAAACCACCCTGGGAGCAGTTGCAGGGGGGGCCCTGGGCCTCCTCTTCAGAAGCTCCAGCAGCCCAGGTCCCTCAGCTTCTCCTCACAGCCCCAAAGCCCATCCTGTCAGTCCTGCAGAGCCTCTGCAGCCCCTCCTCACTGCCCAGAACAGGCAGCCCCACAGCCAGACACAGCAGCCCAGATGTGCCCCCCTGGCCTGGGCTGCCTCTGGCAAGGGAGCAGCACGAGGCACTGCAGGAGCCTGCAGACAATTCCTGCAGCACTTGTGGGATGATCCTGCTCCCCAAGGGACGTTCCCATGGTGCCAAGTCAGGTACTGGAATGGGGAGCGGGGCCAGAGAGGAAAGGGCAAACAGGGATGGGCTGTTTGCAGGGGAGGGAACAGGGGTGGGCAATGGGAAGAAATTTGTAGCAAGAAGAGTAAAGAAAGCAAAGGTGAAGGCAAGGAAATGCTCAGGGCAGTTTGGGGGTGGCTGCCAGGCAGCCCTGGCTCTGAGCAACAGCGTCTGCAGTGGCACAGGAAACTCCCAGCTGATGGGAACAAACTTTCTGGCTGACTGCAGAGGTCAGGACAAAGCTGAGTGGTTTCCCTGGTGTTCCCCAGCCCTTCCTGGCCCAGGGGCTGATGGCATTTGTGCTCCCTCAGGTTCATGTCCCCACAGCAGCAGCATGGGGGTGCTCCCGCCTGCTGTGTGCAATGCAAACAGGGGCTCCTGAGCCAGCGCTGCCGTGGCTGTGCCTGCAAGGATGCGGCACCTGTGTGAGCTGGGGGAGCGGCCAGGGCTGCAGAGGGGGGATGTTGTTGGCAGCTCCATGAGGACGCTCTGGGACGCTGCCCTGGGCTGTCCAGCGCACCGGGGATGGATCAGCCCCTGCTCTGCTGCTCCTTCCCGTCTCCCCCAGGGCCCTTGCAGAGCACCAGCCATGCTGTTTGCCCCCAGCCTGCCCACGGCCAGCCTGGGGCTGCTCACGGGGGTTTTCTGTGCTGAGCATTGGCCTGGCCGTGTTCTTGAGAGAGCCTGGGCAAGGAGCCTGGAGCCCCCAGGCCCTGGCCTGAGGCGTCAGCGCTGCCCCAGCAGTGCCCATGGGCTGTCCCTGCTGCAGCCCCGGCACTGCCACCCCCAGGACTGTGCCCGACCCCGAGAGCACTCAGGCCCTGCAGCAACACCAGGGCCACCAGGGCAGCGGGGCAGGGCCACGGGAGCAGCACTGGCAACACCAAGCACAGCCCCCCATTGACACAGTCTGTGTCCACAGGGAAGGTGGGGAGAAACAAAAGGAGAAATGGCACAAACAATGACATTTTTTTGTGGAGAATATTGAAAAAGGAAAACAAAGGTAATGGACTTTCAAAATGAAACCAACAAGAAGTATCAGAGATGACTTTTATTACAAGTGATTTGCAGAAATTGGCCAGCAGTTTAATGTCCCTGAAAGCATCCAGTCATCAGTCTCCTCACTGCAGCCTTGAGCTCCTGGTTCCTCAGGCTGTAGATGAGGGGGTTCAGGGCTGGAGGCACCACCGAGTACAGAACTGACAGGGCCAGATCCAGGGATGGGTATGACATGGAGGGGAGCTTCAGGTGAGCAAACATAATAGTGCTGAGGAACAAGGAGACCACGGCCAGGTGAGGGACGCAGGTGGAAAAGGCTTTGTGCCGTCCCTGCTCAGAGGGGATCCTCAGCACGGCCCTGAAGATCTGCACATAGGAGAAAACAATGAACACAAAACAACCAAATGCCAAACAGGCACTAACTGTAATAAGCCCATGTTCCCTGAGGTGGGATGTGGAGCAGGAGAGCTTGAGGATCTGTGGGATTTCACAGAAGAACTGGCCCAGGGCATTGCCATGGCACAGGGGCAGGGAAAATGTATTGGCTGTTTGCAGCAGAGCATTGAGAAAGGCACTGGCCGAGGCAGCTGCTGCCATGTGGGCACAAGCTCTGCTGCCCAGGAGGGTCCTGTAGTGCAGGGGTTTGCAGATGGACACGTAGCGGTCGTAGCACATGGTGGTAAGGAGATAAAAATCTGCTGAGATGAAGAACAGAAAGAAAAAGAGCTGTGCAGCACATCCTGTGTAGGAGATGGTGCTGGTGTCCCAGAGGGAATTGTGCATGGCTTTGGGGACAGTGGTGCAGATGGAGCCCAGGTCGCTGAGGGCCAGGTTGAGCAGGAAGAAGAACATGGGCGTGTGCAGGTGGTGGCCGCAGGCTACGGCGCTGATGATGAGGCCGTAGCCCAGGAGGGCAGCCAGGGAGATGCCCAGGAAGAGGCAGAAGTGCAGGAGCTGCAGCTGCCGCGTGTCTGCCAGTGCCAGCAGGAGGAAGTGGCTGATGGAGCTGCTGTTGGACATTGGCTGTGGCTGCACATGGGGACCTGTTCATGGAGAAAGGACAGTGAAGAGTTAGAGGAGATATCTGTAACCAAAATCTAAGCCATTTCCCCATCTCAATGCCCTGGAACACACATAGACAGCCTTTTGTGTTCAAGAGTTCTGGGGTTTTCTTCATAAGCTCCCCCCATGTCTCTCCAGGTATTCTTGGATATCAGAAACCCTCAGCATTTCTGCTGCTCTCAGGGAGAACAGATCAAGTTCTGTGAGGCAATGTGAGTAGAGGAGAGTAAGGGGAGATGGTCTGTCATTCTGACCTGTTCAGAGTTTCTCTGGGCTTTAACCTTTCTCAGGTAGAGGGTGATCACCTTGCCACACTTCTCCTAAAATGTCACCAAGCACTGATGAGAGCAGATGGATCCACCACAGCCCAGCTCCACATTTGTAGCCAAGGACTCACGTTGCTCATTTCATCAAGCCAACAGCATTTTCAGTGTCAGAACACCTCTGCCTTTCCCCATCAATCTTGTAACTCAGAGATGCTCTAGGACAGATTTGAATCCTGTATTGATGCTCCCAGCTTGGACCGAAATCTCAGGGAATCTTCCAAGTGTCCTTCTGATGGCACTGGATGCAGGGAGATGCAGCTCCTTCCCTGGCTGCACTGACAGCATTGCCCAGAGCCGGGCACTGGGGACAGCTGTGTCACCCAGAGCCAGCTGTGCCCCCTCCCAGAGCCCCCAGTGCCAGGCAGCTGCTCCCAGCCCTGTGCTCTGCAGAGGGAACTGGGCCCGGGGCTGCAGAGCTGCCCCACGGCTCTGCTGCAGCTCTGCCTGCACAGGAGGGGCTGCACGCCTTGGAGCCCCGGCCCTGAGGGCAGAGGCTTGGCTGGGGGGACAGGAGGGAGGGGGCTTGTTCAGAGGGAGGGGCTGCACTGGAGGGGATCCTCTGGATATCTCTAAACTCTCCCTGTCACAACATTTGCTGGGTTTGCTTTCTCTCCTTCCCTGATCTTCTCTCTGCTTCCTGGGGATTTTCCTCCTGCAGGTGTTTCCCTGTGCCTGATCTCTCCCTGACAGCACTCAAGACCCCAAATCTCTGTGTACTCTCCTTGGCCTGACAGAACCCTGCCTGTTTGCAGGGCACTGGCTGGGGGCAGGTTCTGTTTGCAGCTTGGAGAAAGGACAGCTCAGACTGAGCCTGATGGCTCCAGCAGAGGTGATGCTGATGCTGTCCATGGGCAGAGTGTCTGCAAGCACATTAGGGATCTACTGTGACCCTATTGATCACTTAAAGTAACAGTTCAGATGTCTCATGCACTAGTCAAAATTCATAATCAATAATTCATATTAATCCTTTAATATTTATTTTTCCATCCCTGCCATTCTCCAGTAGTAAGAAACTGGATACAAACTCTTTGGAGATTTCCTCATTTTTGTCAAAATCCTTCTTTTGGAAACATTCTATGATTGATCAGAAGCCCTCAGCATGTCAGAGCTTCATGAGCATTTCACCTCCCCTGCACCAGAAATACTCAGAGTTGTACTCACAGGGTCTGTGGGCATTGGGATGTTCCAGCTGTAGGAGATCACTCCAGGAGCTGCAGCTGCATTGTCCTGCAGCCAGAGGTTCCTGTGCCAAGGGCTGCCAGTGATTCTGCCCCAGGCACTTCTCAGCACCTTCCCAGCCCTGACTGATGGAAGCTCTCTGTGCCTCTGTGCTGTGCCCGGGCTGGCTGCAGGCAGTGCCCCAGCCCTGCTGGGCTGGGAGAAGAGCTGCTCATCCAGAGAAATGTGCTTTTGAAGCTCTCCTTGCTTACCAGGATCACCCTCTGTGCCAGGAGCCCGGCCCAGCTCAGCAGCACAGACACAGCACAAGGACTTTAATGACCCTCTGGGGCTTTGTGCTCAGGCCCTGAACATCAGGCCCTGAGAGGGAGCTGCAGAAACCTCTCCAGAGCTCCAAGTCAGAATCCAGCTCCAAAGTTTCTTTGACTTTTAATGGGTCCCACTGAGGGACACGACTGAGAAAGTGTCCCCAGGCCCCAGGCAGAGCAGAGAACTGGAGGCACTGATGACAGGTGGGGACAAAGAGAAGCCAAGTCTTGGTGCCCTGGGGCACAGCAGGCTCTGTGCCACCAAGGGCTGTCAGGAGACACCTTGTCCTGAGGCACTGGGGCCTCCTGGCACAGCCCCAGCCAGGCTGGGCACTGTCAGCCCCTTGTCCTGCCCTCACATCCCCCCCTAGCCCACATCCCAGTGGCCTCAAGGATCTGCTGGAAGGAGTCCCTGGGGAGCCTTGCTCAGGAATGGCCCTGGGGGCTCCTTCATGCTCCCAGGGACTGCAGGTTTTTCAAAGCACTTTGGCTTTGGCTTTTGCCTTGGAGTCTCTGAGAGCTTTGTGTTCCAATCATGGCCCCAATTATCTGCTTTAACGAGTCCCTTGAGAGCTTTGTGCTGACACTCAGTGGGGCTCATTAATGCTTTGAGATACTCAACTTTTTTAAGGTACTTTGGGTTTTCCTTTCCACACTGAGAGGTTTTTGTGCTGTTTTGAGTCTCTGAGAGGTTTTTGTGCAATCCTGTCCTTCAATTCTCTCCTCCAAGGAGTCCATGAGGAGCCTGTGTCTGGGATGGACCTCAGTGGGTCCCATTAATGGCTCAAGAAACTTTGGGTTTTTACTCTGACTTAGACTCCTGGAAAGGTTTGTGCAATCTCCTCTCAGGGCCTGAGGTTCCAGGGCTCAGCTCCAAATGCACCATGGGGCTCATTAGGATCAAGCCAGTCCTGACAAACCATGGCTCTGCCTTGATTTCCCTCTGGTCTGGTTAGGAAGGTTTCCTGCTGCAGTTATGGGGAATTATTTCAAAAACCTTCTAAGAAATATGCATTTCTATTTTAAAGAGTGCATTTTATTACTGTTCTCCTTAGGGAAGAGGTGATTGCAGCATTTTGTGATGGATACTGACCCAGGGACTCTCCTGAGGAGGTCTGGCCTGATCAGAGAAGCTGTGCCTTGAGATCTCACCCAGTGTGGACAACCTTGCTCAACATTCCCCAACCCCATCCTGTCTCTTCTCACTCACCTGGGGCCTGCTTTGCTCAGAGAACTGGCTGCACTCTGGCAAAGAGGGTCATATATATATGTATAAATAAATATTGTAATACTGGCTTTTTGAAAATATTGAAATGGATGCTATATGTATAATGTTAAAATAATTTTGCTATAAAGATATAGGTTTTTTTGTGCTTATAAGTAAACATAGTGGTGAAATAGCTGATATAATCATGCTTGTGGTAATGGAACTGCCTGCTTGACTTGGATAGCATCCAGTGAACATATGATGGAGACCCCTGCTGCTGACATGCCAGTTATCAGCACCCACTGTCTGTAGAAAATATGGACCAAAGCCCAAACTGGAGGTGATACAAGAACAGACTAAAACCACAGCCAGGAAATGTGCGTGCTCTAAAAAGGCAGACCCAAGGAGGAGACGTGCTAAATAGTTCTGGAACATGTAAACTAGTTTGGGGAGAAGTTTAAATATGCATCATTGTTTATGGATATGCAGCAGGCTGATGCAATAGAAAGGGTATGTAAAGGGCGTCTCTGAAATAGCAGGGGTGCTCTTGGCAGAATGTCAAACACCTGGCCATAAATCTTTGCTTTATTACCTTTGTCTCCTATTGTCATTTATTAAACTTCTAAATTTTACCAGGAGACTGAACCTCATTTTTCACATCCTTATTCAGTCTTCTGTTGTATTTTGATAAGCTTTTAATAAACCTTCTAAATTTTTAAAAGTCAGCAGCATTTCTCACATCTTTAAACTGAACCAGAGTGGGTTAAACTTGTTACAAGGAGAAAATATTTTACAATGAGAATGGCAAAAAAATGCAGCTGTTTTTCCAGAGAAGTGAATTTCCCATCCCAGGAATGCTCCAAAAGCAGGAGCCTTGTGCAACCTGACCCAGTGAAACCCTCTCATCCCCAAGGACATAATTCCTGTTGTGTGGGTTCTCTGATGTGCTGGGTGCCCTCACAATGCTTCTGGCCAGAATGTCTGCTGAGGGCAGCCAGGCTGCTGCAGGGACAGTGACCTCACAGCCATCACCATTCCAGTGCTGGTACAAGGGGTCCCTGGCCAGGTAATAATTGACACAGACTCCATGCATTCACAGAAGGCTGATTATTTTCTTTTAGTAAGAAACCCCTACCTTTTATACCCTAGTTCACTACAAGTGGACCTAATTGGTCCTTTAATTAAAACACCATCACCATTGGCTAATTAAGAAACCACCCTTTGGTAAACAAATCTCCATAACACATTCCACATGTTCACAACACCAGGTGCAGCAACTTAAGATAAGAATTGTTTCTCATTCTTTTCTCTGATCTTCTCACAGCCTTTCCCGGAACCATGTCTGGGAAAGTTGTCTGTTTCTCTCTGTGGCCAGAGAGCTGCTGCCACAAACCAGCCCCGTCCCCTGGGCCTGGCTCTCCCCTTTCCTCTGCCCCTTCCTTGTCTCTGCTGGCAGGAAGAGTTTTGTCATTAATGTCCTGTCCCCAAGGTGCTGGGGTCAATGGCTTCCCCATCAGGCTCCTGGAGCAGAAGTGGCTTTCCAGAGACCAGCCAGAAATGAGCCCTGAGGCAGCAGCTCTGCAGTGCTGGCCACCAGGCCGGCTTGCCAAGGGAGGCTTCTGGCCATGCCCTGCAAGCAGCTGCTGCTGCCAAGGCGCCTTTGGTGCCTCAGGCTCTCCCTGGCACAGCTCCCAGCATGGAACTCTGCCCTTGTGCCCGCGGCATTCCCTGTGCTGGGGCTGGCCTGGGGCTTTTCCTGCAGCGGGACCTGCCCTGCTCCTGGCACAGGAAAGGCAGTTCCTGCTGGAGCAGGAGGCTCTGCCTGCAATGGGCTCAAACCACTCCAGCAAGGCCCTGGTGACGTCAAAATTGGTTCCCAGAGCACTACATTCTAATAATTGTTATAGCTTCTATACTGTGGAGTAGATAAGTCTGATAAGGATCTTTCTTCTAATCATGATCAGAAACAATCAGAGCTCTATTTATATAAATATATCTAGCATTCCATCGTTAATCCTGTGGGATAAATTGCATTAAGGTTCAATTCCACCTGTCCAATCTTTTACACCTTTGATAAAGTTTGGAGGTGGGATTGGATCCAGCTGCTCCCAGTCTCCTTTCTTAGAAGGAATTCTAGAAGTCTGGGGGTCCTGCAGGGGTTTCAGGATCCATGGTGGCTGTTGTGTGTCATTTCTCCACCTCATGACTCAGCAGGAGTTTCTCCAGTAAGGAAATAAAGCTTTTGCCTGAAGCTCCCACTCTGCCCATGACAGGAACCCCTGTGAGTGCCCGTGACATCCCGGCTCTTTGGCAGCCTGGGGACTCCTGGGATGTCACCGTGGAGGCCCCCTGAGTGCCTGTAACAGATCGGTGCCTTTGCAGCCAAATGACCCCTGGGATGTCACCATGGGATGGCTGTGACTACCTGTGACCATCTGGACCTTTACCATCCCCAGAAACCCCTGGGAGGTTTCCATGGAGCCCCTGTCTCTGCCTGGGACATTCCAGCTCTTGAGCAGCCTGGAGACTCTTGGAAAGTCCCCATGGAACCCCTCTGAGTGCCTGTGACAAATCTGATCCTTAGCAGGCAACCATCACCAGGAACCCCTGTTGCTGTGGTCAGTTTCCATGGCAACCATCACCAGGAACCCCTGTTACTATGGTCAGTTTCCATGGCAACCATCACCAGCCCCTGTTGCTATACTCTGTTTCCATGGCAACCATCACCAGCCCCTGTTGCTATGGTCTGTCCCTTGGCAGCTCCATGGAGACCCCATGCCAGGGGTGGTTGCCATGGACACCAGCTCAGGCCTGGAGCCAGAGCCCGTTGCCATGGCAACCATTGGCAGTCCCATCCCCAGGGCCATGGGATCCCAGAAGCACAGAACTGGCTGAGCTGGGAGGGACTCATCAGGATCCTCGAGTCCAACTGCTGGCCCTGCACATGACACCCCAACAATGCCAGCCTGGGCCTGGCAGCGGTGTCCAAACACTGCTGGAGCTCAGAGAGCCCTGGAGCTGTGACCCTTCCCTGGGGAGCCTGGGCAGTGCCCCAGCATCCTCTGGGCAAAAACCTTTTCCTGAGATCCAACCTCAGCCTGCCCCGTCTCAGCTGCAGCCGTTCCCTCCAGTCCTGTCCCTGGGCACCAGAGTGAAGAGGTTCCCACAGCCCCAGCCAGGGACCCGCTCCCAAGGCTGTTGCCATGGCCACCAGGGCTGGGACCAGCTGGGATGCTCGGTTTCCAAGGGCTGGGGTTCAGGAATGGGATTCCCCAATTTCCTGCTTCTGCTAAAACCGCACTGCCCCTCGCTGCCCTCCTGCCTCCAATGGAAAGCACAAAAGGCAAAGATCCCGGGCTGGGAGGAGAACAATTTACTGGGAACAGCAACGAGACAAGGAACAAAAAAGGACCAGAAACAATATTGATAACAGAAGGGATAAGAAAAACTATTTACAGGAAAAACTACATCACAACTGACTGGCTCTTCCTGGCCATGTATTTCCTTTTGTCTGGAAAGGACACCCTTCTCCTCGGGGACTGAGAGAGTCCCTTTCCTGCCCCTGGCAATGACCTGAGGTGGGAGTGAATGTAATGACAGGGCCATGGCAAGACCCTCATGTTCTTTGATCCCACACCATGTCATTGGCAGGGGCAGGAAAAGATCTCTTCCGAGCATGCATCACAGGGAACATGGATCACCAGAGCTCTTCCCAACATGCGTTCTCCCATGGAGGATGGAGCTGGAGCAGTGCACAAAGCTCTTCCTGGAGCTAAGGCATTTGCAGGGCTTCCCTTGCTGGTGTCTCCGTTGGTGTCTGGTCAAGTGAGAGCTCCTGGAGAAGTTCTTCCCACACTGGGGACACGTGTAGGGCCTCTCCCTGGTGTGGATGTGCTGGTGCCTGATGAGGTGGGAGTTTTGCTTGAAGCCCTTCCTGCAGTGGAGGCAGCGGAAGGGCCTCTCCCCGGTGTGAATCCGCTGGTGCTTGAGAAGAATGGATCTGGTCTGAAAGCTCTTCTGACAGTTGGGACATTCGTAGGGCCTCTCCCCAGTGTGGATCATTTGGTGGATGATCAGTTGGGACTTCTGGCTGAAGCCCTTCCCACATTCCCCACATTTGTATGGCCTTTCTCCAGTGTGGATCCTCTGGTGGCTGATCAAGTGGGACCTCTGGCTGAAGCTCTTCCCACATTCCCCACATTTGTATGGCCTTTCTCCAGTGTGGATCCTCTGGTGGCTGATCAAGTGGGACCTTCGGCTAAAGCTCTTCCCACATTCCCCACACTCGTAAGGCCTCTCCCCAGTGTGGATCCTCTGGTGGCGGATCAAGTGGGACCTTCGGCTGAAACTCTTCCCACATTCCCCACAATCGTAGGGCCTCTCCCCAGTGTGGATGCGTTGGTGGATGATGAGGTTGGATCTGTAGCTGAAGCCCTTCCCACACTCCCCACACTCATAGGGCCATTCCCCAGTGTGGATCATCTGGTGGCAGATCAGGTTGTTGCTCTTCCTGAAGCTCTTCCCACACTCCAAGCACTTGTAGGGCTTCTCCCCATCATGAAGCTGCTGATGGCCCACCAGCTCCGAGCTCTGGCAGGAGCTCTGCCCACCTTCCTGGCACAGGGTGGGTCTTTCCTCCTCAGTGCACCCTGAGCTGGGTTTCCAGCTCCTCCTCCTGCGGGATCTCCTGGGCTTTTCCTCCCCGTTGGATTCCTGCACCATGAAGCCGCTCAAAGCAGCCTCTGACACGAGGTTCTGCCATGGGGATTTGTCCTTCCTGGTCTCCATCTTCAGCTCCTTGTCTGGGGGAGGAAAGACAAGGAGAGGTTGGGATTTGCCTCTGTGCCCTAGGGAGGGGGAAGGATATCCCCCCAGTGCATCCCCGGCAGGACTGCGTTGGCAGCGAGGTTGTCCTGTAGTTGGGGGCCGTGCTGGGCTGAGAGATGGAG
Organism: Anomalospiza imberbis; assembly: GCF_031753505.1. Taxonomy (NCBI): domain Eukaryota; kingdom Metazoa; phylum Chordata; class Aves; order Passeriformes; family Viduidae; genus Anomalospiza; species Anomalospiza imberbis. The sequence continues at coordinate 1,312,756 of NC_089715.1, read as the reverse complement.
CAGGAGAGAGGGGGAAAGGGGCAGTGACTTCCTCCTCACCTGCCTGGGTTTCCAGGGGCTCCTTCCCCTTCCTCGCAGCCTTCTCCTCCATTTCGCAATGGTTTGGAGAAGGAAAATTCTGTTTTGGGAGGAAAACAAGGGATGAGCACATTGAGCCTTGTACTGGTTTGAAGGCAAACCAGGAGGAGAGTCTAAGCCAGAATTACAATTTAATAAAAAAAAAATCAATATCAAGGCAATGATACAGAAACACTGGCTTAATCTGACAGAGTCAGGATTTAACCTGACACCCCGTTGGTCAGGGTGGTGGTAGCAGTCTGATGAAATGGTGGCTGCAGTCCTGTTGGAGTGATGATCGTGATTCTGTCAAAGCTGTGATCCTGCAGAAGGGATCACCTGATGGGTCTTGCTCTGAAGGTCCAGTGGTGGTTACAGAGCTCTTGTCCTCTGGGAATCCAGTAGGCAAGGTGGTCCTGGTGTTGGAAGGCTGAGATTATATCCAGGTAGGAATGCTTGGTTCCTCCCCCTGGGCGGAGCATCCCACAATGGGATGATGTAATTTTATCAGTCCTGCAGTGGCACTCAATGGCCCATTAACAGAAGATAGCCCCTGGAGGGCGTTATCAGGGCTGAGCCATGGAAGAGATAAAGAACACTGCCCCACCTGTTTATCACAGTTTATGAAGATGGTGACTGAAAACATACTTTGGGTTACATCTTACATTGCACCCTGAAACAGTGAGGCAATCCCTGCTCGGGGTGGGGGGTGAACACCACCCCCCTTTCCAAACTGGCTCAGGTCTAAAACCCCCACCCTGGGAAGGCCACGCACACAGGGGACAATGTCACACTTGCCCCACCTCAGGGGAGGTCTCTGTCCCTGTCACTCCCTTGCTCTCCCCCCTTTTCTCTTTCTTCCATCTCTCCCTCTACCTCACATTTACTGTTCAATAAAATACACTTGGGATTTGGTCTCGTTAGCACCTTAATTGTGGCAGAGGCACCTCTCTAACAATTTTTTAACCAGACTGAGACATTATTTTGGTGCAGTGAGTTCAGGGCGCTGTTGTCTGACCCCAAGTGCCTTTGACAACAGCATGGTTTCCTCCTCTCAGGCGGTTATGGTTCTTTCTGGAGGAACTCTTGGAAACTTCAATGCAGGTTCTTCAGTGTGACTTTTGGGAGAACTTATGAGGAAAATGGCTGTTGTGGGTGGCCAGTGTAAAGAAAATATTTTGTTGTCCTTCCTAGAAAAGTTTGTTAAAATCACTGGAGGAAAGGGAGCAAATGATAGCAGCAAGACTGACAAGGATCATTCACCCCAAGGTGAGGAACACAAGGCTGCACGAAGTCGTACAAGAAGCCCAGCTCAAATAGCTAAATTCCCCAATAAGTCCCAAATTCACAGGCTTGGGGGCTTTGCCAAATGAGTTAGTTAGATATGATAGTTAGAGAAAGTAGCATGTACTTTTAGTATCCTCTTTTATATAGTATATTAATGCATTATAGCATAATTATAATAAAGAAATCATTCAGCCTTCTGAACTGGAGTTAGACATCTTCATTCTTCCTATTGGGTTCACCTGCATCTACAACAGCCAAATGTGAGAATCATTTTTCTCTTCATCCCTGTCACCATTGTGACAGGTAGACTGAGCTTTCCCTTCCCTTTATTAATCTGTATTGGGCCGAATTTCCACTTTTCTTTTATTGGAACCTGCCAGTAGCTGAGCTGGAGCTGTGCAGGAACCAATGAAATTTGGAATTGCCACAGAATTGCTTCTATTGTCGGTTTGTTCATGTTTGGGATTTGTTTGCATTTCCATCACAAGTGACTTGTGGGAATATCAAATATTCATCAAAGTATTTTATGCAGAGTTAAGTTTGATTTCTGCTGAGATTATTTTGTCTGGTGCCGAAGGGATGCTCCAGGGCAGTCTGTGCCTCTCGCCCTGGAGGATGCTTGGGAGGGGCTTGGGGGGGTTGTCCCTGTCCCTTTTACCCCAGGCCATTCCCCAGGGTCTGTCCCTGTCATCCAAAGCCATTCCCCAGGGGGTGTCCCTCTCTCACCTCAGACCATTCCCCATGGGGTGTCCCTGTCCCTGTCACCCCAGGCCATTCTCCAGGGGGTCTCCATTGTTCTCACCCCATGGAATGCCTGGGGGGTCTCCCTCCCACTCACCCTGTGCCAGGAGTTGTTTGGGGCAGTCTCTGTCCCTCTCAGCCCTGGGAGTGCTCGGGGGTCTTTGTCCCCTTGCCCTGGGGGATGCTCGTGGGGTCTCCATCCCTCTGGCCTCAGGGAATGCTTGTGCAGGGCTGGGGACCAGGGGCTCTGTGTCCCTCTCACCGCTGAGGGTGCTCAGGGCGGGGGGGCTCTCCAACCTTCTCATCCCTGGGGAGGTGGGGGGTTCTCTGCCCCTCTCAGCCCTGGTGTGACCCCGCCCAAATGTCATCAGGGTCAGAGGGACAGAGACATCCCCAAACGCCCAGAAAGGCTGAACCTGGGATTTGATTTGGGATGAGGATTTAGGAAGAGGGTGGAATTGGGGCTGGGTTTGGAGTTGGGACTGAGATTTGGATTAGAGCTGGGATTGGGGTTAAGGCTAGTCATGGGATTGGCTTTAGGGCTGGGGTTGGGATTGGGTCTGAGGCTAGATAATTCTGCCTCTGGGATGAGATTAAATACAGAACTGTGAGTGTGTCTAAATGTGGAGTGAGATTGAGAGCAGGATCAGGGTCAGGTTTGGGACTGAGCGCACTCAGAGTGGAACAGGCAGGATGTCACTGCAGGATGTCCCTGGAATCGTCCCAGCCCTCCTCAGGCACCTCCAAACATGGGGGGCAGCTGGGTTCTCCAAGATCCAGGTGCTCCCACACTGCCCCTCAATACCAGGCGAGCATTCCCTGCGGGCAGCCCTGAATGTGACCCTTGGGGCTCTGGGATCAGCCTTCACATCCCTGTGGGAGCAGGTGCAGACATGATGAGAGATTTTTCCCCTGCCTCTTTCCTGAGGAAGGGTGAAGCCCAGCTGTCCTTTCCTTCTGGTGCCTTCTACTCTCCTCAGCTGAGGATGCCAAACTCCCCACGGGCAGGAAGGTCCCTATTCCCTGTTTCTTTGTGACTGCTGCGTGGAACATCCATTCAGAATGAAGAACGTTCTGAGAGCCCTGCTGAATGACAGCGGGAGGAGATTTGTGAGAAAGGGAGGAAATTGTATTTTGATTGGAAATACAAGTCACAAAATTATTTCTTTCCATCCCATTCCTTTTCAGTCAGTTGCAGTTCTGTTTTCAGAGTGCCACCTTCTCAGTGTTTGTGTCCTCTTTTCTCTCCTGCCTCTCTTTGCCTGCTCTGTGTCTCTCTCAGTGTCTCCCTTGATCCAGGGCAGCTCCCACCAAAGGCCCTGCCCTGATTTCATTCCTAATCCATGAGCTACAACAACTATGGGTGAAGTTATGAAGGCTGGCAGTGAAATGTCACTGTAGGATCTTGCTCCACTTGGCTTCTGGCTCCTTGTTAAGAGCTTTGCCTTCAAGGGCAGGAACATCTTTTCCTGGCTGGGAACTGGAATTTCAGCCCCTGGGAGTGTTGCCGTGGATCCCAGAGGGGCATTCCCGAGGCTCCCAGGGTGCTGCTCCTGCCGTGGCTCCCAAGGAGCCGTGTCACATCAGGGAGAATCTCAAAATCTTGGTTATCTCAGGGGTCATTTATAGTCCTCTGTGGAAGGGGGGGACAGGCAAAAGACAATGAATGTCCATTGAAGCCACCAAAGGGGAACAGGTCATGTTATCAGCAGTGAGCAAGAGCCATTGTCTTCTTGGTCCATCGACCACACCTGGGCAAACATCTCACATTGATCAGGCCAGCCCTCCTCCCTGTGGTAGGGATCTGAGTCTCAGTCTTTGGGAGGGGCTTCAATCTCCATCCATCACAGTGGTCATGAGGCAGATGAGGGGTCTTCCGTGGGAGATCACCAGAGTTACCCCAGAAAGTTCATTTGGCCAAGAGGTGGGAAAATTCATGGGTTGAGCAGGTATTGTGAAGCAGGTGTAAGCACGTACAACAAGCCACTCTTTGCCAGGCCCTGCTCAAAGCAGTGGTCCGTGGTGGCACAGCAAATACACCTGCAAAAATAATCATCCACCTCTCCAAGCCAGAACTCCGATCGGGGTCTCCAGGATCTCAGTCTCTGCCATTGTGGCAAACGTGAGGCAAAAATGAGGGGAACTTGGGACCGTCTCTTACACAGGGGCGTGCATGTCCTTTGAAGGGGAACGATCCCCACTTGCTTCCAGCACGGCAATAAACACACAGTCTCTACAGCTCCGTATGGGATTTGTGGGGATTGATTTTTCATCCACGTTTCAGCAGCAGAGCTAGCAGACTAAACAGCGTATTTTACCTATGCTGGCAAGCTACTAATGATTCAAAGCAGCACATTTCACCTAAATACACATGGATTTCCACCCTGTTAAATTTACCCTGTAAAATACCCTGTTTCAACTCCCGAGCACCCCCTGGGCTGAGAGGGACAGAGACTCCCTTGAGCACTCCCCTGGCACAGGGGTGAGAGGTAGGGAGACCCTCCCAGGCATTCCCTGGGGTGAGAACGATGGAGAAATGGAGACCCCCTGGGGAATGGCCTGGGGTGAGAGGGACAGGGACACCCCTTGGGGAATGGCCTGGGGTGACAGGGACAGGGACAACCCCCCAAGCCCCTCCCAAGCATCTGCCAGGACAAGAGGCACAGAGACACCTCAAGCATCCCCTGGGCACTGGACAAAACAAACTCGGCAGAAATCAAACTTCACCCTACATAAAATGCCTTGAGGAATATTTGCTCTTCCCACATGTCACTTGTGATGGAAACGCAAACAAATCCCAAACATGAATAAACTGACAATAGTAGCAATAATGTGGCAGTTCCAAATTTCATCGTTTCCTGCACAGCTTCAGCTCTGCTGCTGGCAGGTTTTGATAAAAGTGAAAATTTGGCCCAATACAGATTATTAAAAGGAAGGGAAAGCTCTGTGTAGCTGTCACAAAGGTGACAGGGATGAAGAAAAAAATTATTCTCACATTTGGCAAAGCCCACAAGCCTGTGAATTTGGGAGTTATTTGGGAATTTAGCTACTTGAGCTGGACTTCTAGTAAAACATAAACTTTAAGGGATTTAGAGATTTTAGAGGAGCTAAGATTTTAGTTAGAGATAAGCCTTACTAGAGTTAATTAAAACAAATGAGTAGGCCTTGATAAAGTTAGGAGTGAGTAGTTAACTAATAACTGATTGCTTGTCAACACAGTGTTTAGTTAGCTGGGTTTATAATGAAGAATATAGAAACAGACAAATAGCTTTTAGGAACATAAGACAGTTGTGGGCCTCCTCTGTTCTGAAACCAATTGAAGACAGGGAATGGGAGCTCTACCAAGGTTCATTTGTCATATTTGCATTGAAAAGGTAGAAAGGTCAGAATGAGGAAGACTTCATTTACTTCCTCATTTTGGGACCCCTCCCCATGAAGGGACCACCGACCCATTTCAAGGAACAAACTACTTAATATTAATATTAAGCTATTAAGCATGCTTAATATTAAGCATGCTTAATAGCTTTTGAAATGATTAGCTTATGAAGTAAGGAATGGGATGTACCAAATTTATGAATATGTATTTGCATTTTGGGTATTCAATACTTGTATGGATAAAAGGACTCTGTAATTATTTGAAAGGTGCAGTGTGTATTTGAGAGCTATTCTGCACGCTGCCTGGCATTGTAATAAACATACACTTTCTAACTTTAAACTGTTAGATAGTTTTTGCCCGTCACAGTTGGATATCGGTACTAGATCAATATCCATATTTCTTTAATAAATCACTAGGACTTTTGGCAGCCTTGTGTTCCTCAGCTTGTGGTGAATGATCCTTGTCAGTCTTGCTGGCATCATTTGCTCCTTTTCCTCCAGTGATTTTAACAAACTTTTCTAGGAAGGACAACAAAATATTTTCTTTACACTGGCCACCCACAACAGCCATTTTCCTCATAAGTTCTCCCAAAAATCGCACAGAAGAAGCTGCCTCCAGGTGCTCAAGAGTTCCTCCAGAAAGAGCCAGAACCTCCTGAGAGGAGGAAACCATGCTGTTGTCAAAGGCACTTGGGGTCAGACATCAGTGCCCTGAAATCACTGCGCCAAAATAATGTCTCAATCTGGTTAATAAAATTGTTAGAGAGGTGCCTCTGCCCCAATTAAGGTGTTAACGAGACCAAATCCCAAGTGGATTTTATTGAACAGTAAATGTGAGGTAGAGAGAGAGAGATGGAAGAAAGAGAAAAGGGGGGAGAGCCAGGGAGTGACAGGGACAGAGACCTCCCCTGAGGTGGGGCAAGTGTGACATTGTCCCCTGTGTGCGTGGCCTTCCCAGGGTGGGGGTTTTAGACCTGAGCCAGTTTGGGAAAGGGGGGTGGTGTTCACCCCCCACCCCGAGCAGGGATTGCCTCACTGTTTCAGGGTGCAATGTAAGATGTAACCCAAAGTATGTTTTCAGTCACCATCTTCATAAACTGTGATAAACAGGTGGGGCAGTGTTCTTTATCTCTTCCATGGCTCAGCCCTGATAACGCCCTCCAGGGGCTATCTTCTGTTAATGGGCCATTGAGTGCCACTGCAGGACTGATAAAATTACATCATCCCATTGTGGGATGCTCCGCCCAGGGGGAGGAACCAAGCATTCCTACCTGGATATAATCTCAGCCTTCCAACACCAGGACCACCTTGCCTACTGGATTCCCAGAGGACAAGAGCTCCGTAACCACCACTGGACCTTCAGAGCAAGACCCATCAGGTGATCCCTTCTGCAGGATCACAGCTTTGACAGAATCACGATCATCACTCCAACAGGGCTGGAGCCTCCATTTCATCAGACGGCTACCACCACCCTGACCAACGGGGTGTCAGGTTAAATCCTGACTCTGTCAGATTAAGCCAGTGTTTCTGTATCATTGCCTTGATCTTAATATTCTTACTAAATTGTAATTCTGGCTTAGACTCTCCCCTGGTTTGCCTTCAAACCAGTACAAAACTCATTGTGCTCATCCCTTGTTTTTCTCCCAAAACAGAATTTCCTATCTCCAACACTTCACCAGATGGAGGAGGTAGCGGCGAGGAAGAAAAAGGAGGCCTGGCACCCCCGGGCAGCTGAGGAGGAAGTCAGTGCCCCTTTCCCCCTCTCTCCTGCTCCATCTCTCAGACCAGCACAGGCCCCGACTACAGGACAACATCGCTGCCAACGCCATCCTGCTGGGGACACACTGGGGGGATCTCCTTCCCCTTCCCTATGGCACGGAGGCAAATCCCAACCTCTCCTTGTCCTTCCTCCCCCAGACAAGGAGCTGAAGATGGAGACCAGGACGGACAAATCCCCATGGCAGAACCTCGTGGCAGAGGCCGTTTTGACCGGCTCCATGGCGCAGGAATCCAACGGGGAGGAAAAGCCCTGGAGATCCCACAGGAGGAGGAGCTGGAAACCCAGCTCAGGGTGCTCTGAGGAGGAAAGACCCACCCTGTGCCAGGAAGGTGGACAGAGCTCCTGCCAGAGCTCGGAGCTGGTGGGCCATCAGCAGCTTCATGATGGGGAGAAGCCCTACAAGTGCTTGGAGTGTGGGAAGAGCTTCAGGAAGAGCAACAACCTGATCTGCCACCAGATGATCCACACTGGGGAATGGCCCTATGAGTGTGGGGAGTGTGGGAAGGGTTTCAGCAACAGATCCAACCTTATCATCCACCAACGCATCCACACTGGGGAGAGGCCGTATGAGTGTGGGGAATGTGGGAAGAGTTTCAGCCGAAGGTCCCACTTGATCCGCCACCAGAGGATCCACACCGGGGAAAGGCCATACAAATGTGGGGAATGTGGGAAGGGCTTCAGCTGCAGCTCTGCCCTCGTCATCCACCAACGCATCCACACTGGGGAGAGGCCCTACGAGTGTGGGGAATGTGGGAAGAGCTTTAGCCGAAGGTCCCACTTGATCTGCCACCAGAGGATCCACACTGGAGAAAGGCCATACAAGTGTGGGGAATGCGGGAAGGGCTTCAGCCAGAGGTCCCAACTGATCATCCACCAAATGATCCACACTGGGGAGAGGCCCTACGAATGTCCCAACTGTCAGAAGAGCTTTCAGACCAGATCCATTCTTCTCAAGCACCAGCGGATTCACACTGGGGAGAGGCCCTTCCGCTGCCCCCACTGCAGGAAGGGCTTCAAGCAAAACTCCCATCTCATCAGGCACCAGCACATCCACACCAGAGAGAGTCCCTACACGTGTCCCCAGTGTGGGAAGAACTTCTCCAGGAGCTCTCACTTGACCAGACACCAACAGAGACACCAGCAAGGAAAGCCCTGCAAATGCCCTAGCTCCAGAAAGAGCTTTGTGCACTGCTCCAGCTCCATCCCCCATGGGAGAACGCATGTTGGGAAGAGCTCTGGTGATCCATGTTCCCTGTGATCCATGCTGGGAATAGATCTTTCCCTTTTCCTGCCCCTGCCAATGACATGGTGTGGGATTGAAGAACATGAGGGTCTGGCCATGGCCCTGTCATTACATTCACTCCCACCTCAGGTCATTGCCAGGGGCAGGAAAGGGACTCTCTCTCTCTCTCTCTCTCTCTCTCTCTGTCCCCGAGGAGAAGGGTGTCCTTTCCAGGCAGGAGGAAATACATGGCCAGGAAGAGCCAGTCAGTTGTGATGTAGATTTCCCTGTAAATAACTTTTCTTATCCCTTCTGTTATCAGTATTATTTCTGGTCCTGTTTGTTCCTTGTCTCGTTGCTGTTCCCAGTAAATTGTTCTCCTCCCAGCCCGGGATCATTGTCTTTTGTGCTTTCCATTGGAGGCAGGAGGGCAGCAGCTGAGTCAGGGCAGGCTGAGGTTGGATCTCAGGAAAAGGTTTTTGCCCAGGGGCTGCTGGGGCACTGCCCAGGCGACCCAGGGAAGGGTCACAGCTCCAGGGCTCTCTGAGCTCCAGCAGCGTTTGGATACTGCTGCCGGGCCCAGGCTGGCATTGTTGGGGTGTCCTGTGCGGGGCCAGCAGTTGGACTCGAGGATCCTGATGGGTCCCTCCCAGCTCAGCCAGTTCTGTGCTTCTGGGATCCCATGGCCCTGGGGATGGGACTGCCAATGGTTGCCATAGCAACGGGCTCTGGCTCCAGGCACGAGCTGGTGTCCATGGCAACCACCCCTGGCATGGGGTCTCCATGGAGCTGCCCAGGGATGGACCATAGCAACAGGGGCTGGTGATGGTTGCCATGGAAACTGACCATAGCAACAGGGGCTGGTGATGGTTGCCATGGAAACTGACCATAGCAACAGGGGCTGGTGATGGTTGCCATGGAAACTGACCATAGCAACAGGGGCTGGTGATGGCTGCCATGGAAACTGACCATAGCAACAGGGGCTGGTGATGGTTGCCATGGAAACTGACCACAGCAACAGGGGTTCCTGGTGATGGTTGCCTGCTAAGGATCAGATTTGTCACAGGCACTCAGAGGGGTTCCATGGGGACTTTCCAAGAGTCTCCAGGCTGCTCAAGAGCTGGAATGTCACAGGCAGAGACAGGGGCTCCATGGAGACCTCCCAGGGGTTTCTGGGGATGGTAAAGAGCCGTGTGGTCAGAGGCAGTCACAGCCATCCCATGGTGACATCCCAGGGGACATTGGGCTGCAAAGGCACCGATCTGTCACAGGCACTCACGGGGGCTCCACAGTGACATCCCAGGAGTACCCAGGCTGCCACAGAGCCGGGATGTCACGGGCACTCACAGGGGTTCCTGTCATGGGCAGAGTGGGAGCTTCAGGCAAAAGCTTTATTTCCTTACTGGAGAAACTCCTGCTGAGTCATGAGGTGAAGAAATGACACACAACAGCCACCATGGATCCTGAAACCCCTGCAGCACTCCCAGACTTCTAGAATTCCTTCTAATAGAAGAGACTGGCAGCGGCTGGATCCCATCCCGACCCTGCAGATTGGACAGGTGGAATTGAACCTTAATGCAATTTGTCCCAAAAGATTAATGATGTAATACCAGATAAATCTGTATAAATACAGCTATGATTGATTCTGATCATTATTAGATAAAACGGTCTATTTACAACACAGAATAAAATTTAAAAAATAGTTATTTACTCCTCAATATAGGAGCTATACCAATTATAGACTATTCTGCTCTAGGAAGCAATTTTGACGTCACCAGGGCCTTGCAGGAGTGGTTTGAGCCCACCGCAGGCAGAGCCTCCTGCTCCAGCAGGAACTGCCTTTCCTGTGCCAGGAGCAGGGCAGGTCCCACTGCAGGAAAAGCCCCAGGCCAGCCCCAGCACAGGGAAGGCCTCGGGCACAAGGGCAGAGTGCCGTGCTGGGAGCTGTGCCAGGGAGAGCCTGAGGCACCAAAGGCACCTTGGCAGCAGCAGCTGCTTGCAGGGCATGGCCAGAAGCCTCCCTTGGCAACCCGGCCTGGTGGCCACCACTGCAATGTCACTGTTGAGTAAGAAATGTCACAGGCTCATCGGAAGACAGATTGGCATAATGTGCCATATGTTTGGAACTGCTCCTTTTTATATGCTGTTCCGATCCAGGTAGATAAAATCCCAGTGCCACATATCAGAGGTTTGTTAGGGAAGACAGTGTGGATCAACTCTGCCTCGAGTACAGACAAACCCATTTGTGGGATTGTCTTTGCTCAGGGACCAGGTTGTACACGGTGAATAATGCAGAAATATGGAAGAACTTGATGTGTACCTCAGGGAGATCTGATTGTGGGGTGAGCCTCATATGCAAATATCACTGTTTGTTGGATGTTACTGCCACTGTCTGTACATTAAACCACACAGACATGAGACAGAAGGAAATGTGTAAGTGTCGAAGGTTTGTGCAAGTGATATAGAAGGAAATGTGTGTCAAAGGTTTGAGCAAGTGAGATGGAAGGAAATGTGTCTGAGTAAGTGAAAGATGGAAGTTTTTACTTGATGAAGGTTTTACATGATGTTTGGTAGTATGTTGACGATTCGGAGATAAGGGGTGGAATCTCCTAGGGTGATGTTATGGTGCTTGCATCCCCAGTCGTGTGTTCTGTTTGTGCCTGATATTATGTTCTGTACCTTCAGGACTGGCTCTGAAAAGTGAAGGTTTGTTTTGTCTTGTTACCAGCCGGCTCACCTCTCCCCAAAGTCTGTGTCTAGGAGAGGCTAGGGCTTGCTGGCTTTCTTGCTTGCTTGCTGGCTTGCTTGCTTTCACTTTGGTCTTGCTCCAGCTTTTTGCTTTTGCCCTTGCTTTTGCTTATTAGTTAGTTTAGCGAGGAATTCCAATTTTTTCCCTGGACTGTTTTTTTTTTCTTTCCCTTTCCTGAATGCCATTTGAACCTGCTCAGGATTGGGACCTGGGAAACACCAAGAAACACCGAGAGCCAGCATTTTGTGACCTGCAGCAGCCATCCCCAGCGCCGGAGACCGATAACTAGGCAACCACTCCCAGGAGAGACTTTCTGAATTTGTCACCTCCTCAGACCGTAGAAAGAGTTTTTGTCATCTGGTGTTGTTCATTTTTTGTGCTGGGGAGTGCTTTGCCTGCTCAATAAACAGGTTGTTTCCACTGCTCTCTGAGGAAATTCTTCGCAAGCCAGGTGAGCAAGGGGCTGTGTGGGTTTGCTTTCTGGGGGCTCCTTCTGAAGGTTTTCTCCCAAATTTGCCGCAAACCAAGACACTTTACTACATCAGCAGGCTGTTCTTTGGTGAGATCCAGCAGGGCCCTGTTCAGCCTGTGCTCAGCAAACTGACTGGCCATGAGCCACTGGTGGATGTACCTCACCATGGCAGGCACCTGGAGAAGGCAGGGGAGACTTGGAAAGCTGCCAGAGGGAGGAATGTCCCCAGCTTCCCCAGAGAAGTGCTTCCCTTGCCACCACACTGCCATGGCCTCAAAGGCTTCCAGTGACCAGTAGGCTTGGGAGGCCAAGCAATTCCTGGGAGGATCAAACCCTGGCCACAGGCTGCTTACTTGCTTTGGATTGGAAAACCCCTCCTCTACGAGCATATCCAGCAGGGCAGCACAGGCCTTGGTTTTGGAGATGTGCAAATATGCTCTGAGCCCTGTGCCCATGGTGCTGGTCTCTTCCTCCCGAATCCTCTTGATGAATTTGCAAACCAGCTGTAGGAGAAGGGCAGGAGGCCAGGGATGTTCCACGGAATGCTCCAAGCGCGGTGCTTGGCTGAGCGGTGACAGCAGGCCCAGCCCAGCTGGGGATGGCGGCAGGTACCTGCGCTCTTCTGTGGAAGAGGCCACGGGTGTGTTCCTGCTCTTGTGTGCGCTGCACGGCTGCACCTGGCAAAGAGCGAGCGCAGCCTGAGCTGAGGGGCTGTGGGAGAGGCCGGAGAACACAGCCCAGCCCTGCGCTCCCCAAGCAGGGACAACCCTGGGATGTCCCAGGAGATGGAGCACGGCTGTGGGGTGTCTGCCCTGGCCCCTATTCCATCCTGTCCATGGGCAAGTGCCCAGGGGATGGGATGGGATGGGATAGGATGGGATGGGATGGGATGGGATGGGATGGGATGGAATGGGATGGGATGGGATGGGATGGGATGGGATGCCATGGGATGGGATGGGATGCCATGGGATGGGATGCCATGGGATGGGATGGGGCCAAGCTGGCTGCAGGCACCGGCCCTGCAGCCTGGCTCTGGCACTCACCCTTCTGCAGTGGCTGGAACTGCACCACCTCTTCAGGCTGCTGTGCTGGGGCAGTCCCAGGGCCTTCTTTCTCCTCCTTCCCCCAGGCCAGCTTGGGCACGTTCGCAGGCCTGTGCTCTACATCACTGCCTGGATTCATGGCTGCTTGCAGGAGAAGGTGGCTCGGAAAAGGTCTGAGTCAGCAAGTGCTGCAGAGTGAAGTCTTGGCAAGGCTACAGGACAGCAAGTCCTGCACTCTGGTCTCGAGGGCTCCTGCCACAAGGACAGGAGACTCCTCATCAAGAAGCATGCTAAGCAAATGCCACGGTCTGCCCTGGAGGGCATCTGCAGAAAAGAAGCCTCGGGAAGGCCCGAGGTCACCAAGCCCTCTGGTCTGGCCACAAGGTCACCTGCAGGAGTAACGCCTTGGGAAAGCTCCGGGTCAGACACGAACGAGTGCGCTGTGCGGGGGCTCCTCACGGCACCGCTCTGTCCCGTCCTGTCCCGTCGCGTGCTCCGAGCACTGTGGCGTGGTCTTGTCACCGCCAGCTCCTATGTCACCCCGTGTCACAAAGGGCCCTTGGACACGCTGTCCCATTCCATGCCACGGTGACCGTGCTGCACCGTGTCACAAAGGGCCCCTGCACACACTGCCCCGTGCCCTGGGGCCGCCCCCAGCCCACCCAAAGTGGCTCAGGTTGGAAGGAATCCCTCACCCCAAGTGTCTAAGACAGCCCAACAGGATCTTTAGGAACGGCTCAAACCATCAGCAAACGCTGCCCTGCTCTGCGGGCTCAGGGCAGCAGAAGGAGCCCCCAGGGCTGCCGACGCAGCCGCGCTGGGAAGGGCACGGGGCCTTCCACAGAAGCTGGCACGGCCTCCTTGGGACACGTCCCGGCTGGTGGCCATCCTAAACCCGCGGGTGTGACACAGACAAGGAACGTGTGGGCCAGGGCACAAATGCTGCTCTGACCCCTGGGGCACGGGGAGTGCTGGCATCAGCAGGTGTGGCAGAGTCCCTGTCCAAGCAGACCTGCCACCCCCAAGCCCTGGCAGCACCGGTGCCCGTCTCCTGCCCCAGAGACCTGTGCCCGTGGGGGGCTTCTGTGCCAGAGGGAGCCAAAGCCCACGTGCACTGGGGGCTGTGCTCCTGCCTGCAGGGGCTGTTGGCAGGAGCACCTGGAGCAACGATGGCAACACTTGTTCTCTGTCAGAAGCTCTTACTCCATGCTGAAATTATTTTCTCATTGAAGTAATTTCTTACAGCACAAAAACACCTTAGCTGCGAGGGCACAGAAGAATCTGGCAAGTAAGACTCATCAGTTCAGGAAAGCCTTACTTCCCATTGCTCAACTCAAGTAGTTCCAAAAAGTTGCCAACTTCCCAAATTAATTGGGATGGCCTGAGGAGGTGAAGAGTTGGAATTTTGCTTCCCATCTCAAAGCAGCAACTCATTTGCCTTAACCTCATTCACTGAGGGTCACTTTACAGAACAGAGCACTACACAAAAAAGGGAAAAACCAACGGCCATTCTTTGGTTTTCTATGAATGGATGATCATATCCTAATTCTCTTAAGAAATAAAAGCTCTCAAGAAATCAAAGTCCACTCGGTGGTAGAAAAGTAGCTCACAGAATTGAGTAGATGGCAAAAGGGCTAATCCTTCCCCTGGTACAGATATCTGAGTGGCCAGTAAAGTACAGCACTGCCCTCTTGTTCCCTGCAGGACAATCAGGACCATGAGGAGGAAAAGTCACAGATATTCCTTCTGGCCTCCCTAACCAAAGCTGTGCCAAAGCACAGATGCTGCCTTCAAACTGACTCAAATTCCAGCCTAGACCTCTCACCTTCCAGACAACTCCTTCTCCAACACCCCCCCAACACCAAGCCCCCCAAACTCCTGCACAGAAGCCCTCAACACCCCGCCAGGAGCCCCAGCTGTCCCCGTCCCTCCGCAGAGCTTTCCCACCCTTCAGCAGACGCCCTGGTTCCCTGCAGGTGCCGTGGGATTGCACTCAGGAGGATCTGCTCCAAGGCCTTCCCCTGGAGCACGCTCAGGCTGCCAGGCCTATGGATCCTGGATCATCCTTCCCACCGAGCCTTCCTGTGCACGGCTGCTCCATTTGCACCTTTGCGCTCAGCTCGGACATCTCCACTTCACCAGGAGTGCTGGGAAAGGATGGAGAGCAGCCTGGCAAGCTCTTTCTCCAGCTCCCTCTTTACCCTCGGGGAGGGAGAACATTCCACAGGAAAGCAACTGGTGCCACAAGGAGCGGGTGGCCTCAGGCACCTTTGGGGATGGAACAAGGCCTTGGTTTGACATAAGTAAGCACAAGCAATTCACATGAGTAAACAAGTAATTAGCACAGACATACCTAAGTACTTAGCACCAGTTAGCATAAGAAAAACCTGGCAGGCCTAACTTGACATGAGAGTGACCTGACAAAAAGCTTTAGACACAGTCTACCAGAAGAACTAAGGGCAAGTGTGGAATCAGCCCTGTGCAGGGAAGCCGTGAGGAAGACTTTGTGCTGCTTTGGGGCATCGAGACCGCTCCTGGCCAGGGCCTGGACATCAGCTTCAAGTATGGGAATCTGACACAATGTATTTCTAACCGCCTGCCTATGGAATCACCTCAGCAGTGTAAAGATGGATGGTGATTTTGATACAACTCCGACATCAACCCACTGAAATTTATATGTGGCAGAGAAACACTTTAGTGGGGTGCAGACCCCTGCCCTCCTGCCAGGTCAATAAAAGGGCTTTTGGCGGACAATGCATTTGTCTGCCGATTTGTTTGAATGAGGGAGACCCCTCAGGACTGCTGTATCCTGAGGGAACACCGTTGGCCTTGGCCTGTAGACACCTGCACAAGCTTAAAATCAGCTGCCTCAGCTTCCAGGACGTCTCTTGGCCAGCATCCTGACGTGGATGCAGGACTGCTGTGAGGCACTGCTGGGACCCAGCGGGACAGGACCGGCTGTCTCGTGTCCACGTAGCACCCCTCACACAGCCAGGGCCATCCCAAAACCAGACAAACACTCACGTGTCAGCACAGGGGAGCAAGGAGCACTGGGCTCCTCTCAAGGTATCTCAAAGTTCAAGAATCCAACACAGCACTGGTAAATTTTTGGGGGGACCAAGGACTTTGAGTATCAAAAGGGAAACTCCAGTTTGTAGGGAGGGAAGTAAAATGCCTAGGACATGTGATTTGTCAAGGGAGCTGGTGGCTGAACCCTGAGAGAATTGCAGGGATAGCCTCACTCCCATGACCAAAAACTAAGAGAGAAGTCAGAAGGTTTTTAGGCCTGTTGGGATATTGTAGGCTATGGATTGAAGGATACACACAGGCCATCAGGTTCTTGTATGAAAAGTTAGTAGAAGAAGAGATTAGGTGGGAAGAAGATGACAAGCAAATTTTGAAGCTTTAAAGCAAACATTAGTCAGTGCAGCAGCACTGAGTCTTCCTGCCTTAGACAAACCCTTCTATCTGTTTGTGGATATAGAAAAAGGGGCAGCACATGGAGGGTTAGCCCAGGACCGGGGAGGATCCAGGAAACCAGTGGCCTGTTTATCAAAACTGCAAGACCCTGTCAGCTGGGGGTGGCCAACCTGCATTCAGGCGGTGGCAGCGAGCGCCCCACTCGTAGAAGAAAGTAAAAAATTAACCTTTGGGGGAAAACTGAAAATATATACCCCACACTCAGTAAGGAGTATCCTCAGCTAAAAGGCTGAGAAATGGCTCACTGATTCCCAAGTACTAAAATATGAAGCCATCTTAATAGATAATGGTTTAGAGCTAGTCGTGAGTAACCAACTCAACCGTACCCAGTTTTAGATGGAAAACCAGGTGAGGAATTAATATATAATTGCTTAGAAGTTATAAACTATCAAAGTAAAGTAAGAGAGGACCTAACAGATCAACCGCTCCAAGGTGGAAAACGATTGTACATCGATGGATTTTCACGGGTAATCCAGGGCACAGGGTATTGGGGTAGGCTATGGCAGATGAAGAGTTAGTGACCCTAGAAAAAGGAAAGTCACCTTCCAACTGGTCAGCCCAAGCATGTGAGTTGTATGCCTTAAAGTGAGCTCTGGAAATATTCACACAGAAAAGAGAAACAATATATACAGACTCAAAATATGCTTTTGGAGTAGTGCATACCTTTGGAAAAATTTGGGAAGAGAGTGGGCTATTAAACTCAAGGGGAAAGGAACTAAAAACTTCTTCTAGAAGTGTTAGAAACTTTACAATTACCAGAAGAAGTGGCAGCAATATATGTTAAAGGACATAAAAAAGGGGTGACTCAAGAAGCACGAGGGAACCATTTAGCAGATTTAGATGCTAAGAATTCAGCCGAATCAGGGACAGGAAAACTAATGATAGCATTAACCCCCATGAGAGAAATGCAAGAAGTCCCCGTATTCAGTGAGACGGAAGAGAAAGAATTCCTCAAAACAGGAGCCAAGAAAGATAACAAAGGGAAGTGGAGATTAGCAGATGGGAGGCAAATGTTGAATAAACCCCTTGCCAGGAAAATGCTAGAAGGCATACATGGAACAACACACTGGGGTACACAAGCGCTAAGTGATCAATTTCTAAGGGACTGGGCCTGCATAGGAATTTTTGGGATAGCTAAGCAGGTAATTGAAAGGTGTGTGATATGCCAACAAGTAAATGAGAAGGTCATGAGGAAAACACCAGGGGAGGGCGAGAAGTAGCCTTACAGCCCTTTCAAAACATCCAAGTAGACTTTACCGAGCTTCCCCAGGTACAACGGTGGAAGTTTTTGCTAGTGATAGTAGGTGACCTGAGTCATTGGGTAGAAGCGGTACCCACGGTTAAAGGCAATGCCAATGTTGTGAGTAAAACATTTCTAGAATCAATCATTCCCTGATATGGGATGGTGAACAGGATTGATTCAGACCAAGTGTAAGAGGCCGTCTGAAGCCCCCACTTTTGCCTACCGATTGCCACGAGGAGAAACCCCCTTCCCCACTGCAGTACCGGCTTGGAGAGAGCAGCAGTGCAGGTGCAGCTGCTGCACTGTTACATTAGCTGTTCCGAACAAGGCCTGGCAAGGATTTGGCAAGGAATCAGCAAGGACCTGGCATGAACACAGCAAGGAACGGCCTGGTGTATCTTTGCCCACTCTCCTCCTGAAGCCGAATGAACTTTTGGGGTGAACCTAGTGGTCTCTCACTGAAGACCTCTCATCTGCCCCATTACCACTGTGACAGACGGACGGAGATCGAAAACCCTCCTCCCAGGGACTGAGACTGAGACCCCTACCACAGGGAGTGGGGAAACCACTAATGACAAGACCTGTTCTTCTTCAGTAATTCCAATGGACTTATTCTTCATTGTGTTCGTCCTGCCTTGTTGGTTTCAGTGGACTCACCTGTTCCCCCGCAGCAATTACAATAGACTCTCATTGTCCTGCATGTTCCCCCCTTTTTACTTCCAAGGAGTATAAGTGAACCCCTGAGTTAAACAGAACTTCAAAGACTTCCCTGACACCACCAGACGGATCCCCATCGTCCGGACCACTGAGGATCTCGCCTGTGTTGGTAGCTATTCCCATCCCCCTCTTTTCTCTCTCTCTCTATCCTTTCCTCTCCTTTCTGATCCCCACTATCGCATTTACTGTTTTGGCCCCTAATAAAGGTGCATTTGTTGTGATTAACTGATAGTCCCTTGTTGTTTGCCTTTTTGCACTTTTGGGATCGGTGAAAAGATCCATCACGACACCCCGCACAAGCGGATCATGACACCAAGGAACTCATTTCACCTCTAAAATATTGCAAAAAGTTGTTCAAACCCTGGGAGTAAATGGGAATTACACACTCCATGGCATCCACAGAGTTCTGGTCACACTGAGAGGATGAATCAAACTCTTAAAAGAGCTCTATATAAGCTGATGATTGAAACCCAGATGTCATGGATAAAATGTCTCCCTTTGTCCTTATTAAGACTTAGAACTCAACCCCAGTCAGATCTGGGGGTGTCACCCTATGAAATGATGTTTGGGTTACCCTTTTTGACCTCACCCCAGAGGGTTGCCATCTATGAGGAAGGGGAAGCCAATACCAAGAAATATGTTATGTCTATAGCAGAAACCTTAGAAGGGCTAAGACATAAAGGGGCAATTCCTCAAACAGCCACCCTGGATTTCAGAATCCATAATATTAATCCCGGGGATTGGGTGATGATCAAGTCATGGAGAGATCAGCCTTTAACTCCTGAGTGGGAAGGTCCCTTTCAAGTCTGCTCACCACCAAATCGGCCGTGTGAACTGCAGAGTGGGGATGGACTCATGCCCACAAATGGACTCATGCCCACAGAGGTAAAGGCCCAGTAGAAGAACCCAAAGAGTGGACTGTAACATCCAGGCCACGTGAAACAAGATTGACTCTCAGGCAGAGACTGAGAGACAACCAGAAAAACACCAAGACGCCCAAAGTCAAGCTTCCACAAACCAATTTGAGAACTGTCTTCCTGTTTTAATGGGTGAGAATTACCAGCACCTGTTGAGGGGAAGTACACAAGGGACTGTAAGAGGTAATGGGGCAGCTTCTTTAAGAAAATAAGACAAAGGAAGGAGGGCACGACCCCTTTGTTTGCTACCAAGAAGATGGCATAGCCCTGCTGTGGGTAGCAACCCCGTAGTTATGGTAAGGTAGGGACAAAAGGCCATATCGGACCACTGTCATTCCCCAACTGTCTTTGAATACAACAGGGACTGGAGGGCGAGACCGAGGTGGCCTCTGGACCCCTAAGATACACTGACTATGGGTAGCAACCACAGAGGCATGATAGATGGGAGTCAAAGCCATCCTGGACCTCTGTTAGGCCCTTTTGTCCATTCCAAATAAGTGTGTCTAAGGAAAACCTGAGATTTTTCTCCTGTTCCCACTGTCCTTGCCCACATCAACAGATGCTAGTATGACTCATTCAAGAGAGAGAGAATTTTTTAATTAAATGTTCAAGAAAAATGACATATAGAAAAATAAAAGGGGGGTTTGTTATAGATGGGTAATCCTGTTGTTGACTCTTACAATTAAGGGGTGAATATTAAGTATATGTTAAGAGAAGTTTTGTAGGTGTATAGTTATCTTTCCCTTCCCCCTTGCATTGTAATCACAGGATGCCCTCAGTAGTCAGGGCATTTGGGAGGGTCGGCTTGTTACTATGGCAGCGCCTGAGCTCCAATCAAGCTGTAAGAAAGTGATCTCCACCACTGGACAGCGAAGGAGGAGTGGATTGACAAGATTTTGGGAGGGGCTGGAGGTATTAAAGACAGAACATCCATTTTGTAGATGAGCACATGGTGACTGAATCCTTTGCTCCTGGCGCTGTATTCTTTACTTTATTCACTCTTCTGCTGTATTTTGATAAGGTCTTAATAAAACCATATACATTTTTGAAAGTGAAAATTGTTTCTCACATGGGGTTGGGGAATGTGGGGTAAGGTTGTCCACACTGGGTCAGACCTCAAGGTGAAACTTCTCTGACCTGGCCAGTCCTTCTTAGGAGGGGCCCTACATCAATATCAATCACAGAATGCAGCAATCAGCTCTTCTCAAAAGAGAACAGCAATAAAAGACACTCTTTAAAATAGGAATACATATTTCTTAGAAGCTTTTTCAAATATTTCTCAATAACCGTAAAAGGAAAACTTCTTAATAAACTACATTAGAGCACAGGGGAATCAAGGCAGAGCCATGGCTTCTCAGGATTTACTTGATCCTAATGAGCATCGTGGCGCATTTGGAGCTGAGCCCTTGAACCTCAGGGCACAAGAGGAGATTGCACAAACCTTTCCAGGAGTCAAAGTCAGAAGAAAACCCCAAACTGTCTCAAGGCATTAATGGGTGCCACTGAGGTCCATCCCCAATGCAGGCTCCTCATGGACTCCTTGGAGGAGAGAACTGGAGGCCAGGATGGCAAAAAAACCTCTCGGAGACTCAGTGTGGAAAGGACAATCCAAAGTAACTTAAATTCTTTGAGTATCTCAAAGCATTAATGAGCCCCACTGAGTGTCAGTACAAAGCTCTCAAGGGACTCCTTAAAGCAGATAATTGGGGCCATGATTGCACAAACCTCTCACAGAGTCTGGATCAAAAGGGAAACACCAAGTACCTTAAAAGAACTGACGTACCTTGCAGCATTAATGAGCCCCACTGAGTGTTGTTCCTGACAAAGCCTCTCCAGGGACTAATTACAGCAGATAATTGGAGGCCATGACTGCACAAAGCTCTCAGAGACTCCAAGGCAGAAGCCAAAGCCAAAGTGCTTTGAAAAACCTGCAGTCCCTGGGAGTATGAAGGAGCCCTCAGGGCCATTCCTGAGCAAGGCTCCCCAGGGACTCCTTCCAGCAGATCCCTGAGGCCACTGGGATGTGGGCTAGGGGGGGATGCTGAGGGCAGGACAAGGGGCTGACAGTGCCCAGCCTGGCTGGGGCTGTGCCAGGAGGCCCCAGTGCCTCAGGACAAGGTGTCTCCTGACAGCCCTTGGTGGCACAGAGCCTGCTGTGCCCCAGGGCACCAGGACTTGGCTTCTCTTTGTCCCCACCTGTCATCAGTGCCTCCAGTTCTCTGCTCTGCCTGGGGCCTGGGGACACTTTCTCACTCGTGTCCCTCAGTGGGACCTATTAAAAGTCAGAGAAACTTTGGAGTTGGATTCTGACTTGGAGTTCTGGAGAGGTTTCTGCAGCTCCCTCTCAGGGCCTGATGTTCATGGCCTGAGCACAAAGCCCCAGAGGGTCATTAAAGTCCTTGTGCTGTGTCTGTGCTGCTGAGCTGGGCCGGGCTCCTGGCCCAGAGGGTGATCCTGGTAACCAAGGAGAGCTTCAAAAGCACATTTCTCTGGATGAGCAGCTCTTCTCCCAGCCCAGCAGGGCTGCGGCACTGCCTGCAGAGAGCCCCGGCACAGCACAGAGGCACAGAGAGCTTCCATCAGTCAGGGCTGGGAAGGTGCTGAGAAGTGCCTGGGGCAGAATCCCTGGCAGCCCTTGGCACAGGAACCTCTGGCTGCAGGACAATGCAGCTGCAGCTCCTGGAGTGATCTCCTACAGCTGGAACATCCCAATGCCCACAGACCCTGTGAGTACATTCTCTGATCATCTCTTGTGCAGAGCAGCCAGGGGTGCCCAGGGCTGTCCTGCAGAGCAGGGTCCTGCAGCCCAGGGCGCTGTGCTGGGCCAGGGACTCTGCTGCCTGCCAGGGACAGCTCTCAGCCGGCCCGGGGAGCTGCTCCCAGCGCTGGGGGACAAGATGTGGGTGGAAGGAGACAGTAGGTAAGGCTTGGAAATGTTCTCCTTGTGTGGTGAGGATGCTGCATTGGTCAGGACTGCTCCCAGCATGGGCTTTAACTCCAGAACATTTCCAAGCAGATAATACAGGGAGCACAGTAAGTCATGGGCTACAAAAAAGGGAAAATCCTGTTTTTTAATCTACTGCTCTAGGTTGCTTGGATGGGACATTGCACATAGATATTCATGTCCCAGTTCCAGTTGAGAAAAATAAAGAAGTTTTCTCTCAGATATGATTAAAGTAGGAGTGACAAAAATGAGCAGAGGGCCCCTTAGAGGCAGCATCAGTGTCACTTTTCCAGCCTCCTCAGGGTTGCTCTGACGTTGCCATCACAGCCGGCAGAGCCAGAGCTGCCCCTGGGACAGTGCCTGAGCTGGGAGGGGTCTGCAGGGCAGAGCTGAGCCCCCAGAACTGGGCTGGGCTCTGTCAGCACTGGCAGGGCCCAGCCCTGGGCACAGGGAAGCAGCTGCTGGCAGGGACAGCTCCAGGCAGCAGAGCCCTGGGAAGGCACTGGGACAAAGTGCCCCAAAGCTGTGCTAGGATATTTAAAGTCCTCTCCAAACCCAGCTATTCCATGATTACTGTTCTTACAGATCCCCATGTGCAGCCACAGCCAATGTCCAACAGCAGCTCCATCAGCCACTTCCTCCTGCTGGCACTGGCACACACGCGGCAGCTGCAGCTCCTGCACTTCTGCC
Source organism: Anomalospiza imberbis (assembly GCF_031753505.1). Lineage (NCBI taxonomy): Eukaryota > Metazoa > Chordata > Aves > Passeriformes > Viduidae > Anomalospiza > Anomalospiza imberbis. Next base: position 1,290,039 of record NC_089715.1, on the reverse strand, counting down.
TCTTCCTGGGCATCTCCCTGGCTGCCCTCCTGGGCAACGGCCTCATCATCAGCGCCGTAGCCTGTGGCCACCACCTGCACACGCCCATGTTCTTCTTCCTGCTCAACCTGGCCCTCAGCGACCTGGGCTCCATCTGCACCACTGTCCCCAAAGCCATGCACAATTCCCTCTGGGACACCAGCACCATCTCCTACACAGGATGTGCTGCTCAGCTCTTTTTTTTTGCCTTCTTCATCTCAGCAGAGCTTTCCATCCTGACCACCATGTGCTACGACCGCTACGTGTCCATCTGCAAACCCCTGCACTACGGGACCCTCCTGGGCAGCAGAGCTTGTGCCCACATGGCAGCAGCTGCCTGGGCCAGTGCCTTTCTCAATGCACTGCTGCACACGGCCAATACATTTTCCCTGCCCCTGTGCCATGGCAATGCCCTGGGCCAGTTCTTCTGTGAAATCCCCCAGATCCTCAAACTCTCCTGCTCCAAATCCCACCTCAGGGAACTTGGGCTCATAGCTGTTAGTGTGTGTTTGGTATTTGGTTGTTTTGTGTTCATTGTTTTCTCCTATGTGCAGATCTTCAGGGCCGTGCTGAGGATCCCCTCTGAGCAGGGACGGCACAAAGCCTTTTCCACCTGCCTCCCTCACCTGGCCGTGGTCTCTCTGTTCCTCAGCACTGCAGTGTTTGCCTACCTGAAGCCCCCCTCCATCTCCTCCCCATCCCTGGATCTGGCCCTGTCAGTTCTGTACTCGGTGGTGCCTCCAGCCCTGAACCCCCTCATCTACAGCCTGCGGAACCAGGAGCTCAAGGCTGCAGTGTGGACACTGATGACTGGATGCTTTCAGGAATATTAAACTGCTGGCCAATTCTGCAAATCACTTGTAATAAAAGTCATCTTTGCTACTTGTTGGTTTCATTCTGGAGGTGCTTTTTCTTTGTTTTACATTTTAATGTTGTCCACAAATAAATGTCATTGTTTGTGCCATTTCTCATTTTGTTTCTCTCCACCTTCCCTGTGGCTACAGACTGTGTCAATGAGGGGCTGCGCTCTTGGTGGCTTTAAAGGAACTCAAGGATGTCCCAGCAAAGTTTTCTGCAGAGATGCCGTTTGTGGCCTTCTCTGGAGCTGCAGCAGCAATGTCTGTGTGCAGGGCTGGGGGCAGATCAGTGCTGGCACAGCAGCTCTGGTCCTGCTGACCACACCGTTCTCAATCCAGGCCAGGAGACATTGGCCTTCTTGGCCACCTGGGCACACTGCTGGCTCATGTCCAGCCTGCTGTCCATCAGCTCCTGCAGGTCCCTTTCTGCCTGGCTGCTGTCCAGCCACTCTGTCCCCAGCCTGTAGCGCTGCAGGGGTTGTTGTGGCCAGAGTGCAGGACCCGGCACTTGGACTTGTTAAACCTCACCTTGCTGGATTTGGGCCCTGGATCTAGTCAATCCAGGTCCCTCTGCAGAGCCCTCCTATGCTCCCACAGATCAACACTCACATCCAGCTTGGAGTCATCTGCAAAGATGTCCTTGGTTCCAAGGGGCCCCTCAGTGTCACAATGTCCCTTTGGTTACACCAGGCCCTGCACTGTCACACTGGTCTCCTTGGTTCCATGGGGCCCCAAAATGTGACAATGGACTCCTTGGTTCCATGGGGCTTCACAGTGTCACAATGTTCTCATTGGTGCCCCAGTTTCACAGTGGCCCCTTGGTTCCATGGGGCCCCAGGGTGTCACAAAGGCCCCATGGTTACATGAGGTCCCACACTGTCACAATGCTCTCTGTGGTTCCACAAGTCCCCTCAGTGTCCCAATGGACTCCTTGTTTCCACGAGGCCACACAGTGTCACAACAGCGTTCCAGATTCCTTGAGGCCCCAGAGTGTCACAGTGGCCCCTTGGTTCCACAAGGTCCTGCAGTGTCACAATGTTCCCTTGGTTCCATGAGGCCCCGCAGTGTCAGAACGGCCCCTTGGTTCCACTGGGCCCTGGACTCTCCCAATGCTCTCCTTGGTTTTGCAGAGTCAAAATGGTGAAACCCCTCGGTTCCAGGAGGCCCCGCACTGTCACAATGGCCTCTGTGGTTCCACGAGGACCCAGTGTCACGGGGGACTCCCTGGTTCCATTTGGCCCCAGAGCACCACAATGGAGCCCTGGTTCTATGGGGCTGCACAGGGTCACCATGGTCCTCTTTGTTCCACGAGGCCCTGCAGTGTCACAATGGCCCCAGAGTGTCCCAATCATCACAGAATGACAGAATCAAATAGGCTGGAAAAGACCTTTGGGATCATCAAGTCCAACCAATGCCCTAAAACTGCCTTGTCACCCAGACCATGCCACTAAGTGCCACTGGAGAGGGACAGTGACTCTGCCACCTCCCCCCTGGTCTGCCCATTCCAATGCCCACTCACCCTTTCTGTGAAGAATTTCCTCCTGTTGTCCAGCCTAAACCTCCCCTGGTGCAGCTCAAGGCTGTGTCTTCTTGTCCTGCCCTCCAGCAGATCCACACTCACCCCCAGCTTGGTGTCATCTGCACATTTGGTGATGGTGGGCTCGATCCCCTCACCCAGATCATCAGTGGAGATGTTAAACGGGACTGGGCCCAACACAGATCCCTGGGGGACAGCACCAGGGACTGGACACCAGCTGGATGCAGCACCATCTCCACCGCTCTCTGGGCCCAGCCTCCAGCCAGCTCTTCAATCTCCCAGCGAGAAGGAACCTGCCCAAGCCGTGGGTGCAGCTTTTCCAGGGAATGCTGTCAGAGACAGTGCCAAAGGCTTTGCTGAAGTCCAGATGGACACATCCGCAGCCTTTCCCACATCCACAGCTGGGTCACCTGGTTATAAAAGGAGAACAGGTTGGTCAGGCGGGACCTGCCCCTCTTAAATCCACGCTGGCTGGCTCTGATCCCTGGGCCATCCTGTGGGTGCCCTGTGATGGCACTCAGGGTGATCTGTTCCATAACCTTGCCGGGCACCAAGGTCAGGCTGACCGGCCTGGAGTTCCCCAGATCCTCCTCCCAGCCCTTCTTGGGGATGGGCTCACACTGGCACCTCCAGTGCTCTGGGACCTCCCTGGTGAGCCAGGACTGATGGTAAATGATGGAGAGCAGCTTGGGGAGCTCATCCACCAGCTCCCTCATGCCCCTAGGATGGATCCCATCTGATCCCATACACCTGTGAGCATCTGAGTGGCCCAGCAGATCACCAGCTGCTTCCTCCTGGATTAGGGGCTGCTCTGCTCCCTGTGCCCACCTGTCAGCTCAGGAGAACTCTTGTCCTGAGGACATCCTGTCCTAATATGGAAAATTGGTGCAAACAAGGTGTTAAGTAGCTTGGCCTTTTCCTTATCTTTAGTTACTATATTCTCCACTGCATCCAGTAAAGAGTAGAGGTTCTCCTTATCCTACCTTTTGTTATAAATCTTTTATAAGAACATGTTTTATTCTTTTTACAGAAGCTGCCATGTTAAGTTCTAATTGAGATTTCACCTCTCAACTTCTTTTTCTGCATGGCCTAACAACATCCTTAAACACTTCCTGAGCTGCCAGTCCTTTTTTCCCTTGAGTTCGCACAAAAGCTCCACGGGCAGCCAGGGCAGTCATTTTCCTCACCAGCGCATCTTTGGCCACACTGGCACAGGCTGCTTCTTCCCCCTTAAGATTACTTTCTTGAAATGTGTCCATCCTCCCTGGACCCCTTTGTTTTTAATGTTTTCCATTAAAAATCTGTACCTGATTCAGTACTCCCCAAATCAGCATCCTAAATAGGCCAAAGTTTGCCCTTCCTAATTCCAGTGTGGCAGTTTTGTTGCTGCCCCTCCTTCTTTCGCAGATCATTGAAAACTTGATTATTTCATGGTCACTGTGCCCCAGGCAGCCTCCGACCCCCACATCTGCCACCAGCCCTTCTCTGTTTGTGAGCAGCAGGAGACAGAGCTTTCCTTGGCAGTGGAGTGTTACCAAAAATTCGGCAAAACAGAAAACTCCTTCACACCAATGCAGCATTAAGAAGCAGCATTCTTTATTCAGCCGGGTGCACGGGGGATAGCTCCTCCCAAAGCCGAGCATGCTGAGTACAGGAAAGTTTCTGCTCATATTCTGTATTTTGCGCACATATTCATTGATTGTCCTGGACTAAACACATATCTGATAATAATTTCCCCAGAATTATTAACACATTTCCCCTCCCCTTTACCCATGCTCTCTTCTGTCCTAGGGGTCTCTCTGGTGGTCCCTGCTGGTCGTGGACCCCAATGTTCCAGGGGGCCTGGCTGAGCTGGCAGGACACTGAGGCTGGTGAACTTCCAGTTCCCCTTCTGACACAATGGGCATTGTGTGGTTTCCATAGGCCTGGGGTTTTGGAGAACAAGCTCCAGGTGTCAGCTCACCTGGTGGAGACAATTTATCATCTGGTAACATGAGGTCACAGAGTGGGCTATGACATCACATGAGTGATCTATGATGGAATGGTCCATGACATCACAGAGTGGTTTATATGAGGTCATCAAGAAGCTATGACATCATAGGTCATCTCTGTGACATCACAGAGCAGGCTTTGGCATCACAGGACAGATGTCTGACATCACAGAGCAGATTATGACATCACAGAGCAGGCTGTGACATCACAGGGCGGCTGTGTGACATCCCAGGAGGGCTGTGTGAGGCCACTGGGTTGGTCACTCTGCCCCAGCTCCCCCTCACAGTTTCTCCCAACAAGTCCAATGCTGTTCATGCTCAGCGGGGTCCCTGTCCCCTGGTATCCCCCCGGTCCACCTGGAGCCACAGCCCCCACCAAAGGATGTTCCACAGGATCCACCCCAGAGCCTGACATGGGGAAAAGGGGCCAGGGCTGTGTGACCAGGACATCAAGGACATGGATTATCCAGGTCCCTGTGGCCTGGGTTGGGTTCCCCAGGGCAGGAAAGATGTCTGGCAGCTGGAGCAGGGTTAGGGAAGGGCCTCCAAGGTGGGGCTGGAGCCCTTGGGCTGTGAGCAGAGGCTGAGGGAGCTGGGCTTGTCCAGCCAGGAGCAGGGAAGGCTGAGGGGCTCCTCATCCCAGCCTGGCAGTGCCAGCGAGGAGGGCATGGAGAACACAGAGCCAGGCTCTTCACCAGGGGCCTGGTGGGAGACAGAAGCCAATGGGTGGAAGGGGCAAGAGGGGAGATCAGCCAGGCCAGGAGGAGATGAAATGAGTCAGGCTGGTTTCAGCATTTCCTCAACACCAAAAGCAGCCTGACCTCCCTTCTCCATCCACCACTGACATCTTTGCAAATCAGGAATTGTTGGAGATGTTTTGCACCACTCCAGGACGAGCATCCTTGTTCAAGAACTTAATTGTGTTTATTTCTACCACAGAACCACCTTTGCCTAAAATCTGGTTTTGTATGGAAATCACTTGTGGATGCTGGACTCATCAGACGCTGCTGGGCCGTTGCAGATAGCTCAGTGTAGAGCGTGATTGTTATTAAATTGTGTCCTGTTCAACTGTGGTCTGTTGGCCATGAAGAGAAACTTTCTGTGCCTCTGACTCTCACCAGTTTCCGATCCCCAAAGGACACAAACCTGATGAGTTGTGGTTCCCACTCCAGCGGTGGCACTTGGACCTCCCTCCATCCCCAGAGCAGAGCTCCCTTGTCCCAGAAAGTCCCTGGCAATGCAGGGATGAAGGAAACAGGACAGGCTGTGGGGATCAGGGGCAGGGCAGAGCCAGGGATTTGGGGTGGTTTTGAGCCCAGGGCAGGACCCGGCCCTTGGCCTTGGTGAACCTCATCCAATTGTCCTGGGCCCATGGCTCCAGCCTGTCCAGATCCCTCTGCAGAGCTTCTGCCCTCCAGCACAGCCACACTCCCACCCAGCTTGGACTCACCTGGGAACTGACTGAGGGTGCCCTCGATGACCTCGTCCAGATCAGCAATAAAGAGATTTCACTGACCTGGCCCCAGTCCTGAGCCCTGGGGACACCCCTGGGTGTGACTCCATTCCTCAGCTGCTCTGAGTACCAAGGGTTGGATGAGGGAATGGTGGGGAGTGGTTAGGGACAAAGTGTGATTGATTGTCAGCCATGAAGGGTCTTGATTTTCACATCTGTTCAGACTGCATGAGGAGGTGCTGGGGGTCAATCAATTGGACATTGCTGATATCCATCTCTAAACAGGAAAAGGAAACTGGACAAACTTTTTCAATATAGTCTATTCACTTTGAATACACTTCTGAAATCTGTCTAATTAACCACAGAAGAATTGAGAGCTACCATAATTCCCAGCAGCATTTTTTGTTTGGGAGTTTTAAACAAATCACTGAATTCCTGAACTGAAGAGCTCAAGAAAGAAGAGGCCTCTGGAGTAGGATAATTCATCAATAATCTCCAAGTGGCTGAGGATCCATCCCCATCAGAGCAGCGATGACCAGAAATGGGCACAGCTTTGTGGCTGCCCCAGCTCTGGGATGGGCCCTGGGCCTGGAGCAGGAGCAGCTCTGGAGGGCCCCAAGGCCGGGCTCTTGTGCTGGCCTGGGCAGATGGGATGGCAGCAGGGGCTGCAGAGCTCTCAGCACCTCAGCCCGAGGGGAGCAGGGCACCCAGGGAGCCTCCTTTGGCCTTGGCCAAGCCCCTTCCCCCATGGCTGGGGCTGAGTCCTGGCTGAGCTGCAGCTGCTGCTGTGCCCTGGCCAGGGGCTGAGGCCATGGGGCCAGTGGCCAGAGCAGCCTGGGCTGAGCAGAGCTGTGGGGCCAGAGCCGGCTGGGCTGTGCTGGGGAGAGGCCCTTGGTGCTGCACAGAGCTCAGGGCAGCTGGCAGAGCTTGCAGGGAGCTGGGCTGGGCTCAGAGAGCCTGGCACAGAAACCATCAGTGTCCATCCCAGCCTGGCTGAGCGTGCAGGGCCAAGGAGAGGGGCCCAGGGTCTGCAAGTTCTCAGTGTGGGAGCTGAGCTGGTGAGCCCCTGAGCCCTCCCCAGTGCTGGGGCTGCACCTCCAGCTCCAGAGGAGATGTGACAGATGGGAGCAGAGACAAATCATTCCTGATGGATTCTTTCTTGTGTGTGCTTATACAGGTGACCTGGATCCATACGTAGACGAGCTGTTTTGTGTCAGCAAACCCTGCTAGAGTGAGAAGAACACTATTTCTTAGCTGAAAATAGTATTTCATGCATAAGACACAGTGAGAAAGAAAAGACACATATGATCAGAAGAGCATCTGAGTTTTTTAGAGGATGAGAGACTCATTGATGTTCCAGCAGGCAAACCTGCTCAAATACTTTCCTCAGAACTTCCTTGAGATGAGAGGTGACCACCCGACGACCAGGCCAACCAGAGGTGTCTATCCTGCCAGCTTTTGTCTGGCAGAATCCTTGCATATAGGGAATTTTTTCAGGAGGAGTATCAGTTTTGGCTGTGGGCACCTGGAAAGATGGATGGTTCTTTTCCATAGGAAGGAAAGCACAGAGCTCCAGTTCTCCAGGGACTGATGAGAGGCAGCCCTCAACATTCCAAGATCAGCTGGACCTGTCAGGTAGCCCCTGGGAGGCCAAACCCTTGCTTCCATGAGGCCTTGCAGTGTCACAGGGGTCTCCTTGGTGCCGCAGTATCACAATGGACCCTTGGTTCCATGGGGACTCCCAGTGTCAGAAGGGTCTCCTTGGTTCCATGAGGCCCTGCAGAGCCCCTCGATTTGACGAGGCCTCAAAGTGTCACCATGGCCTCCAGGGTTCCATGAGGCCCCGCAATGTCACAGTGGACCTTTGGTTCCATGGAGTCCTGCACTGTTCCATGGATCCTTAGTTCCATGGGGCCCTGAAGTGTCACAATGGACTCCTTGGTTCCATGGTGCCACACAGTGTGACAAGTGCCCCTTGGCCTGCCAAGACTCCATAGTGTCACAATGGCCCCTTGGATCCATGGGGCCTGTAGTGTCACAATGGCCCCTTGGATCCATGGGGCCTGTAGTGTCACAATGGCTCCTTGGATCCATGGGGCCTGTAGTGTCACAATGGCTCCTTGGATCCATGGGGCCTGTAGTGTCACAATGGCTCCTTGGATCCATGGGCCCTGTAGTGTCACAATGGCCCCTTGGATCCATGGGGCCTGTAGTGTCACAATGGCCCCTTGGATCCATGGGGCCTGTAGTGTCACAATGGTCTCCATGATGCCATAAGGCCTTGCAGTGTCACAACAGACCATTGGTTTCACTGAGCCCCACAGAGTCACTATGGTCCCCTTGGCTGCACAGGGCTCTGGAGTGCCACAATGCCTCCTTGGTTTCACAAGGCCTCAAGGTGTCAAAATGGCCTCCAAGGTTCCATGAGGCCCTGCTGTGTCACAATGGACCTGTGGTTCCATGATGCCCCATAGTGTCACAGTGGCATCCTTGGTTCCACGGTGTCAGAATGGCTCCTTCATCCCATGGACACCCACAGTATTCACTGTAGTGCCCTTGATTCCACGAGGCCCTGCCATGCTCTAATGGCCCCTTGGCTCCAGCTGGTCCAAAGTGTCAGAAGAGTCTCCATTGTTCCATGAGGCCCCGCAATGTCACTGTGCTCCCCTTGGTTCCACAGGTTCCTCAGTGGAACAATGGACTCTTGGTTCCATGAGGTTCCTCAGTCACAATGGTCTCCTTGGATCCGCAGTGTCACAGTGGCCCCTTGGCTCCATGTGGCCACGCTGTGTCACAATGGCTCATGGCTCCATGAGGCCACCCAGTTTAACGAGGGACCCTTGGTTCCATGAGGCCACGCTGTGTCACAATGGACTTCTGGTTCAATCAGCTTTCACTGCCCACAGCAGTCTCCTTGGTTCTGCAGTGTCATCGTGGTCCCTTTGTTCCATGAGGTTCCGAAGCAGAACACGGTCACCTTGGTTCCGAGAGGTTCCGCGGTGTCACCATGGACCCATGGCTCCACGAGGCCTTGCTGTGTCAGAATGGCCCCTTGGTTCCAAGAGGTTTCTCAGTGTCACAATGGTCTCCTTGGATCCGCAGTATCACAATGGACCATTGGTTCAGTGTGGCCCCAAGGTGCCAAAATGGATTTTGGTTCCATGGGGTTCCGCTGTGTCACCATGGACCCTTTGTTCCATGAGTTTGCTCAGTGTCACAGCTGACTCCTTGGTTCTGTGAGGCCCTGCTGCCACCAAATCTCTGCAATATCAGAATGAGGCTCCTTAACACTCATTTGCTATTTCAGAGGGGATCGTTTATTCAGGCCTGAGGTCCAACATGGGATAACTCCTAACCTGACGTGGACATGTAATTCTACCAGTGTGTTGCTCATATACAGTCGCTAAATGCCAATCACAATTTACCCATTTCCATAAATCCCACCCCAAGTTCCCAGATTCAGTCCTTGTTTTCTCTATCACTGCACCCTTGAGCCAGATGTGTTCTTCTTCTCTTCCAGCCATCCTTGCTGGGAAAGCAGCCCCTGCATGCCTTGTTCCTGTGCTGGAAGTTCACAGGCACGGTAAAAATGGAATGAACCCTTTGGGTCTCAAGGCCAAGGCTTTGTGTGGCCAGGCAGGGGCAGGCAGGAGGCAGAGCTGTCAGCAAAGGAAGGGGCCAGCGAGGTGGGGCAGCCGGGGGATGGCGACAGCCTGCAGGGACAGAGGCCAGGGCAGGGACACCGCAGGACAGCCTGGGCTGCAGAGGGCACAGGGATGTGCAGCAGCTGCAAGGCCCTGACAGAGCCAACCTGTGCAGCCCTTTGGCCATGGCTGCTGGCCCTGGGCCTGAGGCCACGAGGGGACAAGTGACCCTTGCAGCCCTGGGGCCTCATGGCCTCCTTGTCCCTGCTCAGCAGCCTGGCAGGGGCCACCCCATGGTCCTGTCCTTGGCATGGCACATCCCCACATGGCAGTGCCCATCCCGGGAAGAGCCCTGAGCAAGGAGGGAGCGACAGGATCTGCCTTGCCAGGGGCTGGGGCTCAGCCTTGGCCCTTTGCATTCCTGAGACACATCCAGGTTTGCTCAGCGCCAGAGACACCTTTGCCTTGTTTGTCCCCACCTGTCATCAGTGCCTCCAGGGTTCTGCTCTAACTGGAACCTGGGGACACTTTCTCAGTCGTGTCCCTCAGTGGGACCCATTAAAACTTCAAGAAACTTTGGTGTTTAAATTTGAGTTCTTGAGAAGTTTTTTGAAGACACTCTCAGGGACTGAGTCTGATGTAAACAACGCCAAAGCCCTGAGAGGGCCATTAAAGTTTTCCTAGTGCAGTTATGGAGAAAGATTTCAAAGAGCTTGTAAGAAATACACTGTCCTCTTTCAAAGGGTGTATTTTATTACATTTCTCTTCAGAGCAGAGGCGATTGCAGCATTCTGTGATTGATACTGACCCAGGCTCTCCCCTCAGGAGCTCTGGCCTGCTCAGAGCAGCTGTGCCTTGAGCTCTGGCCCAGTGTGGACAGCCTTGCTCCACATTGCCCAAGCCCATCCTGTCTGTCCTCGCTCACCTGGGACCTGCTGTGCTTGCAGAGCTGGCTGCACCCAGCCTGAGAGGGGCTTTCCCTTTGTCTATTTTTGAAGCAGTCTAAAACTCCCGAGTTTCTCCATGAAAACAGACACACTCCTCAGGTGTGTGCCAGCCCAAGGTGCCACCAAAACCACTGCAGACCTGCCCTGGGCCAGCTGTGAGGGTGGATCATCAGCCCAAGCTGCACTGGGCCACTGCAAGGGGCTGTGGCCATGGACACTGCACTGACCCCACTGCTGGGTTTGGCTGCCACGGCAACCCTGAGACATTAAACTGTCCTTGGAAACACTGGGGAGGACTGGGACATACTGGGGGACACTGGGAACGCTGTGGGAGACACTGGGACATACTGAGAGTGACCCTGGGAAGGACTGGGACAGCCTGGGAACACGAGGAATGCTGAGGGGAACCTGGGATGGACTGTGGGGGTACACACTGAAACATGCTGGGACATACTGGGAGTGATACTGGGGGATAATGGGACAAACAGGGGACACTGGGAACGCTGTGGGGAAGACTGGGAGACACTGGAGGGGACTGTGGATGACACTGGGGGAAACTGGGAGGGACTGGGAATGAACTCAGGTGTACTGGGAGGGACAGGGCTGTACTGGGAGGGACTGGAGGAGCACTGGGGCTGTACTGGGCTGTACTGGGGATGCACTGGGCTGTACTGGGAGGGACTGGAGGAGCACTGGGGTTGTACTGGGCTGTACTAGGGATGCACTGGGCTGTACTGGGAGGGACTGGAGGAGCACTGGGGTTGTACTGGGCTGTACTGGGGATGCACTGGGCTGTACTGGGAGGGACTGGAGGAGCACTGGGGCTGTACTGGGCTGTACTGGGGATGCACTGGGCTGTACTGGGAGGGACTGGAGGGGCACTGGGGTTGTACTGGGCTGTACTGGGGATGCACTGCGCTGGACTGGAGGGGTTGGATGGGCTGTTCCCGCCTCCGCCGCCTCCCATTTGCCGGGGCTCCCGCCCATCACCGCCCGCAGCCAATCAGCGACAGGGATTGTGGCCTTGGGGGCGGCGCCATACTTCCGCTATTGCCTACAACTCCCGTCATGCCCCGCGGCCCGATTCAGCCCCATTGGAGCCGGAACTACAACGCCCGTCATGCCCCGCGCTCCACAGAACCCCTCGGTACCCGCCCCCATCTGTCCCGTAAGTGTCCCCCAGACCCTCCAGGATCCCCAAGTGCCCCTCAGCGCCCATTCGGGACCCCCCAAAGGCGCCCCCGGATCCCCGGAGTGCTCCCGACCCCACGGATGCCCGGCACAGCCACTGCTGGGAATTCATCTCCTCCCATCCCCCGCGGCCCCAGAGCCCCTCAGAACACAGTCACGCGCCTAAACCGCCGGCCGTACCCCGCGCCCTAAGGAGCCCGGTTAGAGCTCCCCGAGCTCCCCCCAAGTTCTCCCGAACCGTTTACGTTCGCCCCGAGGGCCGCAAGTCGCGGCTGGGACGCAAAAGTGTCCCCCAAGGGCCTTCCCGGACCCCCAAACGCCGCGTCCGAGCCACTGCCGGGACTACAGCTCCCATCATGCTCCGCGGCGCACGTCCCGCACTAGTGCAGCCGTGACTTCATCTCCCATCATGCCCCGCGCCCCATCGCAGCTGCGCCTAGAACTCCCGTGATGCTCCGCGGCCCCGTTCAACCGTATTCTACCCGCGCCTACAACTCCCATCACCCCCCGCGCCCCGGAGAGCCCCGCTGGAGCCCCCCAAGTGCCCGCCCGGGCCCCGCGGGGCCCCAAATTCCCCTCCCTGACCTCCAAGGGCCCCCCTGGACCCCCAAGTGCTCCCCCGGACCCCGAGCTGTCCCTCAGAACCCCTAAGTGCCCCTCCAAGTGCCCACCCGGCTCCCCCAAGTGTCCTCCAGACCCTCAAGTTCTCTCTGAATTCCCTCCCCAGGCACAGAACTGCCCCAAATGTGCCCCAGAAATGTCTCCAAGGATCCCAAAGTGGCCCCTCCTCAACCCTGTGTGAGAAAAAGATGATAAAAAAGATGACAAAATGACTGGAAATATTGCTAATTGCCATAAACGGGAAGAAATAAATAGCCAATGCATCTTAATTCATTAACGAAGGGAATCGTGTTACTGAGATACAAAGAACATTCGTTTTCCTGGCTACTAAAAATGTATAGATTTTTAATGTAGATATTAAAACTAGGTAAGAAAACCCAATGCTATTATTAGAAATAAATTTAATACATCTCGAAATAATTAAATATGTGTAAAATGGATATTATATGGCTCTACGCAGATAGTTACTATATGTATTATGTTATATTGGTTAGTTGTGCTGTATTTACATTTTAATAGTAAAGTAAATGTAGTTTTGTAGCTAAAATGAAGCTTTAGTATTTAAAACAGAAACTCTGTATGTGGGGGTTTTTTAAAGGAATGAGACACTGGCGTCGAGCTAACAGTCCCAGAACACCTAAATCTGCCAGAGAAGAGGAATTTAGGGTTTTCTCATCAGAAGAAGCTGATTTCTTCAGGCCTTGCTCAGACTCAAAGATGCCGTGGGGATTAAAGGAAGCAGTTGAAAAATAACAGAGTTGCTTGTTTTAAATAGAATGTATGCATAACCATGAAGTGTGTATGAATATGCCACAGTGTATTGTTTTTAAGGTTATTCCTTTGTTCACAAAACGTGCTTATCGGGCTTAAGTGCCCAAGAGCATCCGGACGTCCGTAAGTCTTTGCTTTTTATTGTCTTGTAATCGCCCTAACTCTAAATTTTTATTGCTCTAATTGTATTACTATTTTAATAACCACTTCATTATTATTAAACATTTTAAATTTTAAAAACCAAGTGATTGGTGTTTTTCACAGCGGTTAACATAAAATAATGTGTTACAGAATAGAAATAAGAGAATAAATCACATGAGCATTTTTGGGTATTTTGGCGTGTCAGTCCCAGGTGGGCGGTGTCAGACGTGGTGACACTGGAGGTGAGGAGCAGGTTGTCCAAACAGGGTCAGCCCAAAAGGGGCTCATTCTTCTCCATTCTGTTAGAAATGAGAAGCTTGACTCAGCCAATACATCAAGCAGCAATTAAATTTATTAATTAATATGGTAACGCATGAGCAGAGACAGCGCTGGGTGCAGTGGTGGGGGTTTTCCCCTCCAGCTGCACACCGGTTGTTGGGCTTGCTGGTGTTTATTGATCATGTTCATGCATATTCATCAGCTTTCCCCAGCAGCTTCTATTTCCCATTTTGACGTGAGCTTTCAGCAGTTTCTATTTCTAACTTTTGACGTCACAATTCTGTACTTTAGGATCGTAAATCTGTGATGGTGATGTCTGGTTCCTTTCCAATTTCTATACTCTGTTGTGATCTATTCCAGGTTTCAATATCCCGGGATGTGTGTCCCACATGGTGGGGTCCATCTTCCTGAGGTGGGGTCCAGCTTCTATTTTCTAGGATCATTAATCTATGGTAGTGATGTCCAGCTTCCCCTTTCGAAATCATTAATCAGCAACCTTGATGTCCATCTTCCTTTTCCAGGAGCTTGGGATAGGGTCACTTCCCTTTCTGTTTAAATCCCTTATATATTCCAAAGCTACAGTTTAAAATCCTTAATACTAAGCAACATTCCAAAGTTAGAATTCAAAGGTTCTTGCTGCAAAACAACTTAAGACTTAATTACAAGTAAAAAGTTCTTATCAGAAGCAGCATTCTAAAGTTAGAATTCAAATAATCTCATTACAAAACAGTTTAAGACTTGTAATTGTTATTTGCAAATAAAAGATTGGTTCAAAAGCCTTCTTCCATGCTTTCCTGGGTTGTGTATTAGAACTCATCTTTAAAACTGTCCCATGGCCGTGTTCCATACATTTCATAACCACAACTGCACAGGCTGCCTTTATTTACCTGACACAAAACACAACTTTGTATTTCACACTCCTGCACAGAACTCCAAACCGACTCCAGTCACTGCACAAGCCCTGGAGCCTTGAAGACCATGGAAGGAAGACAAAGAGCTCCTGAGGGCTTTCTGTATTTTCATCAGCCCCACGGTGGATTTGGGGCTGGGTCCAGGACCCTCAGGCACTGGGAGAAGGATGAAGAAGCTGCTCAAGGAGGCAGAAGCAAAACTCCAAGTCCCTGGGAGCATCCCTGGGCCCCAGCGAGGGCAGGGAGTGCCAGAGGCTCCCCAGGGAGTGCAGAGAGCAGATCCTTGAGGCCAGGATTGCAGGGAGCCCAAGGCTCTGAGCAGGGAACTGCGATGCTGAGCAAGGCCTGGCTTGGCTGCAGGAAGCAGAAAGGCCAAGCCCTGAGCCCAGCCTGGCACAGCAGGGCCTGTCCCTCACGGCTGGCTCGGGGCTGTTTGTGGGGCAGGGGGATGTGAGGGGCAGCAAGGACAAATGTCACAAACCTGTGTGACACTCCAGATCCTCATGGAACCAAGGGGCCAGTGTGACACTGTGGGGCCTCATGGAAACAAGAGGCCATTGTGAGCCTGCAGGGCTGTAACACCCCAGAACACTGAAATGCTGGGGGTCACCAAAGGTTCCTTTATTCGAGTTTGTTGTACAGGAGAAACACCAACCAGATATTCTCACCATGGCCAGATGCAAAGAATATTCTTGGTAGGAAGGGACCCACAATGATCATCAAGTCCAGCTCTGAAGTGAATGGCCCACACAGGGACTGAACACAGCCTCAGTGATACCAGCACCATGCTCTAACCAACAGAGCTGAGAGAGCAAAATGACACAAAATTTTACTGGCAAAATATGGACAATCAAGGAACTTTGACAAAGGGTTTCATACAACATCCTGTTCTACGTAAAACTCTTATCATAGCATGAACTTCATTAACTTAGCCCATTTAACCTAAAAACCTTTAACCCTTAAGATGCTAAGCTACCCAAAAATGTTCCAGGTAAGTAGGATTAGAAGAAGAAGAAATGGAGAACAGAAAGACAGAAGATCTATAGAAAGACACACACAGAGGCACCACCTGCTCAGGTTCCAGCACCATTAACAGAGGAACCCCAGGAGAAGGCAGGATCCAGACCATGGGCTGGCCTCGTGCTCCGGCTTTTAAACCCCTGGGCCTTCATGGGCCCGCCCCTGGGGTGGGACTGCCAGTTGCTTGCCCAATCAGAGTCAGGGAAGGCACCAGCTGCTGGTGTGTGATTGACTGACAGCTGGGCCAATCAGAGCTGGGTTAGCCCTGCCTGCTGTGTGATTGACTGACAGCTCAGCCAATCAGAGCTGGGTTAACACTGCCCCCTTCCATGTGATTGACAGCTGTGCCAGGCCAGGGCTGGGGGCGGGGCTCTGTCCCACCACAAACCAAGGCCTGACCCGCTCCTGGTCCCACACGGGCATTCCGAGCATCCCAAGGTGTCTGGGGACATCGATCTCATCCAGCCTCTGACAGCGACCACGGTGACACTACAGAACCTCATGGAGCCATGGGTCAGTTGTGACACTGTGCTGCCCCATGGAATCAAGGAGACCATTGTGAACACGGGGGCCCCAAGGAACCAAGGGTCCATGGTGACCTTGTGGAGCCCGCAGTGTCACAGAGGAGCCGTTGTGACACAGCGAGGGCGCATGGAGCCGAGGAGCCATTGTGACACATCAGGGCTTTGTGGAACCACGAAGCCATTGTGACATTGCAAGGCCCCATGGAAGCACAGGGCCATTGTGACACTGCAGAAGCAAGGGGAACATTGTGACACTCCAGGGCCTCATGGAACTAAGGAGACCATTGGGACACTGTGGGGTCACACGAAACCAAGGGAACATGGAACAGGTCTGGCTGGCTGGGGCTCCTGGGGACCACCTGAGAGGTCCAGCAGACCTTGGCATGTCGATGGCTGCTTCTCACCTGCCCTGAAGCACTGGGGCTCTGGGCTTTCCTTCCTATGGGAGAGAACTGTCCTTCTCCTCCATGGGCCATGGCCAAAACTGGGATTCCACCTCCAAAACTCCGTACATCCAAGGATTGCTCCCCAGTGAAAGCAGCCAGGACTTAAAGGTTTGGCTGCCCTTGGCCTCTTGGGAACTGCCTCTCACCTGACTCAAAACACTGGGGCTCGATGCTTTCCTTCCTATGGAAAAGAGCTGTCCGTCTTCCCAAGGTGTCCATGGTCGAAATTGAGATTCCTCCTCCCAAATTCCATATATCCAAGGATCCCTTCATGACAAAAGATGCCAGGACAAACAGGTCTGGCCGGCTTGGCCGCCCAGGAGCCACCTCTCTCCTGTTCTGCCTTTGAAACACTTGGGCTCTGTGCTTTTCTTCCTATGGAAAAGAACCGTCCTTCTATATCTATGCAGAAATGGCTGAAATTGAGGTTCCACCTCCCAAATTCCTGATATACAAGGGTTGCTTTCAGACAAAAGCTACCAGGACAAAGAGGTCTGGCTGGCCTAGGCCTCTGGTGCCCATCTGCCCTTGAAACACCGGTGTTCCATGCTTTCCTTCCTATGGAAAAGATTTGTCCTCCTCCCCCAGGTGTCCATGTCTGAAATTGGGGTTCCACCTCTAACATTCTGTATATCCAAGGGTTGCTCCCAGCCAAAATCTGCCAGTACCGTCAAGTCTGGCTGGCCTTGGCCTCTGGTGGCTGCCCCTGCCACACTGGGGCTCGGTTCTTTCCTTCCCATGGAGATCACTGTGACACGGTGGGGACCTCATGGAAGCAAGGGGATCATTGTGGCACCACTGGAGCCCATGGAACCAAGGGGCCATGGTGACACAGCGGGGCTTCATGGACCCAGAGACCATTATGACTCTGTGGGGCCTGATGGAACCATGGAGACCATTCTGACCCTTCAGGGCCTCGTGTCACCAAGGGGGCATTGTGACACCTCAGGGCCTCATGGAAGCAAGGGAACTTTGGGACACTGTGGGGCCCCATGGAACCGAGGGAACATGGAACAGGTCTGGCTGGCTTGGACTGCCCGGGGCCACCTGACAGGACTGGCTGATGTTGGAATGCCAAGGGCTGCCTCTCATCAGCTCCTGGAGCACTGGGGCTCGGTGCTTTCCTTGCCATGGAAAAGGACTGTCCCTCTTTTCAGCTGCCCATTGCCAAAATTGCTAAGCTCCCTAAAAAATTTCCAATATGCAAGGGTATCTCTCAGAAAAAAAACCTGTCAGCTCTAGCTGACCTCTGGCAGTAACCTCTCATCCACCCGGGGAAACAGTGGGGCTCTGTTCCTTCCTTCCTGTGGAAAAGAACCTGGCCTTCATATCCAGGGTCCATGGCTTAAATTAGAATTTGGCCTCCCAAATTCCGTATATGCAAGGATCGCTCCCAGACAAAAGTAGCCAGGACAGACAGGTCAGGCTGGCCCTGTCCTCTGGTGATTTTTTTAGACTATGAGCTGAATGTTTTCATTTGAAAACACCTTGGAGAGCACCCAGAGATCTCCCAAAGAGGAGTTTGGAGGCCTCGGGCACATGACCACTACATATGGACAAAGGAGCTCTGTGCTCTGTGCTGTTGTGGTGGTTTTGCATCACGGAAGTGATGTCCTGAGAGAAGCTGCTAGCAGTTTCCTCGGTGTCTGACAAAAAACCAATCAGTAATTAGCTTTGAGAGCTGACAATCTGTTAAACCACTAAGGAAACTGCACACGCCTCTGTGAAGACACAAGTTAAAGATGGAGAAGCCTGGCTGGGTCTGTTTCCCTTCTGGCCAGCAAAGAGGTGACCAGGCCGGCCCAGCCCCGTCTCAGCCAGGCCAGGCCGGGCGGCTCCTGCCGTGGGGCCGGGCCCCTTCCCAGGGAGCCGCCAGGCCCCATCGGCTGCCGGGCAGGGCAGGGGAGGCCGCGGGGCCGAGGCCGGGCCGGGCCGTGGCTGCGGTTGCTGACATCTGGCCGCTACCGAGCCCTGCCCCGCCGCCAGCCCGGGCCCAGCCAGGATCCGCCGGGCCCCAGGAGCAGCCCCGGGCCGGGCCGGCTCGGCCAAGGTTCTGCCGCCCTTGGGGTTCGCCCGCAACCAGCGGGCAGGGGAGGAGAAGCCATGGGCCCCGGCCGTGCTGCTGCTGTGCTCTGGCCTGGCTGCTGAGATCCTGGCCCTGCCCCAGCGCGGCCCAGCCTGATACAGCCCCAGCGCAGCCGCTGCAGAAACCTCCATGGTAAAACAGCTCCGGCCGCAAGTACCGAGCCCGGCCGGGGTCACGGAACCATCTGCAGGCCCCGGCTGAGATATTGACTCTTCCAGTGCTTCCATCCTCCCTCGAGTGAGAGAAAAGGACAAAGTGCAGGCACACAAAGGAGCAACATGAAGACACCGAGGTCAGTGAAGAGGAAGTTGAGTCCCAGGTGGGAGGGATGAGGAGATGCCTTGATCTTGGGGCTGAAATCCTCTGGTAAAGCTATGGAGAAGGATGTAATTGATACATCAGACTCTCTTTTTCCCTATAAAGCATTGAAAAGTGTGGGGAGATGATTTGTTCAGCAAAGGCCTCCATGCTAATGTAAGGAAATGTTGCAGTAGCTGTGATCCCATGAGAAGTTTGAACAATGAAAGACAGCAGAGTGATGAGACCCTGTGCCCCCAGGGAGAGAAGAAGACCTCTGTTCCCACAGATAAAGATGATTTCAGCAAAAGATAAAGAGAATCTTTGCTCTTAAACATCTCATCTGGAAACAAATACCCTATAAGTTGACACTGGTAATTCGCCAACACTGAACACACCAGACTAATTGATGCATTGGCTGAGAAATCTTAAATTGGCGAAACAATGAACTGCACTACAGCAGAGGTAAATCAAGACAGAGCCATGGTTTGTCAGGACTTGCTTGATCCTAATGAGACCCGTGGTACATTTGGAGCTGAGCCCTGGAACCTCAGGGCCAGAGAGGAGATTGCACAAACCTTTCCATGAGTCAAAGGCAGAAGAAAAGCCCAAATGTCTCGAGGCATTAATGGAACCCACTGAGGTCCATCCCCAACACAGGCTCCTCATGGACTCCTTGGAGGAGAAAATTGGAGGCCAGGATGGCACAAAAAACCTCTCAGAGACTCACTGTGGAAAGGAAAATTCAAAGTACCTTAAAAACCTTGAATATCTCAAAGCATCAATGAACCCCACTGAGTGTCAGTACAAAGCTCTCAAGGGACTCCTTAAAGTAGATAATTTGAGGCTGTGACTGCACAATCTTTCTCACAGAGTCTGGATCAAAAGGGAAACACCAAGTACCTGAAAAGAACTGAAGTACCTTGAAGCATTAATGAGCCCCACTGAGTGTTGTTCCTGACAAAGCCTCTCCAGGGACTAATTACAGCAGATAATTGGAGGCCATGACTGCACAAAGCTCTCAGAGACTCCAAGGCAAAAGCCAAAGCCAAAGTGCTTTGAAAAACCTGCAGTCCCTGGGAGCATGAAGGAGCCCCCAGGGCCATTCCTGAGCAAGGCTCCCCAGGGACTCCTTCCAGCAGATCCCTGAGGCCACTGGGATGTGGGCTGGGGGGGGATGCTGAGGGCAGGACAAGGGGGTGACAGTGCCCAGCCTGGCTGGGGCTATGCCAGGAGGCCCCAGTGCCTCAGGACAAGGTGTCTCCTGACAGCCCTTGGTGGCACAGACCCTGCTGTGCCCCAGGGCACCAAGACTTGGCTTCTCCTTGTCCCCACCTGTCATCAGTGCCTCCAGTTCTCTGCTCTGCCTGGGGCCTGGGGACACTTTTTCAGCCGTGTCCCTCAGTGGGACCCATTAAAAGTTAAAGAAACTTTGGAGTTGGATTCTGACTTGGAGTTCTGGAGAGGTTTCTGCAGCTCTCTCTCAGGGCCTGATGTTCAGGGCCTGAGCACAAAGCCCCAGAGGGTCATTAAAGTCCTTGTGCTGTGTCTGTGCTGCTGAGCTGGGCCGGGCTCCTGGCACAGAGGGTGATCCTGGTAACCAAGGAGGGCTTCAAAAGCACATTTCTCTGGATGAGCAGCTCTTCTCCCAGCCCAGCAGGGCTGGGGCACTGCCTGCAGCCAGCCCGGGCACAGCACAGAGGTACAGAGAGCTTCCATCAGTCAGGGCTGGGAAGGTGCTGAGAAGTGCCTGGGGCAGAATCCCTGGCAGCCCTTGGCACAGGAACCTCTGGCTGCAGGACAATGCAGCTGCAGCTCCTGGAGTGATCTCCTACAGCTGGAACATCCCAATGCCCACTGACCCTGTGAGTACATTCTCTGATCATCTCTTGTGCAGAGCAGCCAGGGGTGCCCAGGGCTGTCCTGCAGAGCAGGGTCCTGCAGCCCAGGGCGCTGTGCTGGGCCAGGGACTCTGCTGCCTGCCAGGGACAGCTCTCAGCCGGCCCGGGGAGCTGCTCCCACTGCTGGGGCACAAGATGTGGGTGGAAGGAGACAGTGGGTAAGGCTTGGAAATGTTGTCCTTGTGTGGTGAGGATGCTGCATTGGTCAGGACTGCTCCCAGCACGGCATTTAACTCCAGAACATTTCCAAGCTGATTATACAGGGAGCACAGTAAGTCATGGACTACAAAAAAGGGAAAATCCTGTTTTTTAATCTACTGCTCTAGATTGCTTGGATGGGACATTGCACATAGATATTCATCTCCCAGTTCCGGTTGAGAAAAATAAAGAAGTTTTCTCTCAGATATGATTAAATCAGGAGTGACAGAAATGAGCACAGGGCCCCTTAGAGGCAGCATCAGTATCACTTTTCCAGCCTCCTCAGGGTTGCTCTGACGTTGCCATCAGAGCCTGCAGAGCCACAGCTGCCCCTGGGCAGTGCCTGTGCTAGGAGGGGTCTGCAGGGCAGAGCTGAGCCCCCAGAACTGGGCTGGGCTCTGGCTGCACTGGCAGGGCCCAGCCCTGGGCACAGGGAAGCAGCTGCTGGCAGGGACAGCTCCAGGCAGCAGAGCCCTGGGAAGGCAGAAGGGGAAAGTGTCCCCAAGCTGTGCTGGGATATTTAAAGTCCTCTCCAAACCCAACTATTCCATGATTACTTTTTTTACAGAACCCGATGCCAAGGCACAGCCAATGTCCAACAGCAGCTCCATCAGCCACTTCCTCCTGCTGGCACTGGCAGACACGCGGCAGCTGCAGCTCCTGCACTTCTGCCTCTTCCTGGGCATCTCCCTGGCTGCCCTCCTGGGCAACGGCCTCATCATCAGCGCCGTAGCCTGCGGCCACCACCTGCACACGCCCATGTTCTTCTTCCTGCTCAACCTGGCCCTCAGCGACCTGGGCTCCATCTGCACCACTGTCCCCAAAGCCATGCACAATTCCCTCTGGGACACCAGCACCATCTCCTACTCAGGATGTGCTGCACAGCTCTTTCTGCTTATCTTCTCCATGGGAGCAGAGTATTTCCTCCTGACCATCATGTGCTACGACCGCTACGTGTCCATCTGCAAACCCCTGCACTACGGGACCCTCCTGGGCAGCAGAGCTTGTGCCCACATGGCAGCAGCTGCCTGGACCAGTGGCTTTCTCAATGCTCTGCTGCACACGGCCAATACATTTTCCCTGCCCCTGTGCCATGGCAATGCCCTGGGCCAGTTCTTCTGTGAAATCCCCCAGATCCTCAAGCTCTCCTGCTCCAAATCCCACCTCAGGTTATTTAGGCTCATTGCTTTTAGTGTGTGTTTGGCATTTGGTTGTTTTGTGTTCATTGTTTTCTCCTATGTGCAGATCTTCAGGGCCGTGCTGAGGATCCCCTCTGAGCAGGGACGGCACAAAGCCTTTTCCACCTGCCTCCCTCACCTGGCCGTGGTCTCTCTGTTTGTCAGCACTGCAGCATTTGCTCACCTGAAGCCCTCTTCCCTCTCCTCCCCATCCCTGGATCTGGCCCTGTCAGTTCTGTACTCGGTGGTGCCTCCAGCCCTGAACCCCCTCATCTACAGCCTGAGGAACCAGGAGCTCAAGGCTGCAGTGTGGACACTGATGACTGGATGGTTTCAGAAACGTTAAACTACTGGCCAATTTCTGCCAGACACGTGTAATAAAAGTCATCTTTGATACTTCTTGTTGCTTTCATTTTGGAGGTTCATATTTTGTTTTTTTTTTTTCATACTGTCCACAATAAAAATATACTCTGTGCCATTTCTCCTTTTGTTTCTCTCCACCTTCCCTGTTGCCACAGACTGTGTCAATGAGGGGCTGCGCTCTTGGGGGCTTTAAAGGCACTCAAGGACCTCCCAGCAAAGTTTCTTGCAGAGATGCCCTTTTGTTGCGTTCTCTGGGGCTGCAGCAGCAATGTCTGTGTGCAGAGCTGGGGCAGATCAGTGCTGGCACAGCAGCTGTGCCCAGCAGCAGCAGCACTTGGTGTTGCCAGTGCTGCTCCCGTGGCCCTGCCCCGCTGCCCTGGTGGCCCTGGTGTTGCTGCAGGGCCTGAGTGCTCTCGGGGCCGGGCACAGTCCTGGGGGTGGCAGTGCCGGGGCTGCAGCAGGGACAGCCCATGGGCACTGCTGGGGCAGCGCTGACGCCTCAGGCCAGGGCCTGGGGGCTCCAGGCTCCTTGCCCAGGCTCTCTCAAGGACACGGCCAGGCCAATGCTCAGCACAGAAAACCCCCGTGAGCAGCCCCAGGCTGGCCGTGGGCAGGCTGGGGGCAAACAGCATGGCTGGTGCTCTGCAAGGGCCCTGGGGGAGACGGGAAGGAGCAGCAGAGCAGGGGCTGATCCATCCCCGGTGCGCTGGACAGCCCAGGGCAGCGTCCCAGAGCGTCCTCATGGAGCTGTCAACAACATCCCCCCTCTGCAGCCCTGGCCTCTCCCCCAGCTCACACAGGTGCCGCATCCTTGCAGGCACAGCCACGGCAGCGCTGGCTCAGGAGCCCCTGTTTGCATTGCACACAGCAGGCGGGAGCACCCCCATGCTGCTGCTGTGGGGGCATGAACCTGAGGGAGCACAAATGCCATCAGCCCCTGGGGCCAGGAAGGGCTGGGGGACACCAGGGAATCCACTCAGCTTTGTCCTGGCCTCTGCAGCCAGCCAGAAAGTTTGTTCCCATCAGCTGGGAGTTTCCTGTCCCACTGCAGACGCTGTTGCTCCGAGCCAGGGCTGCCTGGCAGCCACCCCCAAACTGCCCTGAGCATTTCCTTGGCTTCACCTCTGCTTTCTTTTTCCTTCCCTTGTACATATTTCTTCCCATTGCCCAACCCTGTTTCCTCCCCTGCAAACAGCCCATCCCTGTTTGCCCTTTCCTCTCTGGCCCCACTCCCCATTCCAGTTCCTGACTTGGCACCATGGGAACGTCCCTTGGGTAGCAGGATCATCCCACAAGTGCTGCAGGAATTGTCTGCAGGCTCCTGCAGTGCCTCGTGCTACTCCCTTGCCAGTGGCACCCCAGGCCAGCGGGGCACATCTGGGCTGCTGTGTCTGGCTGTGGGGCTCCCTGTTCTGGGCAGTGAGGAGGGGCTGCAGAGGCTCTGCAGGACTGACAGGATGGGCTTTGGGGCTGTGAGGAGGAGCTGAGGAACCTGGGCTGCTGGAGCTTCTGAAGAGGAGGCCCTGGGCTCCTCCTGCAACTGCTCCAAGGGTGGTTTCAGAGAATCACAGAATCAGCAAGGCTGGAAAAGACCTTGGAGATCATCAAGTCCAACCTGTGCCCTGACACTGCCTTGTCTCCCCTGAGCCTCCTCTTCTCCAGGATAAACAACCCCAGCTCCCTCAGCCGCTCCTCACAGGACTTGTGCTCCAGTCCCCTCACCAGCCTTGTTGCCCTTCTTTGGACACGCTCCAGCCCCTCCATGATCTTCCTAAATTGGGGGTCCCAGAACTGGACACAGCACTCGAGGTGCTGCCCAACCAGTGCTGAGCACAGGGGAAGAATCACTGCCCTGGTCCTGCTGGCCACACCATTCCTGATCCAGGCCAGGAGCCATTGGCCTTGGCCACCTGGGCACACTGCTGGCTCATGTCCAGCCTGCTGTCCATCAGTCCCTGCAGGTCCCTTTCTGCCTGGCTGCTGTCCAGCCACTCTGTCCCCAGCCTGTAGTGCTGCAGGGGTTGTTGTGGCCAAAGTGCAGGACCTGGCACTTGGACTTGTTAAACCTCACCTGGTTGGATTTGGGCCCTGGATCCAGCCTGTCCAGATCCCTCTGCAGAGCCCTCCTGCTTTCCAGCAGATCCAGACTCACACCCAGCTTGGTTTCATCTGCAAATTTGCTGATGTTGGACTCAATCCCCTCATCCAGATCATCCATGCAGACGCTGAAATCCACGCTGGCTGGCTCTGACCCCTTGGCCATCCTGTGGGTGCCCTGTGATGGCACTCAGGGTGATCTGTTCCAGATCATTTCTGGGCACCGAGGTCAGGCTGACAGGCCTGGAGTTCCCCAGATCCTCCTCCCAGCCCTTCTTGGGGATGGGCTCACATTGGCACCTCCAGGGCTCTGGGACCTCCCTGGTGAGCCAGGACTGATGGTAAATGATGGAGAGCAGCTTGGGGAGCTCATCCATCAGCTCCCTCATCCCCCTAGAATGGATCCCTGTGCCCATCTACCAGCTCAGGAGAGCCCTTGTCCTGAGGACAACCTGTCCATATATTAAAAATTGAGACACGGTGTTAAGAAGCTTAGACTTTTCCTTATCTTTAGTTACTGCATTCTCCACTGCATCCTAGAAAGGAGTTCTCCTTATCCCACCTTTTACTATTAATTTTTTAAAGAAACATTTTATATTATTTTTCACAGAAGTGGACAGGTTAAGCTCTAGTTCAGATTTCACCTCTCAGCTTTTTTTTCTGCATGACATAACAACATCCTTAAACACTTGCTAAGTTGCCTGACCTTCTGTCCAAAGTTAATACACCCTCTTTTTTCCCTTAAGTTCCCACAAAAGCTCCAAGGGCAGACAGGGCAGTCATTTTCCTCACCAGCGCATCTTTGGCCACAGTGGCACAGGCTGCTCCTTCCCCCTTAGGATTACTTTCTTGAAATGTGTCCATCCTTCCTCGACCCCTTTGGTTTTAAGGGCTGTTTCCCATTAAAAAATCAGTGCCTGATTCAGTACTGCCCAAATCAGCATCCTAAATAGGCCAAAGTGTGCCCTACCTAATTCCAGTGTGGAAGTTTTGTTGCTGCCCCTCCTTCTTTCACAGAACATTAAAAACTTGATTATTTCATGGTCACTGTGCCCCAGGCAGCCTCCAACCCCCACATCTGCCACCAGCCCTTCTCTGTTTGTGAGCAGCAGGAGACAGAGCTTCCCTTGGGAGTGGAGTGTTACCAAAAATTCGGTAAAACAGAAAACTCCTTCACACCAATGCAGCATTAAGAAGCAGCATTCTTTATTCAGCCGGGTGCACGGGGGATAGCTCCTCCCAAAGCCGAGCATGCTGAGTGCAGGAAAGTTTCTGTTCATATTCTGTATTTTGCACACATATTCATTGATTGTCCTGGACTAAAAACACATCTGATAATCATTTCCCCAAAATCATTAACAAATTTCCCCTCCCCTTTACCCATGCTCTCTTCTGTCCTGGGGGTCTCTCTGGTGGTCCCTGGTGGTCGTGGACCCCAATGTTCCCATGGGCCTGGCTGAGCTGGCAGGACACCGAGGCTGGTGAACTTCCAGTTCCCCTTCTGACACAATGAGCATTGTGTGGTTTCCATAGGCCTGGGGTTTTGGAGAACAAGCTCCAGGTGTCAGCTCACCTGGTGGAGACAATTTATCATCTGGTAACATGAGGTCACGGAGTGGGCTATGACATCACATGAGTGATCTATGACAGAATGGTCAATGACATCACAGAGTGGTTTATATGAGGTCATCGAGCAGCTATGACATAAACTGCCTCTGTGACCTCTCAGAGATGGCTGTGACATCATGGGACAGAGGTCTGAAATCACAGAACAGACTATGACATCACTGAGTTGGATGTGACATCAGAGACCAGCTGTGTGACATTAGAGAATGGGCTGTGACATCTCAGAGCAGGCTGTGGCATCACAGAGGGGCTGTGTGACATCCCAGGAGGGCTGTGTGAGGTCACTGGGTTGGTCACTCCGCCCCAGCTCCCCCTCACAGTTTCTCCCAACAAGTCTAATGCTGTTCATGCCCAGCAGGGTCCCTGTCTCCCGGTATCCCCCCGGTCCACCTGGAGCCACAGCCTCCACCAAAGGATGTTCCACAGGATCCACCCCAGAGCCTGACATGGGGAAAAGGGGCCAGGGCTGTGTGACCAGGACATCAAGGACGTGGATTATCCAGGTCACTGTGGCCTGGGTTGGGTTCCCCAGGGCAGGAAAGATGTCTGGCAGCTGGAGCAGGGTTAGGGAAGGGCCTCCAAGGTGGGGCTGGAGCCCTTGGGCTGTGAGCAGAGGCTGAGGGAGCTGGACTTGTCCAGCCCAGAGCAGGGAAGGCTGAGGGGCTCCTCATCCCAGCCTGGCAGTGCCAGCGAGGAGGGGATGGAGAACACAGAGCCAGGCTCTTCACCGGGGGGCCTGGTGGGAGACAAAAGGCGATGGGTGGAAGGGGAAAGAGGGGAGATCAGCCAGGCCAGGAAGAGATGAAATGAGTCAGGCTGGTTTCAGCATTTCCTCAACACCAAAAGCAGCCTGACCTCCCTTCTCCATCCACCACGGACAGCTTTGCAAATCAGGAATTGTTTGTGCTGTTTTGCACCACTCCAGGACGAGCATCCTTGTACAAGAACTTAATTGTGTTTATTTCTACCACAGAACCACCTTTGTCTAAAATCTGGTTTTGTATGGAAATCACTTGTGAATGCTGGACTCATCAGACGCTGCTGGGCCGTTGCAGATAGCTCAGGGAAGAGTGTGATTGTTATTAAATTGTGTCCTGTTCAACTGTGGTCTGTTGGCCATGAAGAGAAACCTGCCTGTTCCTCTGAGTCTCACCAGTTTCCGATCCCCAAAGGACACAAACCTGATGAGTTGTGGTTCCCACTCCAGCGGTGGCACTTGGACCTCCCTCCATCCCCAGAGCAGAGCTCCCTTCTCCCAGAAAGTCTCTGGCAATGCAGGGATGAAGGAAACAGGACAGGCTGTGGGGATCAGGGGCAGGGCAGAGCCAGGGATTTGGGGTGGTTGTGAGCCCAGGGCAGGACCTGGCCCATGGCCTTGGTGAACCTCATCCAATTGTCCTGGGCCCATGGCTCCAGCCTGTCCAGATCCCTCTGCAGAGCTTCCTGCCCTCCAGCACAGCCACACTCCCACCCAGCTTGGACTCACCTGGGAACTGACTGAGGGTGCCCTCGATGGCCTCGTCCAGATCAGCAATAAAGAGATTTCACTGACCTGGCCCCAATCCTGAGCCCTGGGGACACCCCTGGGTGTGACTCCATTCCTCAGCTGCTCTGAGTGCCAAGGGTTGGATGAGGGAATGGTGGGGAGGGGTTGGGGACAAATTGTTATTGATTGTCAGCCATGGAGGGTCTTGATTTACACATTAATTCAGACTGCATTAGGAGGTGCTGGGGGTCAATCAATTGGACATTGCTGATATCCATCTCTAAACAGGAAAAGGAAACTGGACAAACTTTTTCAATATAGTCTATTCACTTTGAATACACTTCTGAAATCTGTCTAATTAACCACAGAAGAATTGAAAGCTACCATAATTCCCAGGAGCATTTTTTGTTTGGGAGTTTTAAACAAATCACTGAATTCCTGAACTGAAGAGCTCAAGAAAGAAGAGGCCTCTGGAGTAGGATAATTCATCAATAATCTCCAAGTGGCTGAGGATCCATCCCCATCAGAGCAGCAATGACCAGCAATGGGCACAGCTTTGTGGCTGCCCCAGCTCTGGGATGGGCCCTGGGCCTGGAGCAGGAGCAGCTCTGGAGGGCCCCAAGGCCGGGTCTCTTGTGCTGGCCTGGGCAGATGGGATGGCAGCAGGGGCTGCAGAGCTCTCAGCACCTCAGCCCGAGGGGAGCAGGGCACCCAGGGAGCCTCCTTT
Organism: Anomalospiza imberbis; assembly: GCF_031753505.1. Taxonomy (NCBI): domain Eukaryota; kingdom Metazoa; phylum Chordata; class Aves; order Passeriformes; family Viduidae; genus Anomalospiza; species Anomalospiza imberbis. The sequence goes on along the minus strand of NC_089715.1, from coordinate 1,261,729 downwards.
GGCCTTGGCCAAGCCCCTTCCCCCATGGCTGGGGCTGAGTCCTGGCTGAGCTGCAGCTGCTGCTGTGCCCTGGCCAGGGGCTGAGGCCGTGGGGCCAGTGGCCAGAGCAGCCTGGGCTGAGCAGAGCTGTGGGGCCAGAGCCGGCTGGGCTGTGCTGGGGAGAGGCCCTTGGTGCTGCACAGAGCTCAGGGCAGCTGGCAGAGCTTGCAGGGAGCTGGGCTGGGCTCAGAGAGCCTGACACAGAAACCATCAGTGTCCATCCCAGCCTGGCTGAGCGTGCAGGGGCCAAGGAGAGCAGCCCAGGATCTGCAAGTTCTCTGTGTGGGAGTGAGCTTGTGAGGCCTTGAGCCCTCCTGAGTGCTGGGGATGCACCTCCAGCTCCAGAGGAGATGTGACAGATGGGAGCAGAGACAAATCATTCCTGCTGGATTCTTTACACAGGTGACCTGGATCCATATGTAGACGAGCTGTTTTGTGTCAGCAAACACTGCTAGAGTGAGAAGAACTATATTTTTTAGCTGAAAATAGTATTTCATGCATAACACACAATGAGAAAGAAAAGACACATGTGATCAGAAGAGCATCTATGTTTTTTAGAGGATGAGAGACTCATTGATGTTCCAGCAGTCAAACCTGCTCAAATACTTTCCCCAGGACTTCCTTGAGATGAGAGGTGACCACCAGAGGACCAGGCCAACCAGAGGTGTCTGTCTTGCCAGCTTTTGTCTGGGAGAACCCTTGCATATAGGGAATTTTTCTGGAGGAGTATCAGTTTTGGCTGTGTGCACCTGGAAAGACGGATGGTTCTTTTCCATAGGAAGGAAAGCACAGAGCTCCAGTTCTCCAGGGACTGATGAGAGGCAGCCCTCAACATTCCAAGATCAGCTGGACCTGTCAGGTAGCCCCTGGGAGGCCAAGCCCTTGCTTCCATGAGGCCTTGCAGTGTCACAGGGGTCTCCTTGGTGCCACAGTATCACAATGGACCCTTGGTTCCATGGGGACTCACAATGTCAGAAGGGTCTCCTTGGTTCCATGAGGCCCTGCAGAGCCCTTTGATTCAACGAGGCCTCAAAGTGTGTCCATGGCCTCCAGGGTTCCATGAGGCCCCGCAATGTCACAGTGGACCTTTGGTTCCATGGAGTCCTGCGCTGTTCCATGGATCCTTAGTTCCATGGGGCCCTGAAGTGTCACAATGGACTCCTTGGTTCCATGGTGCCACACAGTGTGACAAGTGCCCCTTGGCCTGACAAGACTCCATAGTGTCACAATGGCCCCTTGGATCCATGGGGCCTGTAGTGTCACAATGGCTTCTTGGATGCATGGGGCCTGTAGTGTCACAATGGCTCCTTGGATCCATGGGGCCTGCAGTGTCACAATAGCTCCTTGGATCCATGGGGCCTGTAGTGTCACAATGGTCTCCATGATGCCATAAGGCCTTGCAGTGTCACAACAGACCATTGGTTTCACTGAGCCCCACAGAGTCACTATGGTCCCCTTGGCTGCACAGGGCTCTGGAGTGCCACAATGCCTCCTTGGTGTCACAAGGCCTCAAAGTGTCAAAATGGCCTCCAAGGTTCCATGAGGCCCTGCTGTGTCACAGTGGACCTGTGGTTCCATGATGCCCCATAGTGTCACAATGGCATCCTTGGTTCCACGGTGTCAGAATGGCCCCTTCATCCCATGGACACCCACAGTGCTCACTGTAGTCCCCTTGATTCCACGAGGCCCTGCCATGCTCTAATGGTCCCTTGGTTCCAGTGGGTCCAAAGTGTCAGAATAGCCTCCATTGTTCCATGAGGCCCCGCAATGTCACTGTGCTCCTCTTGGTTCCACAGGACCCCACAGTGGAACAATGGACTCTTGGTTCCATGAGGTTCCTCAGTCACAATGCTCTCCTTGGATTCACAGTGTCACCATGGACCCATGGCTCCACGAGGCCTTGCTGTGTCAGAATGGCCCCTTGCTTCCAAGAGGTTTCTCAGTGTCACAATGGTCTCCTTGGATCCACAGTATCACAATGGACCATTGGTTCAGTGTGGCCCCAATGTGCCAAAATGGATTTTGGTTCCATGGGGTTCTGCTGTGTCACCATGGACCCTTTGTTCCATGAATTTGCTCAGTGTCACAGCTGACTCCTTGGTTCTGTGAGGCCCCGCTGCCACCAAATCTCTGAAATATCACAATGAGGCTCCTTAACACTCATTTGCTATTTCAGAGGGTATCATTTATTCAGGCCTGAGGTCTAACATGGGATAACTCCTAACCTGACGTGGACATGTAATTCTACCAGTGTGTTGCTCATCTACAGTTGCTAAATGCCAATTACAATTTACCCATTTCCATAAATCCCACCCCAAGTTCCCAGATTCAGTCCTTGTTTTCTCTATCACTGCACCCTTGAGCCAGATGTCTTCTTCTTCTCTTCCAGCCATCCGTGCTGGGAAAGCAGCCCCTGCATGCCTTGTTCCTGTGCTGGAAGTTCACAGGCACGGTAAAAATGGAATGAACCCTTTGGGTCTCAAGGCCAAGGCTTTGTGTGGCCAGGCAGGGGCAGGCAGGAGGCAGAGCTGTCAGCAAAGGAAGGGGCCAGCGAGGTGGGGCAGCCGGGGAATGACGACAGCCTGCAGGGACAGAGGCCAGGGCAGGGACACCGCAGGACAGCCTGGGCTGCAGAGGGCACAGGGATGTGCAGCAGCTGCAAGGCCCTGACAGAGCCAACCTGTGCAGCCCTTTGGCCATGGCTGCTGGCCCTGGGCCTGAGGCCACGAGGGGACAAGTGACCCTTGCAGCCCTGGGGCCTCATGGCCTCCTTGTCCCTGCTCAGCAGCCTGGCAGGGGCCGCCCCATGGTCCTGCCCTTGGCATGGCACATCCCCACATGGCAGTGCCCATCCCCGGGAAGAGCCCTGAGCAAGGAGGGAGGGACAGGATCTGCCTTGCCAGGAGCTGGGGCTCAGCCTTGGCCCTTTGCATTCCTGAAACACATCCAGGTTTGCTCAGCACCAGAGACACCTTTGCCTTGTTTGTCCCCACCTGTCATCAGTGCCTCCAGGGTCCTGCTCTGCCTGGGGCCTGGGGACACTTTGATATGAATTGTGTCCTTGAGTGGAACCCATTAACAGTTAAAGAAAGTCTGGACTTTGAATCTGACTTTTTGAGTTCTTGAGAAGCTCTTTGAGCACACTCTGAGGGACTGGGTCTGATGCAAACAGCACCAAAGCCCCAGAGGTCATTAAAGTCCTGGTGCTGTGTCTGTGCTGCTGAGCTGGGCTGGGCTCCTGGCCCCGAGGCAGCTCCTGGCAAGGGCAGCGCTGCAGAGAGACAGCTCTGGCCAGGAGCAGCTCCTGTGCACAGCCCAGCAGGGCTGGGGCACTGCCAGGGCATCCCAGGGACACGAGCAGGGCACAGACAGAGCTCACAGGGGCTCAGCACTGGCAGGGGCTGTGGGGTGTCCCAGAGGGGGCTGTGTCACAGCAGCACCTCTGTGGCTGTGTCACGGAGGCACAGAGCAGCTGTGATGTCAGAGAGGGGCTGTGTGACAGCACAGAGTGGGTTGTGTGAGGTCACAGACTGGGCTATGACATCACAGAGTGTGAGGTCATCAAGCAGCTATGGCATGCCAGAGGGGACTGTGTGACATCACAGAGCAGGCTGTGACATCATGGCATGGCTGTACGACATCATAGAGCAGGCAGTGAGGTCAAAGTGTGTGCTGTGACATTACAGAGTGGCAGCATGACATCACAGGGAGGGTTTTGTGGCATCACTGAGGGGGTTGTAACATCCCAGGGCAGGCTGTGACATCATAGAGAAGGGTATAAGGCAATAGAGCAGATCCTGCCATCATAGAGGGTGGCTCTGTGACAACAGAGAGCGGGTTGTGACATCACCGGGTGGCTGTGTAATGTCATAGAGCAGGCTGTGACGCCAAAGAACAAATAGTGACATTGCAGGGTGACATTGTGACATCTCACAGTCTTCTGTGACATCACAGAGCAGCTGTATGACATCACAGGGTGACATCTCAGAGTCGGCTCTGTGACATCACAGGGGCTGGGTGCCATCACAGGGGCTGTGTGAGGTCACTGGGGAGGTCACTCCACCCCAGCCCCCCCTCCCAGTTCCCCCAGAGAAGTCCAACGCTGCTCGTGCACTGTGGGGTCCCCTGTCCCCCCGGGTCCCCCCGCCCCCGGCGCCGCAGCCTCCCCCAGAGGATGTTCCACGAGATCGACCCCAGAGCCTGACACGGGGACGGGGGCTGGGGCTGTGGGGGGTGGGACAGGGGGACAGGGACCCCCCGGCAGCGTCTCTGTGTCCCCCAGGGCCAGAGCCTGGGCCAGGGCTCCTTCACCCTGTTACCAATGAGGGCTTGAGAGCGCTGAAAAATCCCCAGCAAGGGATCAGCAAAAACCAGATTTAATATTAAGTGACAGCACCAAAAGTTCCTTGGCAAGAGTCACTCTGCTCCTGACTGGACACTGCAGGCACACCAAGGAAACAAAGCAACAACAAAACCAAACAGAATCCAGGCAATCAAACCAGAAATGAACCGGGAATTGGGGCTTTCATTGCTATGGAAAAGAAATGTCCTTCTTGTCCAGGTGCCCTTGGCCAGAACTGGGATTTCACCTCCAACACTGCCTGTTGTGACAGACTGGAGGAGATTGTTGGCTGGAAACATTTCATGTGTGGGGAGGAAGGGGCAGGTCCAGCCTTGCCCTGCCCTGAAACCCCAGTCCTGCCCTGCCCTGGAACCCCAATCCCCCCAGAGCCTCTATCCCAGCCCAGCAGTGTCTGCCAGTCCCTGGCACAGCACAGGCAATGCTCCACAGCCACCTCTGGAGCCCCCAGCCCAGCTCCTGAGTGACCAAATGACCCCAAGTCCCACCTGGGGGAAGGGCTCAGGAACACCAAGGGGTGTTTAAGGCTGACCACAAGGCAAGCACACATCTTGACTCTACCTCCTCTTGGAATTTCTCTCTGAACATCACTGGAATCCAGGAGTTGGTAGCTCTGTGTGTGCTTCTCTGTATATTTTTTGTCTTTCTCTCTTTCTGTGTCTATTTCTTCTATTTCTGTTCTCGTGCAAATGTTGATTAACTTAAAATTGAATGAGCTAATAGTCTGTGAAGTTGAATGGGCCAAGGTAATGCTTTGGGAAGTGTTTTTGTTGATTGAATGTCATGCTAAACCTTTTACCAAAGTTTCTCTGAGTTTCTAAAGTTCCCCAAAAATGCTGTTTTGTTCTTTTGAGCTCCTGAGAATCTCTTGTTGGTATTTCTCCAGTGCATCCAACTCAGAGGACACAAACAATTATAATTCCTTTTAAATGTCTCCTTGAGAGAGTTGTTTGGGGGATGGGAGTCAGGGCTTGTGTGTCCTGCTTGGCACAGCCCAGGCAGGGCTTTCACAGCCACATTCCACACTCCATTTCCCAGCTGGAGCCGCTGGTGCCTCTGAGTTCTGCTGCCCCAGCCCCAGGGACGCTCTCCTTGTCTGCCCATTCCCCCACGGTCTCTGGGCAGGGATGGTCTCAGTGGGAGCTGCTGACATCCTCAGCAGCTTGGAGCGCCCTGGAGCCACCTCCGGCCATGGACGGCGGCCAGCGACGGGGAATGCCCCGGGGTGAGGAGGGAGGACACCAGCAGAGCATCCCCCCGGGGCAACGACGAAGACAGTGCCGGGATCAGGCAGGAGGAGCACGGACCCCCACCAGAGCATCCTCCAAAGGTAAGGTGTTTTCCAAAGCAAAATTGGCAAAAAATCTTATTAAATTCTGTGGCTGATCTTTGCTGTCCCCACGAGTCGCTCGCCACCCACACGAATCATAAAGTTCCCCCTCAAAAGTGGGACTGGGAGCACACAGACCCTTCCCCATAGTCTAGGGACCCCCAGAAGACCCCTCTCTATGGACTGGCCACCCCAGAAATGGGGCTAGGACCTCCAAAGAAGCCTCCCCATTAACCTAAAACCCCCCAAAATGGTGCTGGTACCCCCAGAGACCCATCCCCGTGGGACTGGAACCACCACAGACCCATCTCCATGAACCTACAACCCCCAGAAATGGGACAGGGACCCCCAGAGACCCCTCCCTATGGGCCTGGGGTCCCCAGAATGGGGCTGGGACTCTCCCATGTGAGCCACGCCCACTCCCTGCCTTGCCCCTCCCCCAGCATCAATCCAACCAATCAGCGCCTGGAACAATCAGTGCAGGAACGCCTTCCACATCATCCAATCAGATCGCACTCTCATTCTGGCCCCACCCCTTCATTGTGACATCACAAGCGGCCGTGACACTCAGCCCCTCACCACTATGACATCACTGCGCTCCCATTGGCTGTCGGTGGGAGGGCGGGGCTTGCCCGGACTATAAAAGGCGTGTGCTGGCACACAGGGCTCAGTGCGGGCCCGGCGATGGGAGCGGCGACGTTGGCAGCGTCAGACCCCGGGAGCGCCCCGGCGCCACCTCTGGCAATGGACGGCGGTGAGGAATGCCCCGGGGGAGAGGGGGGAGGACCCCGCCAGAGCATCCCATGGGACAGTGAGCACCGAGAGTGGCGGGGCATCACCCTGGAACGAGGACGATGGAACTGGGAGGACCAGGGCAACCAGCGGAGCATCCCCGGGGCTGAGGAAGGAGAATACCAACATAGCATCCCCCGGGGGCAACAGGCATTTAGGGATTTTAGGGATTGGAGAGTGTAGTTTAGTATGTCACATGGATGAGAAGTTTAGGTTTTACAATTTTTAGCATATTGTAGATTGTTATAAACGCCAATCACTTGGTTTTTAAAATTTTAAAAGTTTAATAATAATAAAATGGTTATAAAAATAATAATACAATTAGAGTAATGAAAATTTAGAGTTAGGACAATTACAAGACAATAAAAAGCAAAGAATTACGGATGTCCGGATGCTCTCGGGCACTTAAGCCCAATAAGCATGCCTTGTGAACAAAGGAATAATCTTTAAAAGCAGTAGCCTGTTGCATATTCATACATCTCATACATGATGCATAAATTCCTTGCAAATTAAGAACTTTTTCTGGTTTTTGTCAACTTCTTCCCCTTAATCCTGGTGGTTCCATAAAGACAGAGAGAAGGTGGAAGAATGTTTGTCTTTTCCGATAAGGAGGCAGTAATTCTTTATGGGCCCCCATCATTGTCATCTCTGTGTGAAGAGTTTCTTCATTATCTCATCTCTTGCTTGAGCTAGTAAAAAAAAAAACCCACATACATAGGTTCTATTTTAACTACAAAACTACATATACCATACTATTAAAATGTTAATACAGCACTTCTAATTAATATAACATAATACATATAGTATTCAATTTAATATTTGCGAAAAGCCAATCATAAAATATGCATTTTTCACAACTAACACAGCAGGCAAAACGCCAAAGAGGAGGGGGGGTGAGCTCACTCTCACCCGACCTTAGCTGTAGTACGCGCCGGCGGCCACCAGATGTCACCAGAGGACACAAGGAAAAACGACGCACCACAGCTTTGGTCACCATGAAGAGACGAATTTATTTTTTGTGACTCCAATCATTTATAGCTCTCAAAAGGTGCAAGTGGATTGGAAGGTGAACGTGCCACCTCTCCAACGACACTGGACAAACTACCAGTCTATCAAATTTCTCCGCCTCTATGAAAGAATGCAAAACAATAGGTTGTTTACAGAAAGTTGCGTGAGAAAGCTCTCTACAAGAATGTAAATTCAGAAGGCTTTAGAAAATCCTAAGAAATCAGGGCGACAGGGTCACAGTGAAAGTCAGCAGGCAAAAGAAAGGAATTGCTGAGGAATGATCTTGGATCAAGCCAAACATTTACAGTCAGGGCAGTCAATTGGTACAGATGGGGGTACACTCTGGGGGTGCAGCTAAGGCCATGAGGTCACAGCAGGCTCTGGGGTCACAGCAGGCTGAGGTCACAGCAGGCTCTGAGGTCCCAGAGGTGCCAGAGCCCCGTGCTTGCACAGAACCACAGAACCCCTTTTAGGTTTTTTTGTTGTTGTTGACTCACTGGGAGCACTTGTAGTTCTCCACCCCTGCTATTTTTAAATTCATCCAATTGCTTTTTCAGGGGACACTGGTTAACCCAGTGCCCAAGGTTCTTACAAAGCAGGCATGGCTTTGTGGGGTCAACCATTGCTGGTCCTCGCTGCTGCCCAGTGTGCCGCTGTGCTGATGGAACGGGCACTGGGCTGGCAACGGCGACTCTCTGTGGTGGCCTTGGCAGCAGCTTTGGTCTGGTGTCCTGAGCCACACTCCTCAGAGGCACTTTCCTGTGACAAACTAGAAGCACATCTTTTAGTGTGGGGGGGTTCTAACGGTAAGCTTAAAATCGCAGCTCAACACTGTTCATTCGCATTTGCAAATGCCATTTCCTCTAAAACTTCTTCCCTTGCATTTTCTTTCCTAACTTGGATTTCAATAGCTCTAATTAACCTTTCCACCAATTTCAAAAAAGGCTCTGATGGTAGCTGTGTGATCTTACTATATGGCTCGAGAGGGCCGTCAGGTTGAAGGACAAAGAAGGCTTTTTCAGCTGCATCTCTGACTCTCTCAAGGACTACCACAGGGATTACTGCAGCTTGGACTGGGGCCAGAGACCACTGGCCCTCACCGGAGAGATGCTCGATGGTAATTGGCACGCCACTGGCATCCTTTGCTGTGTTTGGATCAGCATGCAAGTCTGGGAGGGCCTCTTTCAGCAGTTGTTTCCATGCCACTTCCCACAGTTTGAATTCTGTAGAGGTCATGAGGCATGAAAAAAGCTGTTTTAAATCATGTGGGACTAGCACAGTCCTACCCAGTTCGGCCTTTAAAGGCCACGGAAGCACGGGCTCTGTGGGCCATACTGTTGGTGTGTTTTGCAAATCTCTCTTATTATTTGCTGTGCAAAAGCTTTCCAATTAGCAGCTGTGGCTCCTGCCCCTTGCCCTGCATGCTGATATGTGACAGGGGCGAGTGAGAAATCGGGACCCTGCGTTGGCTCTGCAGTTCCCTGCTGCTTTTCCCTTGAACAGGAAGCACTGGGGTCACTGGGGTCAACTCTGCCTATCCCAATGTCCCAGCTCTGGCTGTTCCAATATCCTGGCTCTGGCTATCCCAGTGTCCCAGCTCTGGCTGTCCCAATATCCCTGCTCTGGCTGTCCCAATGTCCCGGCTCTGGCTATGCCAATATCCCAGCTCTGGCTGTCCCAATATCTCGGCTCTGGCTATCTCAATATCCCGGCTCTGGCTATCCCAATATCCCGGCTCTGGCTATCCCAATGTCCTGGCTGGCAGAGCTGGGAAGGAGGTTCAGAGACTCAGAGCCAAGGAAAGGGGGTGCAGGGACTGGGAGAGCTGGGATGGGGTGTCCAGGGAATCCTGTGTCCAGGAAAGGCGGTGCCAGGGCTCGTGATTGTGAGGAAAGGAGGGGCTGGGGGCTGGGAAAGGTAGGAATGGGGGCCCAGGGGTCCCAGGTCAGGGAAAAGGGTGGGGCTGGGGGCAGGGAGAGGTGGGGGGCCGGGAACAGGTTGGGTTTGTGCCGGGTAAGGGGGTGCAGGGGGGTCTGAGTGCCGGGCAAAGGGGTAAAAGGGTGTGTCAGTTCTCAGGAATGGGGGTGCAGGGGGGTCTCAGGGTCACAGAAATGGGGGGCAGGGACGTGGAGAGGTAGAAGGGAGTTCCAGGGGGTCCTTGAGCCCAGGAAAGGGGAGTCCAGGGTTTCCCAAAAAGGGGGTACCAGGTACTCCTTAACCCCAATGCAGCATTAAGAAGCAGCATTCTTTATTCAGCTGGATGCACGGGGGATAGCTCCTCCCAAAGCCAATTTATCATCTGGTAACATGAGGTCACAGAGTGGGCTATGACATCACAGAGGGGGTTATGTGAGGTCATTGAGAAGCTATGGCATCATAGATTGCCTCTGTGAAATCACAGAGCCAGCTGTGACATCATGGGACAGAGGTCTGAAATCACAGAACAGATTATGACATCACAGAGTTGGCTGTGACATCAGAGACCAGATGTGTGACATTAGAGAATGGGCTATGACATCTCAGAGCAGTCTGTGGCATCACAGAGGGGCTGTGTGACATCCCACGAGGGCTGTGTGAGGTCACTGGCTTGGTCACTCTGCCTCAGCTCCCCCTCACAGTTTCTCCCAAAAAGTCCAATGCTGTTCATGCCCAGCGGGGTCCCTGTCCCCCAGTATCCCCCCGGTCCACCTGGAGCCACAGCCCCCACCAAAGGATGTTCCACAGGATCCACCCCAGAGCCTGACATGGGGAAAAGGGGCCAGGGCTGTGTGACCAGGACATCAAGGACGTGGATTATCCAGGTCCCTGTGGCCTGGGTTGGGTTCCCCAGGGCAGGAAAGATGTCTGGCAGCTGGAGCAGGGTTAGGGAAGGGCCTCCAAGGTGGGGCTGGAGCCCTTGGGCTGTGAGCAGAGGCTGAGGGAGCTGGGCTTGTCCAGCCCGGAGCAGGGAAGGCTGAGGGGCTCCTCATCCCAGCCTGGCAGTGCCAGCGAGGAGGGGATGGAGAACACAGAGCCAGGCTCTTCACCGGGGGCCTGGTGGGAGACAGAAGCCAATGGGTGGAAGGGGCAAGAGGGGAGATCAGCCAGGCCAGGAGGAGATGAAATGAGTCAGGCTGGTTTCAGCATTTCCTCAACACCAAAAGCAGCCTGACCTCCCTTCTCCATCCACCACTGACATCTTTGCAAATCAGGAATTGTTGGAGATGTTTTGCCCCCACAGCAGGACAATCATCCTGATACAGGAACTTAATTGTGTTTATACCTATCACAGAACCACGGTTGTCTAAAATCAATTCTAGTATGGAAATCACCTGTGGATGGTGAACTCATCAGACACTGCTGAGACGTTGCACATAGCTCAGGGAAGAGTGTGTTTGTATTAAATTGTGTCCTGTTCAACCATGGTCTGTTGGCCATGAAGAGAAACTTTCTGTGCCTCTGACTCTCACCAGTTCCTGACCCCCAAAGGACACAAACCTGATGAGTTGTGGTTCCCACTCCAGTGGTGGCACTTGGACCTCCCTCCATCCCCAGAGCAGAGCTCCCTTGTCCCAGAAAGTCCCTGGCAATGCAGGGATGAAGGAAACAGGACAGGCTGTGGGGATCAGGAGCAGGGCACAGCCAGGGATTTGGGGTGGTTGTGAGCCCAGGGCAGGACCCGGCCCTTGGCCTTGGTGAACCTCATCCAATTGTCCTGGGCCCATGGCTCCAGCCTGTCCAGATCCCTCTGCAGAGCTTCTGCCCTCCAGCACAGCCACACTCCCACCCAGCTTGGGCTCACCTGGGAACTGACTGAGGATGCCCTCGATGGCCTCGTCCAGATCAGCAATCAAGAGATTTCACTGACCTGGCCCCAGTCCTGAGCCCTGGGGACACCCCTGGGTGTGACTCCATTCCTCAGTTGCTCTGAGTGCCAGGGGGTGCATGAGGGAAATGGTGGGGAGGGGTTGGGGACAAAGTGTTATTGATTGTCAGCCATGAAGGGTCTTGATTTTCACATCTATTCAGACTGCATTAGGAGGTGCTGGGGGTCAATATCAATTGGACATTGCTGATATCCATCTCTAAACAGGAAAAACTGGAAAAGAAAACAGGACAAAACAGTTCTCTCTGCATAGTTTTCAAAACAGTATATTCACTTTAAATACACTACTGAAATCTGTCTAATTCATCACAGAAGAATTGAAAGCTTCAATTATTCCCATGGGCTTTTCTTGTTTGGAAGTTTTAAACAAATGTTTATGAGCTTTTCTCACTGAATTCCTGAACTGAAGAGCTCAAGAAAGAAGAGGCCTGTGGAGTAGTAAAATTCATCAGCAACCTCCAAGTGGCTGAGGCTCCATCCCCATCAGAGAAGCAATGAACAGAAATGGGCACAGATTAGATTGTCCTAGATTAGGGCAAATCTGGGAGAAGACCTCCGGAAGGAGCCCCCAGAAAGCAAACCTTCACGGCCCCTTCCCCACCTGGTTCGGGAAGAACTCCCTCAGGGAGTAGTGGAAAAAAACCTGTTTATTTAACAAGCAAAACACTCCCCCGTACAAAAACAACACCAGATGACAAAACTCTTTCACCATTCTGAAGAGGTGACAAATTCAGAAAGTCTCTCCTGGGGGTCGTCGCCCAGTTCTCAGTCTCCGGTCCTGGGGATGGCTGCTGCAGGTCACAAAGTGCAGGCTCTCGGTGTCTCTTGGTGTTTCCCAGGTCCCGGTCTGGAGCAGGTTCAGATGCTATTCAGGAAAGGGAAAGGGAAGGAGGGAAAAAAACAATCCAAGGTAAAAATTGGACTGCCTAGCCTAGCTAAACTAACTAATAAGCAAAAGCAAAAGAAAAGCAAAAAGCAAGCAAGCAAGCAAGCAAGCAAGCCAAGCCTCTCCTATACACAGACCATGGGGGGAGTTGAGCCGGCTGATAAAAAGACAAAACAATCCTTCATTTTCAGAGTCAGTCCTGATGGCGCAGAACATAATATCAGGCATAAACAGAACACATGACTGGGGATACAAGTACCATAATGTCGCCCTAAGACAGCTTTGTGGCTGCCCCAGCTCTGGGATGGGCCCTGGGCCTGGAGCAGGAGCAGCTCTGGAGGGCCCCAAGGCCGGGCTCTTGTGCTGGCCTGGGCAGATGGGATGGCAGCAGGGGCTGCAGAGCTCTCAGCACCTCAGCCCAAGGGGAGCAGGGCACCCAGGGAGCCTCCTTTGGCCTTGGCCAAGCCCCTTCCCCCATGGCTGGGGCTGAGTCCTGGCTGAGCTGCAGCTGCTGCTGTGCCCTGGCCAGGGGCTGAGGCCGTGGGGCCAGTGGCCAGAGCAGCCTGGGCTGAGCAGAGCTGTGGGGCCAGAGCCGGCTGGGCTGTGCTGGGGAGAGGCCCTTGGTGCTGCACAGAGCTCAGGGCAGCTGGCAGAGCTTGCAGGGAGCTGGGCTGGGCTCAGAGAGCCTGGCACAGAAACCATCAGTGTCCATCCCAGCCTGGCTGAGCGTGCAGGGCAGGACTCAGCCCAGGCCTTGTGGGGCAGGGCCAGCGCCTGTGCAAGGCATGGAAAACAGGCAAGTGCCCGAGAGAGGAGGCTGCTCTGTGCCCTTGGGGGCATGGACACAGCAGGAACACTCAGGAGCCCAAAGAGCCTCCATGGCTGTGCTGGAGACCAAGGCTGGAGCAGGGAAATGCAGGGCTGCTGTGCCATGGGGAGGGCATTGAATTCCAGCACACACCTCAGCTCTCTGATGGTCTCGGCACCATGCTGGGCCCTGTTTCAGGCTGGAGCAGAGCAGATGTTGATGGCACAGGAGCCCTGCGGGGCTGGCAGGGACCTGCAGCTTGCAAGGTGCTCTGCTATCCCTCAGCTCCTCTCTGAGAGATCCAATCCCAGCTCGGCACCTCAGGGCACAAGTGGCACTGCCTGGTCATGGGCACACAGCTGGTGTCTGCCTGGAAAGGGGCACAGGTGATAATACTTGTACATTTCATATTATACAAGCACATTTTTATTATCTGCATCACTTCAGTACTTTTAAGAAACAGCAATTTTCTGATGCACTGATGGCAGAATGACAAGAAACACTGATCTTCCTGTCTCCTTGAGTCACCAATATTCTGTTTATTCTTTCCTCTCCCTCTTCCTTTAGGTGTTTCCAGTTCTCCTGTTGAAATGGCCATGTCTAAGGACATCTCTGCACTAGACCAGGTGGATCTATGTACTTCCCGTTGCTCCCAGATTTCCCCCTCCAGATGCTTTCTGGTCATTCAAATGTCTCTCAACGGACTGGTTTCATTCTTTGCACATCAGGGAGTGGCCCAATCTTTCTGAAGTTCAAATAAATATGAATTATATCTTACTGTTTTTAAATCTGTCATTGAAATACCATTTCATATGTCTTTGTCTAAAACTGTTTCAATACAGAAGTCCCTTGGGGATGGGGGACATGTCAGATGCTGCTGGGACATCACAGAGAGCTGAGGGAAGAGCTGTGATGGTTATTAAACTGTTCAAATGTTCAACTTGTGTTTGTTGGCAGGAAACCTTTCTGTGCCTCTGAGTGTCACCATCCCTGAGCCCAAAGGACACAAACCTGATGAGTTGTGGTTCCCACTGCAGGGGCACATTGACCTTGGCTCTGCACAGGAGAGCTCTTCATCCACTTTCCCTCTTTTCCTCCCTCTGGGCTTGGAGGGAGCTCCTGACTTCAGCCTGTGACTCGTGTGTGCAAAGAGCAAATCTGGGCAGAATCAGGGCAGGGAGGGTTAGGCAGGACCTTGGGATCTGTGCTGGGCACAGAAGGTGTTTTCCATTGCTCTGAGACTGTCTGCTGTGCACAGTGGATTTAATATCCAGCAGAGAAATGACTTTTGCATTTGCTGGAGCTGTGCCTTCCCTTGGCTTTGTTGGCTGACAAGAAATGAACATCCCTCTGTGTCTCGGGCAGCTCCTTCTCCAGAGAAAGCAGGTGGGAGTTGGAGCCAAGGAGCTGAAATCTGCAGGTGCAGCCTGGGCTGGAGGGAGCTCAGATTTGCACAAGGCTGCTCTGAGTGCCAGGGCTTGGATGGGGGAAATGGTGGGGTGGGGGTAGGGACAGAGTCTGACTGATTGTCAGCCATGAAGGGTCTTGATTTTCATATCTATTCCAACTGCATGAGGAGGCACTTGGATTCAGTGTCAATTGGAGATTGCACAGATCAATGTATTAACAGGGAAAAAACCTAAACAGGACCAAAAAAATATTTTCTCACTGTCTTTTAAAATGTAGTGTATTCACTTTGAAGAGGCTTCTGTAATTGGGCTAATTAACCACAAATTATTTGAACACTTACCTTATTCCCAGAGGTTTGGCTTGTTAATCTGTTCTGAATGTTAATGAGCTCTGGGACACTGAATTCCTGAACTGAAGAGCTGAAGGCTGAAGAAGCCTCTGGAGCAGTAAAATTCAGCAGCAGCCTCCAAGTTGCTGAGGATGTCAGCAGCCCCCACTTGAGGCCATCCCTGCCCAGAGACCGTGGGGGAATGGGCAGACAAGGAGAGCGTCCCTGGGGCTGGGGCAGCAGAACTCAGAGGCACCAGCGGCTCCAGCTGGGAAATGGAGTGTGGAATGTGGCTGTGAAAGCCCTGCCTGGGCTGTGCCAAGCAGGACACACAAGCCCTGACCCCCATCCCCCAAACAACTCTCTCAAGGAGACATTTAAGAGGAATTACAATCGTTTGTGTCCTCTGAGTTGGATGCACTGGAGAAATACCAACAAGAGATTCTCATGAGCTCAAACCAACAAAACAGCCTTTATTGGGAATTTTAGAAGATCAGAGAAACTTTGGCAAAAGGTCCTATACAACATTTAATCAACAAAAAACACTTCTCAAAGCATTAACTTGGCCCATTCAACTTCACAAGCTCCAATCCTGTTCAATTTTAAGTTAATCAAAATTCACAAGAAGACACAGAAATAGAGAAAAATAAGATTTAGAGAAGCACACACAGAGCTACCAACTCCTGGATTCCAGTGGTTCTCAAAAAAATAAAAATTCCAAGGGGAGGTAGGGTCAAGATGTGTGCTTGCCTTGTGGTCAGCCTTAAATACCCCTTGGTGTTCCTGGGCCCTTCCCCAGGTGGGACTTGGGGTCATTTGGTCACTCAGGAGCTGGGCTGGGGGCTCCAGAGGTGGCTGTGGAGCATTGCCTGTGCTGTGCCAGGGACTGGCAGACACTGCTGGGCTGGGATAGAGGCTCTGGGGGGATTGGGGTTCCAGGGCAGGGCAGGGCTGGGGTTCCAGGGCAGGGCAAGGCTGGTCCTGCCCCTTCCTCCCCACACATGAAATGTTTCCAGCCAACAATCTCCTCCAGGCTGTCACAACAGGCAATGTTGGAGGTGGAAATCCCAGTTCCGGCCATGGGCACCCAGATGAGAAGGACAGTTCTTTTCCATAGGAAGGAAAGCCCCAGGTCTTGGCTCATTTCTGGTTTGATTGCCTGGATTTTGTTTGGTTTTGTTGTTGCTTTGTTTCCTTTTCTGTACCTGCAGTGTCCAGTCAGGAGCAGAGTGACTCTTGCCAAGGAACTTTGTGGTGCTGTCACTTAATATTAAATCTGGCTTTTGCTGATCCCTTGCTGGGGATTTTTTTCAGCGCTCTCAAGCCCTCGTTGGTAACAGGGTGAAGGAGCCCTGGGCCAGGCTCTGGCCCTGGGGGACACGGGGACGCTGCCAGGGGGTCCCTGTCCCCCTGTCCCACCCCCTAAAGTCCCAGCCCCCATCCCCGTGTCAGGCTCTGGGGTCGATCTCGTGGAACATCCTCTGGGGGAGGCTGCGGCGCCGGGGGCAGGGGGACCCGGGGGGACAGGGGACCCCGCAGTGCACGAGCAGCGTTGGACTTCTCTGGGGGAACTGGGAGGGGGGGCTGGGGTGGAGTGACCTCACACAGCCCCTGTGGTGTCACACACCCCTGTGATGTCACACAGCTGCCCGGTGATGTCACAACCCACTCTCTGTTGTCACAGAGCCACCCTCTATGATGGCAGGATCTGCTCTATTGCCTTAGGCCCTTCTCTATGATGTCACAGCCTGCCCTGTGATGTTACAACCCCCTCAGTGATGTCACAAAACCCTCCCTGTGATGTCATACTGCCACTCTGTAATGTCACAGCACACACTTTGACCTCACTGCCTGCTCTGTGATGTCATACAGCCATGCCATGATGTCACAGCCTGCTCTGTGATGTCACACAGTCCCCTCTGGCATGCCATAGCTGCTTGATGACCTCACACAACACACTCTGTGATGTCATAGCCCAGTCTGTGACCTCTCACAACCCACTCTGTGCTGTCACACAGCCCCTCTCTGACATCACAGCTGCTCTGTGCCTCCGTGACACAGCCACAGAGGTGCTGCTGTGACACAGCCCCCTCTGGGACACCCCACAGCCCCTGCCAGTGCTGAGCCCCTGTGAGCTCTGTCTGTGCCCTGCTCGTGTCCCTGGGATGCCCTGGCAGTGCCCCAGCCCTGCTGGGCTGTGCACAGGAGCTGCTCCTGGCCAGAGCTGTCTCTCTGCAGCGCTGCCCTTGCCAGGAGCTGCCTCTGGGCCAGGAGCCCAGCCCAGCTCAGCAGCACAGACACAGCACCAGGACTTTAATGACCTCTGGGGCTTTGGTGCTGTTTGCATCAGACCCAGTCCCTCAGAGTGTGCTCAAAGAGCTTCTCAAGAACTCAAAAAGTCAGATTCAAAGTCCAAACTTTCTTTAACTGTTAATGGGTTCCACTCAAGGACACAATTCATATCAAAGTGTCCCCAGGCCCCAGGCAGAGCAGAGAACTGGAGGCACTGATGACAGGTGGGGACAAACAAGGCAAAGGTGTCTCTGGCGCTGAGCAAACCTGGATGTGTTTCAGGAATGCAAAGGGCCAAGGCTGAGCCCCAGCCCCTGGCAAGGCAGATCCTGTCCCTCCCTCCTTGCTCAGGGCTCTTCCCGGGATGGGCACTGCCATGTGGGGATGTGCCATGCCAAGGGCAGGACCATGGGGCGGCCCCTGCCCGGCTGCTGAGCAGGGACAAGGAGGCCATGAGGCCCCAGGGCTGCAAGGGTCACTTGTCCCCTCGTGGCCTCAGGCCCAGGGCCAGCAGCCATGGCCAAAGGGCTGCACAGGTTGGCTCTGTCAGGGCCTTGCAGCTGCTGCACATCCCTGTGCCCTCTGCAGCCCAGGCTGTCCTGCGGTGTCCCTGCCCTGGCCTCTGTCCCTGCAGGCTGTCGTCATCCCCCGGCTGCCCCACCTCGCTGGCCCCTTCCTTTGCTGACAGCTCTGCCTCCTGCCTGCCCCTGCCTGGCCACACAAAGCCTTGGCCTTGAGACCCAAAGGGTTCATTCCATTTTTACCGTGCCTGTGAACTTCCAGCACAGGAACAAGGCATGCAGGGGCTGCTTTCCCAGCACGGATGGCTGGAAGAGAAGAAGAAGACATCTGGCTCAAGGGTGCAGTGATAGAGAAAACAAGGACTGAATCTGGGAACTCGGGGTGGGATTTATGGAAATGGGTAAATCGTAATTGGCATTTAGCGACTGTATATGAACAACACACTGGTAGAATTACATGTCCACGTCAGGTTAGGATTTATCCCTCACTGGACCTCAGGCCTCAATAAATGATCCCCTCTTAAATAGCAAATTAGTGTTAAGGAACCTCATTCTGACATTTCGTGTTTCAGAAACACGTGGCTTTTGCTCCTCTCTTCTACCTGAGAGCTTCCTGGGCAGGGGCAATTCTTCCAATTGCATCGGCATGGCTATGGCTCGAAAGGGCAGCGAGCAGATGGATTCAGCTTCTCCTGGCAGCCCCTGAGATGCCAGTTGTCATTTGTGTGCGCCGAGGATTCCGCTTCAGACTCAGAACTTGCACAGCTGCTCCTCGGGCGCTGCTCGCACGCAGGCACAGCGGTGCTGCAGCAGCTGTCCCACACACAGGGAGGGCTCTGGAGCCTCCCCAGGGCCACCAAGGAGCGGAGGAGGGAATGTGCCCGGCATCTGCTGCAGGACCGTGGGGCTGCGGGGCATCCTTGGGTCTCTTGGATGGGGGAGGGAGCGGGGCAAACGGAATCCAGATGAGACAGGGATCAGACAGCCCCACGCCAGGCAGCGTTTTCTCCTCTGAGAGCTCCTCTGAGCTGAGCGAGCTGGTGAAGCC
The DNA here is from genome assembly GCF_031753505.1 of Anomalospiza imberbis. NCBI lineage: Eukaryota > Metazoa > Chordata > Aves > Passeriformes > Viduidae > Anomalospiza > Anomalospiza imberbis. The sequence goes on along the minus strand of NC_089715.1, from coordinate 1,243,042 downwards.
TGCGGAGCAAATAAGACCCGGGAGTGAGGGAAAGGCTGGCTGGGAAGGAGTCAGATAAACCCGTGTGGGCATTTCCCTTTCCAAGGGGCTCCTGGGCAGACAAAGGGGACAAGAAGGAGGCCCCACCTCATGACATTCCCTTTTTTCCTTCAGGAGCTCTATTGCAGTCACTGCATACAAGAGTTGACTTGATCCCCTTGATGCCAGGGAGCGCCAAGAGCTTGAACCTCGCTGGAGTCCAGCCCTGCCTGCCTATCACTGAGCAGAGGGAAAAGATGAAGAAACTGGGCAGGGCTTGAGCCAAATTGGCATTTTGCCACTTGTTATTTCCTCCCAGCTTTTGCAGCAGGGCGACAACCCCATGGCTGCAAACCACTCCCTTTTGCAAGGCAGACGTGGACCTCGCTGGTAGCTCAGGGCTCTTGAAGGGGCTGCTGCAGTTGGCAACAGGAGCTGTTGTTGAACTTTTAACATTGCTTAACCCCCCCCTGCCAAATGCCATCAAGTGGCTGAGGAAGGACACAAAAAGATTAGCCTGGAGGAAGGGAGGCCAAAACCTTGGAAAAGGATGAAAGAAATGCTGTGATCGTGACATGACAAAAAAAAAAACCAATTTATTTTTGACAGCAAATGAGCACCCGCCGCCCTCCAGCCCTCCCAGACTGGCAGGCCGAGCGGAGCCGTTTCCATGGCATGAGGTGCTGGCAGCCTGCGGAGAGAAACCAGGGAGCCACGGTCAGTCACAGAAGGCTCCTGTCCCCCTGTCCCACCATGGCCTGGGCCCGGGCCAGGCTGCTGGCTGTGCTCAGAGCCCAAACCTCCTGAGCCATTCTCTGTTTCGAGAGAAGGGCAGCGTGGCAGGCCATGTTCCACCTCCTCTGCTTAAGCACAGCACAGCAGCCTCCTCAGCAGCTGTAAGGGCAGGATGCCTGTGTGCCCGCTGCCCTCTGCCCGAAGCCCTTCTGCCAGCCCAGCTGTGGAGCCGGGTGCCCACCTCTGGAGACCTGCTGCCAGGAGAGGAGCCGATTCCGCACGAGGTCCTCGTCCTTCTTGAAGGGGATGTCCCCACAGACCGTGGCCCCTGGGGTAGCGCTGGCACTGGAGGTGCTCCAGGGACGGTGCAGGCGCTTCCCCGTCCAGTCCAGGCACCAGGTGTAATCTTCCTGGGAAAACAAAGAACAATTGCATGAAATCAATTCTAAACAAGACCTGGAAACAAGAAGAAGCTACAAAGCCTGTCACCGTTTCACGGGCCTGAGGAGGGTCGGACCACTCCATGCGAGAATTAAACCTGTCCATGGGTGGGGAAAAAACCCCACCTTTCCCGCCCGTAAACGCACCCCTTCCTCAAGGGCCTAAAAAGCAGATCAGCTGGGGCATGGCTTCAGAACCCGTCCCCCTCTGCTGCCCCCATCCACATGGATGGATGCTTTGTCAGGCTGGCTGCCCCCGCCCCAGCCCATGCCAGGCTGGCTGGCAGAAGCTGTCAGCAAGGCCAGGAGCTGGCTCCCCTTCCACAACACCCGTCCCCTCTCCCACCAAAAAGCAGCTTGGCGGCCGGGGGAAAAATTAATATTCCCCAGGGCCGCCAAGCGGGGAACCTACAGCGCGTGGCCAGCCCGAGCCCTGCCATGCCTGGAAGCACGAGCATCCCCCCGCCCCTGCGCCGGCTGGGGACTCATCTTGATTTCATCGGGGCGCAGAGCGTGTCCTCCAGGAAGGGGCCGCAGCCAAAGCCACTCGGCTTTGCCCCGCCAGCGGCCAGCTCGAGGATGGTGTTCCCAGCTCCATGTGGTGCTCCAGAAGAACACGCCAGCTGTGCCTCGGCTTGCGGGCTCATCTCGATGCCATTGAGCTGCAGGGGGATGTTTCCCCTGTTCCAGTCCGTGGCACCTTCACTGCACTGCCACCACTTCTCCAATGGGACGGGGAGCACTGAGACGCTCCCTCCACAACTCGCTGGGGACCAGCGGAAGCATCTCCTTGGCTGCGCTCTCTCCTCCGGGCCGCGGCCACAGGGAAACGCTCCGGGGTTTTCTTGGAGTGCCACGAGACATGTGCAGCGGGTACTTGCTGGGCTCCTGGATCCTACTGAGCAGAGGGATGGATCTCTGCTGTCTCCTGGGCCAGGCAGGGCTCCTGCAGCCAAGAATGCTCAAAAAGGTCTTCCAGTGACGGCCTGTCTGCGGGTTCCATGGATAAACACCACCTGATGAGGTGCTGGCACTCTGCAGAGAAACCAGAAACCGCCACTCAGTGGGACAAGGCTCCTGTCCGTGCTCTCCCACATTCCACGGTGCCCAGGCCACGCTAGGAGTGCTCGGAGCTGCAGCCAAAAGCTTCCCATTGATCCTCCCTTCCGGAGGAGAGCAGCCCAGAGGCACACGTGCCACCTCCTCCAGCTAACCCAGGAGATCAACCTCCTCACTAGCTGCTAGAGCGGGACGCTTCTGTGCCAGCTGCCCCCTCCCAACCCCGCTCTTCCTCCCGAGCCTTGAAGGCGCATCCTCACCTTGAGACACCCGGGGTGGGAAGAAGAGCTGGCCCTGGACGATGTCCCTGTTTGTATGGAAAGGAAGGTCCCCGCAGACCAGGTCATAAAGCAGGATGCCCAGGGACCAGATGGTGGCTGGCTGGCCATGGTAGCAGCCAAAGAGGATCCACTCCGGTGGGCAGTACTCCGGCGTTCCTATGGGACACGGGCACAGCTCATCAGGCCCATGCTGCTCCCTCCCTCCCTCCCTCCCAGCCAGCTCCCGTTCCACAACAGCCAGCTCCTGCCCCGCCGAAAAGCAACTTGGCTGCAGCCAGCTGAAGAAGGATTCCCCCTCCCTCCCTGCCTCCCTCTTCCCCCTCTGCCAGCAAAGGGGGGAACCTCCGCTGCCCGGCTGGGCCCCGGCTTTGGGCTCACCTGACATCCGGGTGTAGAACGTGTCCTGGAGGATCGTGCCGCAGCCGAAGTCGATGAGCTTGGCCTCGCCCGTGGCAAGGTCGACGAGGACGTTCTCGGCCTTGATGTCGCGGTGCAGGACGCCGCGGCTGGTGCAGTGCCGCACGGCCTCCAGCACCTGGCGGAACAGCCCCCGCGCCACGGGCTCCGTCAGGAACCCCTGCTTGGCCAGGAAGTCCCAGAGGTCCTGACAGCGCTGCGGACGCTCCATGACCAGCGCGAAGCCGTCGGGCAGCTCGAACCAGTCCAGGAGCCGCACGATGCCGCGGAAGCCAGGGCACGACACCATCCACAGCAGCGCCAGCTCCATGGGCACAAGGGCGCCGTTGTGCTGCGGGGGGACCGCGATGCCCTCAGCGGGGCCGATGCTGTGCCGCGCCTTGGGCATCCCCTGCCCGGCCCCGGCGCCGCTGGCCATTGCCCGGCCCGGGACGCTGCGCGGCCCCCGCTCACTCCCCGCTCGCTGCCCTCGCAGCGTTCCGGCTGCCACCCTGCCGGGCCTCGCCCTAGCCCCGCCCGGCACGCCCCGCCGGCTTCTCCCGCTGGCCCCGCTCACTCACCAGCCGCGCCCACTCCGAGATGCGATCGCGGCGCACTCGCTTGATGGCCACCTGCAAGCCAAGGCGAGCGCCGGGCTGAGCTCCCCGCCCGCCGCTCGCCGCCCGCCGCCCCCTCCGCTCCGGCCCCGTCTCTTACCGGGGCGCCGTCGGCGAGCCGGGTCCCGGAGTAAACGCTGCCGCAGCCGCCGCTCCCCAGCAGCGGGCCCTCCCGGTAGAGCTGCTCCAGGGGAGGCTTCTCCGCCCGTGCGGGCGGCACCGCGCTCCCGCTCTTCTGCCCCGGGAACCCGACCGCCCGGCGCGCTGCTGCTTGCCGAGCCGCCCCGGGCTGCGGCGGCTCGGGGCCGGCGGCCAAGCCGAGCAGCGGCGGAGCTCGGAGCGGGGAAGCTGCTGGCGACGCTGTCGGGGCCGGGGCGGGCGCGGGGCGGCAGCGGGGCGGCTGCGGGCGGAACCGCGGGAGGGGCTTGGTTCGGGGCCGGGGCCCCAGCCGGGGCCAGCCCAGAGCCCGCGCCAGACGGAGCCAAAAGACCGCGCTGCTCCGCCAGCACCAGAGCAAGAGGCACTTCCAGAAGTGCCACAGCCAGTTCGGAGAGAGCCCGGCCGAGGCGGCTCCACGGCGGGACGGGCAGGGGCGGGCACGGGGCGGCCCCGAGGAGCGGCGCCTTGCGGGACGCGGCATGAGCCGGGCTGGGAGAGGCAGAACACGGACGGGACGGGACGGGAATAGAGTGAGTGTGAGAGGGAGAAGGGGATGGGGAGCGAGTGGAAAGTCGAGCGGAAAACTGATCGAGAGAAGCGCTGCTGCTGCTGCTGCTGCTGCTGCTGCTGCTGCTGCTGCTGCTGCTGCTGCTGCTGCTGCTGCTGCTGCTGCGGAACCGCCGGAGCTCGCGAACGTTCCTCCGTTGCCTCCGCGAACCCAACGGAGGAGCCGCCGCGAGCCCCGCGGAACGAAAGAGAGAAACTAACAAATAAAACCCCAAAGTAATTCCTATTAGAGAAGTAACCAAATCAAACAATGTGGCAATAAAGAAGCGTGTTGGCTTGTGGCTTCTTTCTTCTTTGGCTGAGACGAAGCATTTCATGGGGAAGAATTGCCTCTTCAGACACTTTTGTGAGAGTGGACAGGAGTGGAGCATTTAATTTTCGAGTAGAAAAGGGAAATCGTATCAGTAATGTCATCTCTTTTCATCCTCTGTTGAGACAGTTGCAGGCTGCCAAAAGACATGGTCTGCAATGTGGAGCTTGGGGCCAAGATCCTTTTTCTGCCAGAGGATGAGGAGGGGAAGTATCCCAGAATCATGGAGTCGTGGCATGGTTTGGTTTGGAAAGGATCTGAAAAATCACACGGCTGCAACCCCCCTGCTGTGGCTGGGGACCCCTTGCACTAGCCCGGCTTGTCTAGAGCTCCATGCAGCCTGGCCTTGAACACTGTCAGGGACGGGACAGCCACACCTGCTCTGGGCAACCTGTTCCAGGAGAGAATTTTTTCTGAATTCCTTACCTAAACCGACTCTCTTTCCACCTGGATCCATTCTCCCTTGTCCTGTCCTTGCCTGCCCTCGTACAAAGTCCCTGTCCATCTTTCCTATAGCTTGCCCTCAGGTACTGGAAGGCCACAGTTGGGTCAAGTCTAAGTCTCTTGCCCAGGCTGAAGAAGCCAAGCTGTGTCAGCCCTTAGTTGCAGGAGAGAAGTGTTCTAGATATATATTATAATATTGGGTTTTTGCAAATATTAAAATGGATTTTATATATGTGATGTTAAAGTAACTTTGTTCCAAATATATAGTTTTAAATTTTGTTGTTAATTAGGCTTAGACACAGTAGTGCAATAGCTGATGGAAGTATGCTTGTGTTAAAATGCCTGCTTGGATGGGATAACATCCAATGAACACAGGATGAGCACACCTGTACAGATCTGCCAACCATCAGCACTCACCGTCTGAAGGCAGTGCGGACCAAGGCCCGAACTGGAAGGGATAAAGAGAAGGAGCCAAACCCCAGCCAAGGAACACACAAGCTCTGAAAAGGCAGACCCAAAGAGGGGCCATGTAAAATAGCTCCTGGAAAATGTAAACTCGTTTATGGATATGCATAAGCGGCTATGAATATGCAACAGGCTGATGTAAGGGAAAAGGTATTTAAGGGGGATCCCTGAAGGTAACAGGGTGGTCTTGGCTGAGTGCCAAGATGCACCCAGCCATAAATAACCTTTGCTCCATGGTCCTTGTCTCCTATTGTCCTTTATTAAACTTTTTACATTTTCACAGGAGAGTGAACGTGTTTTTTACATGGACTACATATGCTTATACAAATTCTAGGAAGACTAGTAATTTTTTCTACAATAATTGGGTTAATCATCACAAACAAACATCCATTTTGCAGCATCTCTAGCTAATAGAAGTTGATTCAATCTTCTTTCTTGATTCAGTCTTCTTGCAGTCTTCAAAGCTCTGTTTGTTCTTGCCAAGGCATTCTAATTATCAAATTTTTTATGCTAATCAGGTCTGAAGTACATCAACTCACTTCTGTCCTGGCAGCATGGGTGTGTCAACTCAAGGAGGGAAACACTAGCCGAGAGGATTACAGTAAGGTGAAGGTAGACTCAGCCTCCAGTGACCGAGCTACCGGGTATGATCTGTCAGATCCCCTTGAAGGTACCTCTAGTATGAATGCTCAGGGAAGAAAGGATAACCAGAGCTAGAGGGGCCCTGCCTCGAGCCAAGGAGAGGCACGGGAAAACCGGATCTTTGGTCAGTGTAGATCCGATGGCCTGGCACATCAGAGCCACAAAAATGCGACACCTTAGTTGATACTGGAGCGCAGTGTCCCCTGATACCATCGGGACATGTGGGGGCAGAACCTGTTTCCATTGCTGGGGTGACGGGGGGATCACAGCAATTGGCCCTGTTGGGAGCCGAGGTGAGCCTGACTGGGAAGGAGTGGCAGAAACATCCTATTGTGACCGGTCCAGAGGCCCTGGATATTCTGGGCATAGACTTCCTCCAGAACATTCCCGAGTACAGCCAGATTGTGAGCCCTCCCTACCTGGTCACCTACAAGAAGAACGATTTCCTCTGGGGCCCTGAACACCAACAAGCTTTCGCCCAGATCAAGCAGGAGATTGCTCAGGCAGTAGCCCTTGGCCCACTCAGGATGGGACCAGAGATGAAGAATGTGCTCTACTCTGCAGCTGGGAACAATGGCTTGTCCTGGAGCCTTTGGCAGAAGGTGCCTGGGGAGACTCGAGGCCGACCACTGGGATTCTGCAGCTGAAATTACAGAGGGTCTGAAGCCAAATGCACTCCCACAGAGAATGAAATCTTGGCTGCCCATGAAGGAGTTCAAGCTGCCTCCGAGGTGATTGCCACAGAAGCACCACTCCTCCTGGCACCCTGACTGACGCCACTGGGGTGGATGTTTAAAGGAAAGGTTCCCACTGCCCTCCATGACACTGCTGCCACATGGAGCAAATGGATTACTCTCATCATGCAGCACACCCGGATTGAAAACCTGAATCGCCCTGGGATTTTGGAGATAATTACAAACTGGCTGCTGGTGAGAACTTTGGTCTCACTGACGGAGAGCAGCAGGAACAAGTGACAAGGGCTAAAGAAGGTGCACCATGCAACCGACTACCAGCAGAGGAAACTCAATACGCTGTTTTCACTGACGGTTCCTGTGGCATCGTAGGGATGAACTGGAAGTGGAAAGCAGCCGTATGGAGCCCCACACAACACGTAGCACAAGCTACTGAAGGAGAAGGTGGATCAAGTCAACTTGCTGAACTCAAGGCCGTTCAGCTGGCTTTGGACATTGCTGAGAGAGAGAAGTGACCAAAGCTAGACCTTTATATGGATTCTTGGATGGTAGCCAATGCTCTGTGGGGCTGGCTGGAAAGGTGGAAAAAGGCCAACTGGCAGCATAGAGGAAAACCAATCTGGGCTACTGATGTGTGGAAAGACATTGCCTCTTGGGTAGAAAATGTGTGTGTGAAAGTCTGTCATGTAGATGCCCATGTCCCCAAGAGTCGGGCTAATGAGGAACACCGAAACAAGGAGCAGGTAGATCAGGCTGCAGTGATAGAGGTGTCAAAGATAGACTTGGATTGGCAACATAAGGGGGAGTTGTTCCTAGCTCAATGGGCCCATGATGCCTCAGATCATCAGAGCAGAGATGCCACCTACAAGTGGGCATGAGACCAAGGGGTGGCTCTAACCATGGACAGTATTTCTCAGGTTATCCATGACTGTGAGACGTGTGCTGCCATCAAGCAGGCCAAGTGGGTGAAGCCCCTGTGGTATGGTGGGCAGTGGTCCAATTGCAGGTATGGGAAGGCCTGGCAGATTGACTACATCACACTGCCCCAGACACACCAAGGTAAGCGCTACGTGCTCACAATGGTAGAAGCCACCACGGGATGGTTGGAGACCTCCCCTGTGCCTCACACCACTGCCTATAACACCATCCTGGGACTTGAAAAGCAGGGCCTTTGGAGGCATGGTACCCCTGATAGGATTGGGTCTGACAACGGGACTCATTTCAAGAACAGCCTTATCAACACCTGGGCTAGGGAACATGGCATTGAGTGGGTGCACCATATCCCCTACCATGCACCAGCTGCAGGCAAAGTGGAGAGGTACCATGGACTGTTAAAAACCACCTTGAAAGCATTGGGTGGGCGATCTTTCAAGAACTGGGAGCAGCATTTAGCAAAGGCCACCTGGTTAGTTAACACCCGAGGTTCCACCAGTGGAGCAGGTCCTGCCCAGTCTGAGTCCCTGAATATAGCAGACGGAGATAAAGTCCCAGTGGCACATATCAGAGGTTTGTTAGGGAAGACAGTGTGGATCAATTCTGCCGCGAGTACAGACAAACCCATTTGTGGCACTGTCTTTGCTCAGGGACCAGGTTGTACATGGTGAATAATGCAGAAATATGGAAGAACACGATGTGTGCCTCAGGGAGATCTGATTGTGGGGTGAGACTCATATGCAAATATCACTGTTTGTTGGATGTTACTGCCATTGTCTGTACATTAAATCACACCGACATGAGACAGAAGGAAATATTTAAGTGTCAAAGGTTTGAGCAAGTAATATAGAAGGAAATGTGGGTCAAAAGTTTGAGCAAGTGAGATGGAAGGAAATGTGTCTAAGTGAAAGATGGAAGTTTTTACTTGATGAAGTTTTTACATGACGTTTGGTAGTTACGTTGACGATTCGGAGATAAGGGGTTGAATGTCCTAGGGTGACGTTATGGTGCTTGTATCCCCAATTGTGTGTTCTGTTTATGCTTGATGTTATGATTTGTGCCTTTAGGACTGGCTCCGAAAAGTGAAGGTTTGTTTTGTCTTGTTACCAGCCAGCTCACCTCCCCTCACAGTTTGTGTCTAGGAGAGAGGCTAGGGCTTGCTGGCTTGCTTGCTTTCACTTTGCTCTTGCTCCTGCTTTTTGCTTTTGCCCTTGCTTTTGCTTATTAGTTAGTTTAGCTAGGCAATCCAATTTTTTCCCTGGACTGTTTTTTTTCTTTTCGTTTCCTGAATACCATTTGAACCTGCTCAGGATTGGGACCTGGGAAACACCAAGAAACATAAAGAGCCTGCATTTTGTGACCTGCAGCAGCCACCCCCAGTGCCGGAGACCGAGAACTGGGCAACCACTCCCAGCAGAGACTTTCTGAATTTGTCACCTCTTCAGTGTGGTGAAAGAGTTTTTGTCATCTGGTGTTGTTCATTTTTTGTGCTGGGGAGTGCTTTGCCTGCTCAATAAACAGGTTGTTTCCACTGCTCTCTGAGGAAATTCTTCCTGAACCAGGTGGGGGAGGGGCGGTGGGGGTTTGCTTTCTGGAGGCTCCTTCTGGAGGTTTTCTCCCAAATTTACCCAAAATCAGGACACATTACTACATCAGCAGGCTGTTCTTCGGTGAGATCCAGCAGGGCCCTGTTCAGCCTGTGCTCAGCAAACTGACTGGCCATGAGCCACTAGTGGATGTACCTCACCATGGCAGGCACCTGGAGAAGGCACGGGGAGACTTGGAAAGCTGCCAGAGGGAGGAATGTCCCCAGCTTCCCCAGAGAAGTGCTTCCCTTCCCACCACACTGCCATGGCCTCAAAGGCTTCCAGTGAGCAGTAGGCATGGCTTGGGAGGCCAAGCAATTCTTGGGAGGATCAAACCCTGGCCACAGGCTGCTTACTTGCTTTGGATTGCAAAACCCCTCTTCTACGAGCATATCCAGCAGGGCAGCACAGGTCTCCTGTGCAGGGCCAGCTCCAGGGCCTTCTTCCTCTTCCTCCACCCAGGACAGCTGGGGCACTCTCGGGGGTCTCTGCTCCATGTCAGTGACTGGATTTGTGGCTACTTGCAGGAGAGATGCCTCGGAAAAGCTCCGAGTCAGCAAGGCCTGCAATCATGCCTGGAAGGCACCTTCAAGAGAGAAGCCTCAGGAAGGCTACAGGACAGCAAGTCCTGCACTCTGGTCTCGAGGGCTCCTGCCACAAGGACAGGAGACTCCTATCGAGGATTGTGGTCTGGCCTCGAGAGCACCGGTGGCAGGGATGGGAGATGCCTCCAGGGCAGCAAGTCCCAAGGTCTGCCCTCGAGGACACCTGCAGGAAAGAAGCCTCGGGAAGGCCACGGGTCACCAAGTCCTGTGGTCAGGCCTCGAGGTCAGCTGCAGGAATAACACCTCGGAAAAGCTCCAGGTCAGACACGAACAAGTGCGCTGTGCGGGGGCTCCTCACGGCACCGCTCTGTCCCGTCCTGTCCCGTCGCGTGCTCCGAGCACTGTGGCGTGGTCTTGTCACCGCCAGCTCCTATGTCACCCCATGTCACAAAGGGCCCTTGGACACGCTGTCCCGTTCCATGCCACGGTGACCGTGCTGCACCGTGTCACAAAGGGCCCCTGCACACACTGCCCCCTGCCCTGGGGCCGCCCCCAGCCCACCCAAAGTGGCTCAGGTTGGAAGGAATCCCTCACCCCAAGTGTCTAAGACAGCCCAACAGGATCTTTAGGAACAGCTCAAACCATCAGCAAACACTGCCCTGCTCTGCAGGCTCAGGGCAGCAGAAGGAGCCCCCAGGGCTGCCGACGCAGCTGCGCTGGGAAGGGCACGGGGCCTTCACAGAAGCTGGCACGGCCTCCTTGGGACACGTCCCGGCTGGTGGCCATCCTAAACCCGCGGGTGTGACACAGAAAAGGAACGTGTGGGCCAGGGCACGAATGCTGCTCTGAGCCCTGGGGCCCGGGGAGCGCTGACATCAGCAGGTGTGGCAGGGTCCCTGCCCAAGCAGACCTGCCACCCCCCGAGCCCTGGCAGCACCGGTGCCCGTCTCCTGCCCCAGAGACCTGTGCCCGTGGGGGGCTTCTGTGCCAGAGGGAGCCAAAGCCCACGTGCACTAGGGGCTGCGCTCCTGCCTGCAGGGGCTGTTGGCAGGAGCACGTGGAGCAACTGCTGGCAACACTTGTTCTCTGTCAGAAGCTCTTACTCCATGCTGAAATTATTTTCTCCTTGAAGTAATTTCTTACAGCACAAAAACACCTTAGCTGCGAGGGCACAGAAGAATCTAGCAAGTAAGACTCATCAATTCAGGAAAGCCTTACTTCCCATTGCTCAACTCAAGTAGTTCCAAAAAGTTGCAAACTTTCCAAATTAATTGGGATGGCCTGAGGAGGTGAAGAGTTGGAATTTTGCTTCCCATCTCAAAGCAGCAACTCATTTGCCTTAACCTCATCCACTGAGGGTCACTTTACAGAACATAACACTACACAAAAAAGGGAAAAAACAAGGGCCATTCTTTGGTTTTCTATGAATGGATGATCATATCCTAATTCTCTTAAGGAATAAAAGCTCTCAAGAAATGAGAGTCCACTCAGTGGTACAATAGTAGCCCAAAGAAATGAGTAGATGGCAAAAGGGCTAATCCTCCCCCTGGTACAGAGATCTGAGTGGCCAGTAAAGTACAGCTCTCCCCTCTTGTTCCCTGCAGGACAATCAGGACCATGAAGAGGAAAAGTCACAGATATTCCTTCTGGCCTCCCTAACCAAAGCTGTGCCAAAGCACAGATGCTGCTTCAAACTGACTCAAATTCCAGCCTAGACCTCTCACCTTCCAGACAACTCCTTCTCCGACACCCCACAAGCACCAAGCCCCCCAAGCTCCCACACAGAAGCCCTCAACACCCCGCCAGGAGCCCCAGCTGTCCCCGTCCCTCCGCAGAGCTTTCCCACCCTCCAGCAGACGCCCTGGTTCCCTGCAGGTGCCGTGGGATGGCACTCAGGAGGATCTGCTCCAAGGCCTTCCCCTGGAGCACGCTCGAGCTGCCAGGCCTATGGATCCTGGATCATCCTTCCCACCGAGCCTTCCTGTGCACGGCTGCTCCATTTGCACCTTTGCGCTCAGCTCGGACTTCTCCACTTCACCAGGAGTGCTGGGAAAGGATGGAGAGCAGCCTGGCAAGCTCTTTCTGCAGCTCCCTCTTTACCCTGGGGAGGGAGAACATCCCACAGGAAAGCAACTGGTGCCACAAGGAGCGGGTGGCCTCAGGCACCTTTGGGGATGGAACAAGGCCTTGGTTTGACATGAGTAAGCACAAGCAATTCACATGAGTAAACAAGTAATTAGCACAGACATGCCTAAGTACTTAGCACCAGTTAGCATAACAAAAACCTGTCTGGCCTAACTTGACATGAGAGTGACCTGACAAAAAGCTTTAGACACAGTCTACCAGAAGAACTAAGGGCAAGTGTGGAATCAGCCCTGTGCAGGGAAGCCCTGAGGAAGACTTTGTGCTGCTTTGGGGCATCGAGACCGCTCCTGGCCAGGGCCTGGACATCAGCTTCAAGTATGGGAATCTGACACAATGTATTTCCAACCGCCTGCCTATGGAATCACCTCAGCAGTGTAAAGATGGATGGTGATTTTGATACAACTCCTACATCAACCCACTGAAATTTATATGTGGCAGAGAAACACTTTAGTGGGGTGCAGACCCCTGCCCTCCTGCCAGGTCAATAAAAGGGCTTTTGGCTGACAATGCATTTGTCTGCCGATTTGTTTGAATGAGGGAGACCCCTCAGGACTGCTATATCCTGAGGGAACACCGTTGGCCTTGGCCTGCAGGCACCTGCACAAGCTTAAAATCAGCTGCCTCAGCTTCCAGGACCTCTCTTGGCCAGCATCCTGACATGGATGCAGGACTGCTGTGAGGCACTGCTGGGACCCAGCAGGACAGGACCGGCTGTCTCGTGTCCATGCAGCACCCCTCACACAGCCAGGGCCATCCCGAAACCAGACAAACACTCACGTGTCAGCACAGGGGAGCGAGGAGCACTGGGCTCGTCTCAGGGTATCTCAGCTGGGCTCGCTCCACAACACACCCCCACTTTCAGGCCTGCTGATGCCCAGCTGCCAGAAATGCCTACCTTGTTCTCTCCAGGGTGCACAGGGAGAGCCAATGAGCAGGACGCCTTGGGAGGCAAACCTTCCCAGCCTTTTCTGAGGCCAGGGACACACCAAGATCAGCCAAGACTCTCCACACTGCCTGGCCCACCCAGCCCAGCTCTGTGCTGGCCCTGGGCCACAGCAGCTTCCACCAAGCAAGAGCTACATGCACATTGCCAAGAGTTGAAACACAGCAGACAGGGAAGAGGTGAAAAGTGTGTGTGTAAAGGCCTTTTAATTCACAGCTCTCAGAGAGAGCTCTGGGGCTCACGGCTGGACAGAGACGCTCCTGCTCACGCCTCTGTCCAAAGGGGGGAACACACCCTGCTGCAGGTGCTTGGGTTGGTCTCCACAGGTCCAGGAGGATGCCAAACCTGCTCTTCATAGCCTTCTCCCTTGCCCTGCTCCTCTGCCAAGTGCAACGGGCCTCAGGCAGTGAAAGGACCACAGAGAGCCAAAGGGGGACCCTTGCACCTGCCTCGCTGTGAGCTCCCTGGGAAGCACTTTCCTTGAGAAGCAAGCCCCTTTCCTCCAAAGGCATTTCCCCAAATGTGTAGCTGTCCTGGGGAACATCAACACACTCTTAAGAAAAGCTGGCAAGGCTGAATGACTTCAGGTCCTTTCTGGACAGGCATTCCAGCTGTAGCTCGTATTCTCCCAAGTGCGTTTCCAGGTGGAGGTTCAGAGGGGCAGCCCCAGGCCCTCTACAAACACAAGCTGCCCACTGCCTCTTCACCTGCCTCAACTCCTGCCTGCGGTCACTGCAGCAAAACCAGGCTGTTCCAGCCAGAGCCCAGAGCCCAGAGCCCTGTTCCCGCAGGATGCTCTTGCCAGCACCTTCCAGGACTCTCCGCTGTGCATGCAGCACTTTTCATGCCAGCTCTCAACAGGCTTTGGAACGCAGAGCACAACCTGGCTGGCTCTGCCACCAGCACATCCCAAACACAGGGGAAGGAAGAAGCAGCAGGGGTTGTTTTGTGGCCATGCCCAAGAGAAACTGGAAGGGTGCCCTCCCTCTGGTCTCCCTTGGTTGGCTTTCTGACTGGGTCTGAGGCTGGGGCTGCCATTCCTCGGTTCTGGGGACCAGAACCACACCCAGGATCCCAGCACTGTCTGACAGCGCTCCGGGCACTGGCACAGTCACATGTCTGAGTCTCGGGCACCATGCTGCTGCTTCAGCTGCTCTTAGGCACACCAAAGCTCTCTGTTAAGCCCAGATGGTCTCTGGTTCTGCCCTCTTCCTGATCCTGTGCAGGGATGGAGCACTGCTGTGCTTTCAGGAAGGTATTCTTGAAAACTTGCAGCATTCCAAGCTCCTTTGCCCTCCGTGGATGCTTGCCATGGAATCCCTCACAGCTGGGTTCAGAGCATCCTCAGCTTGGCTCTTCCAAAATCCAGGGGCTCCAGGGTGCTCAGCAAGATCTGTAACTCCACAGTGTTGTGGAACTGGACCTTCAGCACAGGGTCCTTCCCAGCCTGATCTGCCCTCGTTCCTCTGAGTGTGTGCACAAAACACGGCGTGGAAGAGAACGGCAGCAGGGGCCTGTGTGTCCCAGGGCCCCGGATTTGCATCGCTTCAGCTCCACAGAGATGCAGGTAAAGCGAAGAAGCCAAAGTGTTCATTAATGGAAGGCAAAGCAAAGGGATGAGCTGTGAGGGAAGAAAGGGGATGGGCAGGGTCTGAGGGCTGCAGGGAGGGAGCTGTCAACAGGGAGGGAGAAGGCAGGAGCTATGGGAGCTTCCCACAGGCTCAGCTGTGCCAGTCATCAGCTGTGCCTGGAGCTCCAGCTGGTCTCCTCTGGTCTCCAGGTGGTCTCACCTTCCAAGGGATCTGCAGGTCTTAAGGAGACACTGGTTCTTCTGAGCCAGCAGATGAAAGTAGTTCTGCAGCTCTTCCCTCCAACATCACCTAAACAAATATGCTTCTGCAGGAGGGGCTGTTGTTTTCACTCAGGGCTTGAAGGGCTGGAAGAGAGAGGAACAGAGCCTCGGTCAGAGCCTGGATCTGCTGGAATCCAAGGAGACCTTTCTGCCAGGGCCATCCCACCTAGACTGGACACAAGAGGAGAGGAATTTCCCTCCCAGGTCAGGGCTGTGGTGCAACATGTCCCCAGGAGCCTGGAGCAGCCCAAGGCTTTGTGTGGCCAGGCAGGGGCAGGCAGGAGGCAGAGCTGTCAGCAAAGGAAGGGGCCAGCGAGGTGGGGCAGCCGGGGGATGACGACAGCCTGCAGGGACAGAGGCCAGGGCAGGGACACCGCAGGACAGCCTGGGCTGCAGAGGGCACAGGGATGTGCAGCAGCTGCAAGGCCCTGACAGAGCCAACCTGTGCAGCCCTTTGGCCATGGCTGCTGGCCCTGGGCCTGAGGCCACGAGGGGACAAGTGACCCTTGCAGCCCTGGGGCCTCATGGCCTCCTTGTCCCCGCTCAGCAGCCGGGCAGGGGCCGCCCCATGGTCCTGCCCTTGGCATGGCACATCCCCACATGGCAGTGCCCATCCCGGGAAGAGCCCTGAGCAAGGAGGGAGGGACAGGATCTGCCTTGCCTGGGGCTGGGGCTCAGCCTTGGCCCTTTGCATTCCTGAGACACATCCAGGTTTGCTCAGCACCAGAGACACCTTTGCCTTGTTTGTCCCCACCTGTCATCAGTGCCTCCAGTTCTCTGCTCTGCCTGGGGCCTGGGGACACTTTGATATCAATTGTGTCCTTGAGTGGAACCCATTAACAGTTAAAGAAATTTGGAATTTGAATCCGACTTTTTGAGTTCTTGAGAAGTTCTTTGAGCACACTTCAAGGGACTTGGTCTGATGCAAACAGCACCAAAGCCCCAGAGGTCATTAAAGTCCTGGTGCTGTGTCTGTGCTGCTGAGCTGGGCTGGGCTCCTGGCCCCGAGGCAGCTCCTGGCAAGGGCAGCGCTGCAGAGAGACAGCTCTGGCCAGGAGCAGCTCCTGTGCACAGCCCAGCAGGGCTGGGGCACTGCCAGGGCATCCCAGGGACACGAGCAGGGCACAGACAGAGCTCACAGGGGCTCAGCACTGGCAGGGGCTGTGGGGTGTCCCAGAGGGGGCTGTGTCACAGCAGCAGCTCTGTGGCTGTGTCACGGAGGCACAGAGCAGCTGTGATGTCAGAGAGGGGCTGTGAGACTGCACAGAGTGGGTTGTGAGAGGTCACAGATTGGGCTATGACATCACAGAGCGTGTTGTGTGAGGTCATCAAGCAGCTATGGCATGACAGAGGGGACTGTGTGACATCACAGAGCAGGCTGTGACATCAAGGCATGGCTGTATGACATCATAGAGCAGGCAGTGAGGTCAAAGTGTGTGCTGTGACATTACAGAGTGGCAGCATGACATCACAGGGAGGGTTTTGTGGCATCACTGAGGGGGTTGTGACATCCCAGGGCAGGCTGTGACATCATAGAGAAGGGTATAAGGTAATAGAGCAGATCCTGCCATCATAGAGGGTGGCTCTGTGACGACAGAGAGTGGGTTGTGACATCACCGGGTGGCTGTGTAATGTCATAGAGCAGGCTGTGACATCAAAGAACAAATAGTGATATTGCAGGGTGACATTGTGATATCTCACAGTCTTCTGTGACATCACAGAGCAGCTGTATGACATCACAGGGTGACATCTCAGAGTTGGCTCTGTGACATCACAGGGGCTGTGTGACATTACAGGGCAGCTGTGTGACATCACAGGGGCTGTGTGACATCACAGGGGCTGTGTGAGGTCACTGGGGAGGTCACTCCACCCCAGCCCACCCTCCCAGTTCCCCCAGAGAAGTCCAATGCTGCTCGTGCACAGTGGGGTCCCCTGTCCCCCCGGGTCCCCCCGCCCCCAGCGCCGCAGCCTCCCCCCGAGGATGTTCCACGAGATCGACCCCAGAGCCTGACACGGGGACGGGGGCCGGGGCTGTGGGGGGTGGGACAGGAGGACAGGGACCCCCTGGCAGCGTCCCCGTGTCCCCCAGGGCCAGAGCCTGGGCCAGGGCTCCTTCACCCTGTTACCAACGAGGGCTTGAGAGTGCTGAAAAAATCCCCAGCAAGGGATCAGCAAAAACCAGATTTAATATTAAGTGAGAGCACCACAAAGTTCCTTGGCAAGAGTCACTCTGCTCCTGACTGGACACTTCAGGCACACCAAGGAAACAAAGCAACAACAAAACCAAACAGAATCCAGGCAATCAAACCAGAAATGAGCCAAGACCTGGGGCTTTCCTTCCTATGGAAAAGAACTGTCCTTCTTGTCCAGGTGCCCATGGCCAGAACTGGGATTTCACCTCCAACACTGCCTGTTGTGACAGACTGGAGGAGATTGTTGGCTGGAAACATTTCATGTGTGGGGAGGAAGGGGCAGGTCCAGCCTTGCCCTGCCCTGGAACCCCAGCCCTGCCCTGCCCTGGAACCCCAATCCCCCCAGAGCCTCTATCCCAGCCCAGCAGTGTCTGCCAGTCCCTGGCACAGCACAGGCAATGCTCCACAGCCACCTCTGGAGCCCCCAGCCCCGCTCCTGAGTGACCAAATGACCCCAAGTCCCACCTGGGGGAAGGGCCCAGGAGCACCAAGGGGTGTTTAAGGCTGAGCACAAGGCAAGCACACATCTTGACCCTACCTCCCCTTGGAATTTCTATCTGAACACTGCTGGAATCCAGGAGTTGGTAGCTCTGTGTGTGCTTCTCTGTATATTTTTTGTCTTTCTTTCTTTCTGTGTCTATTTCTTCTATTTTGGTCCTCGTGCAAATGTTGATTAACTTAAAATTGAATGAGCTAATAGTCTGTGAAGTTGAATGGGCCAAGGTAATGCTTTGGGAAGTGTTTTTGTTGATTGAATGTCATGCTAAACCTTTTACCAAAGTTTCTCTGGGTTTCTAAAGTTCCCAAAAAAGGCTGTTTTGTTGTTTGGAGCTCTGGAGAATCTCTTGTTGGTATTTCTCCAGTGCATCCAACTCAGAGGACACAAACAATTGTAATTCCTCTTAAATGTCTCCTTGAGAGAGTTGTTTGAGGGATGGGGGTCATGGCTTGTGTGTGCTGCTTGGCACAGCCCAGGCAGGGCTTTCACAGCCACATTCCACACTCCATTTCCCAGCTGGAGCCGCTGGTGCCTCTGAGTTCTGCTGCCCCAGCCCCAGGGACGCTCTCCTTGTCTGCCCATTCCCCCACGGTCTCTGGGCAGGGATGGCCTCAGTGGGAGCTGCTGACATCCTCAGCAGCTTGGAGCGCCCTGGAGCCACCTCCCTCCGGCCATGGACGGCGGCCAGCGGCCGGGAATGCCCCGGGGTGAGGAGGGAGGACACCAGCAGAGCATCCCCCCGGGGCAACGACGAAGACAGTGCCGGGATCAGGCGGGAGGAGCATGGACCCCCACCGGAGCATCCTCCAAAGGTAAGGTGTTTTCCAAAGCAAAATTGGCAAAAAATCTTATTAAATTCTGTGGCTGATCTTTGCTGTCCCCACGAGTCGCTCGCCACCCACACGAATCATAAAGTTCCCCCTCAAAAGTGGGACTGGGAGCACACAGACCCTTCCCCATAGTCTAGGGACCCCGAGAAGACCTCTCTCTATGGACTGGCCACCCCAGAAATGGGGCTAGGACCTCCAAAGAAACCTCCCCATTAACCTAAAACCCCCCAAAATGGTGCTGGTGCCCCCAGAGACCCATCCCCGTGGGACTGGAACCACCACAGACCCATCTCCATGAACCTACAACCCCCAGAAATGGGACAGGGACCCCCAGAGACCCCTCCCTATGGGCCTGGGATCCCCAGAATGGGGCTGGGACTCCCCCCATGTGAGCCACGCCCACTCCCCGCCTTGCCCCTCCCCCAGCGTCAATCCAACCAATCAGCGCCTGGAACAATCAGTGCAGGAACGCCTTCTGCATCATCCAATCAGATCGCACTCTCATTCTGGCCCCACCCCTTCATTGTGACATCACAAGCGGCCTTGACACTCAGCCCCTCACCACTGTGACATCACTGCGCTCCCATTGGCTGTCGGCGGGAGGGCGGGGCTTGCCCGGACTATAAAAGGCGTGTGCTGGCACACAGGGCTCAGTGCGGGCCCGGCGATGCGAGCGGCGGCGTTGGCGGCGTCAGAGCCCCGGGAGCACCCCGGCGCCACCTCTGGCAACGGACGGCGGTGAGGAATGCCCTGGGGAGAGGGGGGAGGACCCCGCCAGAGCATCCCATGGGACAGTGAGCACCGAGAGCGGCGGGCATCGCCCTGGAGCGAGGACGATGGAACTGGGAGGACCAGGGGAACCAGCGGAGCATCCCCGGGGCTGAGGAAGGAGAACACCGACACAGCATCCCCCGGGGGCAACGGGCATTTAGGGATTTTAGGGATTGGAGAGTGTAGTTTAGTAAGTCACATGGATGAGAAGTTGAGGTTTTACAATTTTTAGCATATTGTAGATTGTTATAAACGCCAATCACTTGGTTTTTAAAATTTTAAAAGTTTAATAATAATAAAATGGTTATATAAATAGTAATACAATTAGAGTAATGAAAATTTAGAGTTAGGACAATTACAAGACAATAAAAAGCAGAGAATTACGGATGTCCGGATGCTCTCGGGCACTTAAGCCCAATAAGCATGCCTTGTGAACAAAGGAATAATCTTTAAAAGCAGTAGCCTGTTGCATATTCATACATCTCATACATGATGCATAAATTCCTTGCAAATTAAGAACTTTTCTGGTTTTTGTCAACTTCTTCCCCTTAATCCTGGTGGTTCCATAAAGACGGAGAGAAGGTGGAAGAATGTTTGTCTTTTCCGATAAGGAGGCAGTAATTCTTTATGGGCCCCCATCATTGTCATCTCTGTGTGAAGAGTTTCTTCATTATCTCATCACTTGCTTGAGCTAGTAAAAAAAACCCCACATACATAGGTTCTATTTTAACTACAAAACTACATATACCATACTATTAAAATGTTAATGCAGCACTTCTAATCAATATAACATAATACATATAGTATTCAATTTAATATTTACGAAAAGCCAATCATAAAATATGCATTTTTCACAACTAACACAGCAGGCAAAACGCCAAAGAGGAGGGGGGGTGAGCTCACTCTCACCCGACCTAAGCTGTAGTACACGCCGGCGGCCACCAGATGTCACCAGAGGACACAAGGAAAAACGACGCACCACAGCTTTGGTCACCATGAAGAGACGAATTTATTTTTTCTGACTCCAATCATTTATAGTTCTCAAAAGGTGCAAGTGGATTGGAAGGTGAACGTGCCACCTCTCCAACGACACTGGACAAACTACCAGTCTATCAAATTTCTCCGCCTCTATGAAAGAATGCAAAACAAGAGGTTGTTTACAGAAAGTTGCATGAGAAAGTTCTCTACAAGAATGTAAATTCAGAAGGCTTTAGAAAATCCTAAGAAATCAGGGCGACAGGGTCACAGTCAAAGTCAGCAGGCAAAAGAAAGGATTTGCTGAGGAATGATCTTGGATCAAGCCAAACATTTACAGTCAGGGCAGTCCATTGGTACAGATGGGGGTACACTCTGGGGGTGCAGCTAAGGCCATGAGGTCACAGCAGGCTCTGGGGTCACAGCAGGCTGAGGTCACAGCAGGCTCTGAGGTCCCAGAGGTGCCAGAGCCCCGTGCTTGCACAGAACCACTGAACCCCTTTTAGGTTTTTTTTGTTGTTGTTGACTCCCTGGGAGCACTTGTAGTTCTCCACCCCTGCTATTTTTAAATTCATCCAATTGCTTTCTCAGGGGACACTGGTTAACCCAGTGCCCAAGGTTCTTACAAAGCAGGCATGGCTTTGTGGGGTCAACCATTGCTGGTCCTCGCTGCTGCCCAGTGTGCCGCTGTGCTGATGGAATGGGCGCTGGGCTGGCAACGGCGACTCTCTGTGGTGGCCTTGGCAGCAGCTTTGGTCTGGTGTCCTGAGCCACACTCCTCAGAGGCACTTTCCTGTTACAAACTAGAAGCTTATCTTTTAGTGTGGGGGGCTCCAAAGGTAAGCTTAAAATCGCAGCTTGACACTGTTCATTCACATTTGCAAATGCCATTTCCTCTAAAACTTCTTCCCTTGCATTTTCTTTCCTAACTTGGATTTCAATAGCTCTAGTTAACCTTTCCAGAAATTTCAAAAAAGGCTCTGATGGTAGCTGTGTGATCTTACTATATGGCTCGAGAAGGCCGTCAGGTTGAAGGGCAAAGAAGGCTTTTTCAGCTGCATCTCTGACTCTCTCAAGGACTACCACAGGGATTACTGCAGCTTGGACTGGGGCCAGAGACCACTGGCCCTCACCGGAGAGATGCTCGATGGTAATTGGCACGCCACTGGCATCCTTTGCTGTGTTTGGATCAGCATGCAAGTCTGGGAGGGCCTCTTTCAGCAGCTGTTTCCATGCCACTTCCCATAGTTTGAATTCTGTAGAGGTCATGAGGCACAAAAAAAGCTGTTTTAAATCATGTGGGACTAGCACAGTCCTACCCGGTTTGGCCTTTAAAAGGTCACGGAAGCACGGGCTCTGTGGGCCATACTGTTGGTGTGTTTTGCAAATCTCTTTTATTATTTGCTGTGCAAAAGCTTTCCAATTAGCAGCTGTGGCTCCTCCCCCTTGCCCTGCATGCTGATATGTGACAGGGGCGAGTGAGAAATCGGGACCCTGCGTTGGCTCTGCAGTTCCCTGCTGCTTTTCCCTTGAACGGGAAGCATTGGGATCACTGGTGTGGCTACAGGGGCGAGCAGTGGGCGAGCCCCCACCGTGGGAACCCGGGCAGGGGGCGGGGCCACCGTGGGAACAGGGGGCGGGGCCACCATGAGAACAGGGGGCGGGGATAGGGGTGGCAGGGGGTGGGGCCACATGGTGACGTCACGTCGGCAGACGCCCCCTGGGGGGAGGGGCGGAGCTGAGGGAGTGCCAGGTAAGGTGGGGGGAGGGAAGGTGTCACGAGGATCAGGGGGGGTGAGGGGAAAGAAAGGACTTTTGGGATGCTGAGTGGAATCATGGGAAGCAGACCAGGTAGGGCGCGGTGCCACATGGCATCCTCCATTTTCTTGGCTCTCTGGGGACTGGGAGCCATTTGGGTGGTCACTGCTCTCCGAAAAACCAACACGTGCTCGGGGTTTCTGGGCTGGGCAGACAGGGTGGGGAGAATTCCACGTGGTCTGGCCAGGACTTTGTGGACAGAGGGACTCGGGCATTTTAAGATGCTCAGGGAGCCGGCTTCCCTGGGCGTGAGCAGAGTCTGCTCTCCTTAAAATACCGAGTTTTGGGGAAGAGGGTTCAGAACTGGGGTGGGGAGAAATAGGAAGAGCAGAGGTACATTCCTTGTTATTTGGCTTTTCCTTCACTTCCCTTTGCTTGAGTAAAGCTGATCGAACTTGCAAACTCCAAAACACAAATTCAGCTGAAGACGTGTCCCCAGACCTTCCCAACGTTATCAGTGACCCACTGTGTCCCAAAAGTGGGTATTGTGGACTTGTTCAGGAGAAACTTGCGGGAAGTGTAGAAAAAGCCACCTTATAAACTGTTTTAATTTTCCCTTAGAAAACTATACATTTCCACTAACTAGCATTCCTATAATCTGATAATATACGCCTTTCTGTGCTGTGCTTAGCTTAGCCCCCATTGTAGACGTAAAATGCACAGCCCAACCTCACACCGAGAAAAAAAAAAACCCGAATTCGCTACCGATTTCCAAAAACCGCGGTTAAGAAGCGAAAACACGCAGCTTTTAGCCCTGCCCAGCGCAGCTGCCTGTGCGGCTTTTAAAACTGCCGCCGGCAGCAGCAGGGATCCCCCGCGCCATGCGGAGGAGCCGCGGCTCAGCGCCGCCCACGCCCGGCGAGAAAGCCCGAGCCATGGCTCTGCCCCCGCTGCCCGCGCCCTCCCGCCGCTCCCGGGAGCCGCCGCCGCCGCCCGCTGTGCCGCGGGAGAATCCGAACGCCCCGCACTGCGCTGAGGGGGCGGGCAGAGCCCCCCGCTCCCCCTGAGCCAGCGGCGCTGCCGCTGCCACGCGGGTTTTAAAAACGGCAGAGCCGCGCCGTCCGGGGCTATCGCTCCCGACCCCGCGGGGCTGCGCAGCCTTGCCGTGCTCGAAAGAAGAGCGAAAAAGAACAAGTCCCTCGTCAGGGACGGTTTCTGAGCTCCCCACCCCGCTATGGAGCGGGGATACTCACCCAAATCGGTGTCCTGGTCCGGCGGGGTCTTCTCTTCACCTGAACAGGACTCCTCGGGGCAGGAGGAGCTGCCCTGTTCTTCCTCTGGGAAGGTCTGGCTCACCAAAAAGGAGGTGCGCTTCCCACAGGTGCAGGACATCCACAAGCATTCTGTGGATAAAGCCCAAAGTCTCTCCTGGAGAGCTATGTCCTCAAAGCTCTGCCAGTGGACGCCAAGCTGCCTTAAAGCCTCTCCATGGTCTTGTGAGGCTCCGAGAGCTCCGGAGTGTCCCATCGGTGCGGCAGGGTCGGGCCAGCCTCCACGTCAGGTTGCCAAAATATTGGTGTTACCGATATCGAGGACAGGATGTGCCTTGGCTTGTCTGGCCCTGCTGCTGAACCAAATAGCAGCCACTGTGGTGTTTCGCCCCGGAGACACTTTTGCCCGGCTGGATGTTGCAGCTGGGAGCATGGAGACAAGTCCAGACATGCCAGAGCTCCGGTGGCAGCGGGATGGAGTGAGTGGAAGCACACTGGGGGCAGCTGGGATTTACTAGGAAAGGCCAAGAGTGACTGGGATCACAGAGGAATCATAAAGGAAGTTACTGGAATAATACTGAGAGTATCTGGGAGTGACTGGAATCATACTGGGTGACTTGGAGTGACTGGGACCACACTGGAGGCAAATGGTAGCATAATGGGAGTGACTGGGTTCATACTGGGATCATACTGGGAAGGAGTGGAACCATACTGGGAGTGCCTGGAACTATTATAGGGGTGAATGGGAACACACCTGGGAACATGCTGGAACCATACTGGGATGATACTGGGAGTGACTGGGATGATACTGGGATCACACTGAGTGTAACTGGAAGTGACTGGGACCATACTGGGGGTGACTGGGAGCCACAGGGCCCATGCTGGGAGTGACCTGGGGGGAACTGGGGGAACTGGCCCAGCTGGGGCTCTGGGTTGTTCTCCCCCAGGGCTGCCCCAGGTCCTGCTGCCACCCCCGGCCCCACAGAGCTGAGGGACAGGGGACAGGGACAGGGCACAGCCGAGGGACAGGGCACAGCCAAGGGATAGGGGGGACAGCCAAGGGACAGGGCACAGGGACAGGGGACAGGGCACAATTGAGGGACAAGGCACATCCAGGGAACATGGCCTGGCCGAGGGACACTGAGCTCCAGCACTTTGGGCTGTTGCCCGTGGGCTCCCAGCGCAGGCCCAGGGGCAGAATCCCCTCCAGAAACTGTTGTTGGCTTTCAGCTCTGCTCTGGAACATTCCCCAGGAGCCCTGCAGTGGCTGCAGCTGGGCCGGGTGCCCGGGGCCACCAAAGCCGCTCCGGCAGTGCCCTCCTGCCCCGGGCAGGGCACACAACACCCAAGGAAAGGCTCGTGCTGGGCTCAGGGCAGGGACAGGGCACTCCCCTGGTGCTGCCCTTCCCCTCCCACACCCCCCCTTTGTGCTCCAGAGCCTCCCGACCATATCTGATGTATTTTGGGGGCCCTTCCACACAGGTGTGTCCCAGGTAATGCTTCATCTGCTCCACCATGATCCCTTTGGATTCCCAGCACCTCTGGGTGATCCAGGCGGCACCGTCGGACACTGCAAAGCTCCCAGATCCCAGCTGGAAGCAGACGAAATCCCAGCCCTCGTAGCCATACCGGTGGGATCCATGGACACTCCGTTGGACAGGAGGTCACAGCTGGAAACCACCTGCACCCTGTGCAGACCTGGGAATGAGGAGAGAACGGACCCATGGAGTCGTGTCCCAGCTGGATTCCCATCCCAGCCCCAGAGATCCCCCCCATCCCCAGAGATCCCATCCCAGCCCCTCAGAGTCCTCCATTCCCACAGATCTCAGCCCAGCCCCTGGCTCCCCCCACTCCCCCCGCTCTGGTTGTACCAGCCCCGTCTCCAGGTCACTGTCGGCTACGGGCCGGTTCCTGTCTTTGAGCCGGATCTGGCTATCCCAATGTCCCAGCTCTGCCTATCCCAATGTCCCGGCTCTGGCTATCCCAATGTCCCAGCTCTGACTATCCCAATGTCCCAGCTCTGGCTGTCCCAATGTCCCAGCTCTGGCTGTCCCAATATCCTGGCTCTGGTTATCCCAATATCCCAGCTCTGGCTGTCCCAATATCCCAGCTCTGTCTGTCCCAGTATCCCGGCTCTGGCTATCCCAATATCCTGGCTCTGGCTATCCCAATATCCCGGCTCTGGCTATCCCAATATCCCGGCTCTGGCTATCCCAATATCCTGGCTCTGGCTATCCCAATATCCTGGCTCTGGCTATCCCAATATCCCAGCTCTGGCTATCCCAATATCCCAACTCTGGCTATCCCAATGTCCTGGCTGGCAGAGCTGGGAAGGAGGTTCAGAGGCTCAGAGTCAAGGAAATGGGGTGCAGGGACTGGGAGAGCTGGGATGGGGTGTCCAGGGAATCCTGTGCCCAGGAAAGGGGGTGCCAGGGCTCCTGAGTGTGAGGAAAGGAGGGGCTGGGGGCTGGGACAGGCAGGAATGGGGGCCCAGGGGTCCCAGGTCAGGGAAAAGGGTGGGGCTGGGGGCGGGGAGAGGCGGGGGGCCAGGAACAGTTTGTGTTTGTGCCGGGTAAGGGGGTGCAGGGGGGTCTGAGTGCCGGGCAAAGGGGTAAAAGGGTGTGTCAGTTCTCAGGAATGGGGGTGCAGGGGGGTCTCAGGGTCACAGAAATGGGGGGCAGGGACATGGAGAGGTAGAAGGGAGTTCCAGGGGGTCTTTGAGCCCAGGATTGGGAAGTCCAGGGTTTCCCAAAAAGGGGGTACCAGGTACTCCTTAACCCCAATGCAGCATTAAGAAGCAGCATTCTTTATTCAGCCGGGTGCACGGGGGATAGCTCCTCCCAAAGCCAATTTATCATCTGGTAACATGAGGTCACAGAGTGGGCTATGACATCACAGAGGGGGTTATGTGAGGTCATTGAGAAGCTATGGCATCATAGATTGCCTCTGTGACATCACAGAGCCAGCTGTGACATCATGGGACAGAGGTCTGAAATCACAGAGCAGATTATGACATCACAGAGTTGGCTGTGACATCAGAGAACAGCTGTGTGACATTAGAGAATGGGCTGTGACATCACAGAGCAGGCTGTGACATCACAGAGGGGCTGTGTGACATCCCAGGGGGGCTGTGTGAGGTCACTGGGTTGGTCACTCCGCCCCAGCTCCCCCTCACAGGTTCTCCCAACAAGTCTAATGCTGTTCATGCCCAGCAGGGTCCCTGTCCCCCGGTATCCCCCCGGTCCACCTGGAGCCACAGCCCCCACCAAAGGATGTTCCACAGGATCCACCCCAGAGCCTGACATGGGGAAAAGGGGCCAGGGCTGTGTGACCAGGACATCAAGGACGTGGATTATCCAGGTCCCTGTGGCCTGGTTTGGGTTCCCCAGGGCAGGAAAGATGTCTGGCAGCTGGAGCAGGGTTAGGGAAGGGCCTCCAAGGTGGGGCTGGAGCCCTTGGGCTGTGAGCAGAGGCTGAGGGAGCTGGGCTTGTCCAGCCCAGATCAGGGAAGGCTGAGGGGCTCCTCATCCCAGTCTGGCAGTGCCAGCGAGGAGGGGATGGAGAACATGGAGCCAGGATCTTCACCAGGGGCCTGGTGGGAGACAGAAGCCAATGGGTGGAAGGGGCAAGAGGGGAGATCAGCCAGGCCAGGAGGAGATGGAATGAGTCAGGCTGGTTTCAGCATTTCCTCAACACCAAAAGCAGCCTGACCTCCCTTCTCCATCCACCACTGACATCTTTGCAAATCAGGAATTGTTGGAGATGTTTTGGCCCCACTGCAGGATGAGCATCCTGATACAAGAAATTAATTGTGTTTATTATCTATCACAGAACCACGTTTGTCTAAAATTAATTTTAATATGGAAATCACTTGTGGATGGTGGACTCATCAGACACTGCTGGGACGTTGCACGTTGCTCAGGGAAGAGTGTGATTGTTATTAAATTGTGTCCTGTTCAACCGTGGTCTCTTGGCCATGAAGAGAAACTTTCTGTGCCTCTGAGTCTCACCAGTTCCTGACCCCCAAAGGACACAAACCTGATGAGTTGTGGTTCCCACTCCAGTGGTGGCACTTGGACCTCCCTCCATCCCCAGAGCAGAGCTCCCTTGTCCCAGAAAGTCCCTGGCAATGCAGGGATGAAGGAAACAGGACAGGCTGTGGGGATCAGGGGCAGGGCACAGCCAGGGATTTGGGGTGGTTGTGAGCCCAGGGCAGGACCCGGCCCTTGACCTTGATGAACCTCATCCAATTGTCCTGGGCCCGTGGCTCCAGCCTGTCCAGATCCCTCTGCAGAGCTTCCTGCCCTCCAGCACAGCCACACTCCCACCCAGCTTGGGCTCACCTGGGAACTGACTGAGGGTGCCCTCGATGGCCTCGTCCAGATCAGCAATCAAGAGATTTCACTGACCTGGCCCCAGTCCTGAGCCCTGGGGACACCCCTGGGTGTGACTCCATTCCTCAGCTGCTCTGAGTGCCAGGGGTTGGATGAGGGGAATGGTGGGGAGGGTTTGGGGACAAAGTGTTATCGATTGCCAGATATGAAGGGTCTTGATTTTCACATCTATTCACACTGCATTAGGAGGTGCTGGGGGTCAATATCAATTGGACAATGCTGATATCAAACTACAAACAGGAAAAACAGGAAAAGAAAACAGGACAAAACAGTTCTCTCTGCATAGTTTTCAAAACAGTATATTCACTTTAAATACACTACTGAAATCTGTCTAACCTCAGAAGGATTGAAAACTTCAATTATTCCCAGCAGCATTTCTTTTTTGGGAGTTTTAAATAAATAGTTATGAGCCTTTTTCACTGAGTTCGTGAACTGAAGAGCTCAAGAAAGAAAAGGCCTCTGGAGGAGGAAAATTCATCAGCAGCCTCCAAGTGGCTGAGGATCCATCCCCATCAGAGCAGCAGTGACCAGCAATGGGCACAGCTTTGTGGCTGCCCCAGCTCTGGGATGGGCCCTGGGCCTGGAGCAGGAGCAGCTCTGGAGGGCCCCAAGGCCGGGCTCTTGTGCTGGCCTGGGCAGATGGGATGGCAGCAGGGGCTGCAGAGCTCTCAGCACCTCAGCCCGAGGGGAGCAGGGCAGCCAGGGAGCCTCCTTTGGCCTTGGCCAAGCCCCTTCCCCCATGGCTGGGGCTGAGTCCTGGCTGAGCTGCAGCTGCTGCTGTGCCCTGGCCAGGGGCTGAGGCCGTGGGGCCAGTGGCCAGAGCAGCCTGGGCTGAGCAGAGCTGTGGGGCCAGAGCCGGCTGGGCTGTGCTGGGGAGAGGCCCTTGGTGCTGCACAGAGCTCAGGGCAGCTGGCAGAGCTTGCAGGGAGCTGGGCTGGGCTCAGAGAGCCTGGCACAGAAACCATCAGTGTCCATCCCAGCCTGGCTGAGCGTGCAGGGCAGGACTCAGCCCAGGCCTTGTGGGGCAGGGCCAGCGCCTGTGCAAGGCATGGAAAACAGGCAAGTGCCCGAGAGAGGAGGCTGCTCTGTGCCCTTGGGGGCATGGACACAGCAGGAACACTCAGGAGCCCAAAGAGCCTCCATGGCTGTGCTGGAGACCAAGGCTGGAGCAGGGAAATGCAGGGCTGCTGCGCCATGGGGAGGGCATTGAATTCCAGCACACACCTCAGCTCTCTGATGGTCCCGGCACCATGCTGGGCCCTGTTTCAGGCTGGAGCAGAGCAGATGTTGATGGCACAGGAGCCCTGCGGGGCTGGCAGGGACCTGCAGCTTGCAAGGTGCTCTGCTCTCCCTCAGCTCCTCTCTGAGAGATCCAATCCCAGCTCGGCACCTCAGGGCACAAGTGGCACTGCCTGTCCATGGGCACACAGCTGATGTCTGCCTGGAAAGGGGCACAGGTGTTAATACTTGTACATTTCATATTATACAAGGACATTTTTTATTATCTGCATCACTTGAGTACTTTTAAGAAACAGCAATTTTCTGAAGTACTGATGGCAGAATGACAAGAAATACTGATCTTCCCATCTCCTCGAGTCACCAATATTCTGTTTATTCTTTCCTCTCCCTCTTCCTTCAGGTGTTTCCAGTTCTTCTGTTGAAATGGCCATGTCTAAGGACATCTCTGCACTAGACCAGGTGGATCTATGTACTTCCCGTTGCACCCAGATTTCCCCCTCCAGATGCTTTCTGGTCATTCAAATGTCTCTGAATGGACTGGTTTCATTCTTTGCACATCAGGAAGTGGCCCAATCTTTCTGAAGTTCAAATAAATATTAATTACATCTTACTATTTTTTAATCTATCATGGAATTACGTTTTCTTGTGTCTTTGTCTAAAACTGTTCCTGTACAGAAGTTCCTTGGGGATGGCTGGAACATCACAGAGAGCTGAGGGAAGAGCTGTGATGGTTATTAAACTGTTCAAATGTTCAACTTGTATTTGTTGTCAAGAAATCTTTCTGTGCCTCTGAGTGTCACCACCCCTGAGCCCAAAGGACACAAACCTGATGAGTTGTGGTTCCCACTGCAGGGGCACTTGGACCTTGGCTCTGCACAGGAGAGCTCTTCATCCACTTTCCCTCTTTTCCTCCCTCTGGGCATGGAGGGAGCTCCTGACTTCAGCCTGTGACTCGTGTGTGCAAAGAGCAAATCTGGGCAGAATCAGGGCAGGGAGGGGTTAAGGGGACCTTGGGATCTGTGCTGGGCACAGAAGGTGTTTTCCATTGCTCTGAGACTGTCTGCTGTGCAAAGTGGATTTAATATCCAGCAGAGGAATGACTTTTGCATTTGATGGAGCTGTGCCTTCCCTTGGGTTTGCTGGCTGACAAGAAATGAACATCCCTCTGTGTCTCAGGCAGCTCCTTCTCCAAGGAAAGCAGGTGGGAGTGGGAGCCAAGCAGCTGAAACCTGCAGGTGCAGCTGGGCTGGAGGGAGCTCAGATTTGCACAAGGCTGCTCTGAGTGCCAGGGCTTGGATGGGGGAAATGCTGGGGTGGGGGTAGGGACAGAGTCTGACTGATTGTCAGCCATGAAGGGTCTTGATTTTCATATCTGTTCCAAGGGCATGAGGAGGAACTTGGATTCAGTGTCAATTGGAGAGTGCACATATCAATGTATTAACAGGGAAAAAAAACCTGAACAGGACCAAAAAAATATTTTCTCACTGTATTTTAAAATGTAGTGTATTCACTTTGAAGAGGCTTCTGTAATTGGGCTAATTAACCACAAATTATTTGAACACTTACATTATTCCCAGAGGTTTGGCTTGTTAATGTGTTCTGAATGTTAATGAGCTCTGGGACACTGAAATGCTGAACTGAAAAGCTGAAGGCTGAAGAAGCCTCTGGAGCAGTAAAATTCAGCAGCAGCCTCCAAGTTGCTGAGGATGTCAGCAGCCCCCACTGAGGCCATCCCTGCCCAGAGACCGTGGGGGAATGGGCAGACAAGGAGAGCGTCCCTGGGGCTGGGGCAGCAGAACTCAGAGGCACCAGCGGCTCCAGATGGGAAATGGAGTGTGGAATGTGGCTGTGAAAGCCCTGCCTGGGCTGTGCCAAGCAGGACACACAAGCCCTGACTCCCATCCCCCAAACAACTCTCTCAAGGAGACATTTAAGAGGAATTACAATTGTTTGTGTCCTCTGAGTTGGATGCACTGGAGAAATACCAACAAGAGATTCTCATGAGCTCAAACCAACAAAACAGCCGTTATTGGGAACTTTAGAAGATCAGAGAAACTTTGGCAAAAGGTCTTATACAACATTTAATCAACAAAAACACTTCCCAAAGCATTAACTTGGCCCATTCAACTTCACAACCTCCAATCCTGTTCAATTTAAGTTAATCAAAATTCACAAGAAGACACAGAAATAGAGAAAAATAAGATTTAGAGAAGCACACACAGAGCTACCAACTCCTGGATTCCAGTGGTTCTCAAAAAAATAGAAATTCCAAGGGGAGGTAGGGTCAAGATGTGTGCTTGCCTTGTGCTCAGCCTTAAATACCCCTTGGTGTTCCTGGGCCCTTCCCCAGGTGGGACTTGGGGTCATTTGGTCACTCATGAGCTGGGCTGGGGGCTCCAGAGGTGGCTGTGGAGCATTGCCTGTGCTGTGCCAGGGACTGGCAGACACTGCTGGGCTGGGATAGAGGCTCTGGGGGGATTGGGGTTCCAGGGCAGGGCAGGGCTGGGGTTCCAGGGCAGGGCAAGGCTGGACCTGCCCCTTCCTCCCCACACATGAAATGTTTCCAGCCAACAATCTCCTCCAGTCTGTCACAACAGGCAGTGTAGGAGGTGAAATCCCAATTCTGGCCATGGGCACCTGGATGAGAAGGACAGTTCTTTTCCATAGGAAGGAAAGCCCCAGGTCTTGGCTCATTTCTGGTTTGATTGCCTGGATTCTGTTTGGTTTTGTTGTTGCTTTGTTTCCTTTTCTGTACCTGCAGTGTCCAGTCAGGAGCAGAGTGACTCTTGCCAAGGAACTTTGTGGTGCTGTCGCTTAATATTAAATCTGGCTTTTGCTGATCCCTTGCTGGGGATTTTTTCAGCGCTCTCAAGCCCTCGTTGGGAACAGGGTGAAGGAGCTCTGGCCCAGGCTCTGGCCCTGGGGGACACGGGGACGCTGCCGGTGGGTTCCTGTCCCCCTGTCCCACCCCCTAAAGTCCCAGCCCCCGTCCCCGTGTCAGGCTCTGGGGTCGATCTCGTGGAACATCCTCTGGGGGAGGCTGCGGCGCCGGGGGCGGGGGGACCCGGGGGGACAGGGGACCCCGCTGTGCACGAGCAGCGTTGGACTTCTCTGGGGGAACTGTGAGGGGGGGCTGGGGTGGAGTGACCTCACACAGCCCCTGTGGTGTCACACACCCCTGTGATGTCACACAGCTGCCCAGTGATGTCACAACCCACTCTCTGTTGTCACAGAGCCACCCTCTATGATGGCAGGATCTGCTCTATTGCCTTATACCCTTCTCTATGATGTCACAGCCTGCCCTGGGATGTCACAACCCCCTCAGTGATGCCACAAAACCCTCCCTGTGATGTCATGCTGCCACTCTGTAATGTCACAGCACACACTTTGACCTCACTGCCCGCTCTATGATGTCATACAGCCATGCCATGATGTCACACCCTGCTCTGTGATGTCACACAGTCCCCTCTGTCATGCCATAGCTGCTTGATGACCTCACACTCTGTGATGTCATAGCCCAGTCTGTGACCTCTCACAACCCACTCTGTGCAGTCACACAGCCCCTCTCTGACATCACAGCTGCTCTGTGCCTCCGTGACACAGCCACAGAGGTGCTGCTGTGACACAGCCCCCTCTGGGACACCCCACAGCCCCTGCCAGTGCTGAGCCCCTGTGAGCTCTGTCTGTGCCCTGCTCGTGTCCCTGGGATGCCCTGGCAGTGCCCCAGCCCTGCTGGGCTGTGCACAGGAGCTGCTCCTGGCCAGAGCTGTCTCTCTGCAGCGCTGCCCTTGCCAGGAGCTGCCTCGGGGCCAGGAGCCTGGCCCAGCTCAGCAGCACAGACACAGCACCAGGACTTTAATGACCTCTGGGGCTTTGGTGCTGTTTGCATCAGACCCAGTCCCTTGAAGTGTGCTCAAAGAACTTCTCAAGAACTCAAAAAGTCAGATTCAAAGTCCAAACTTTCTTTAACTGTTAATGGGTTCCACTCAAGGACACAATTCATATCAAAGTGTCCCCAGGCCCCAGGCAGAGCAGAGCACTGGAGGCACTGATGACAGGTGGGGACAAACAAGGCAAAGGTGTCTCTGGCGCTGAGCAAACCTGGATGTGTTTCAGGAATGCAAAGGGCCAAGGCTGAGCCCCAGCCCCTGGCAAGGCAGATCCTGTCCCTCCCTCCTTGCTCAGGGCTCTTCCCGGGATGGGCACTGCCATGTGGGGATGTGCCATGCCAAGGGCAGGACCATGGGGCGGCCCCTGCCAGGCTGCTGAGCAGGGACAAGGAGGCCATGAGGCCCCAGGGCTGCAAGGGTCACTTGTCCCCTTGTGGCCTCAGGCCCAGGGCCAGCAGCCATGGCCAAAGGGCTGCACAGGTTGGCTCTGTCAGGGCCTTGCAGCTGCTGCACATCCCTGTGCCCTCTGCAGCCCAGGCTGTCCTGCGGTGTCCCTGCCCTGGCCTCTGTCCCTGCAGGCTGTCGTCATCCCCCGGCTGCCCCACCTCGCTGGCCCCTTCCTTTGCTGACAGCTCTGCCTCCTGCCTGCCCCTGCCTGGCCACACAAAGCCTTGGCCTTGGTGCCCAAAGGGTTCATTCCATTTTTACCGTGCCTGTGAACTTCCAGCACAGGAAAAAGGCATGCAGGGGCTGCTTTCCCAGCAAGGATGGCTGGAAGAGAAGAAGAACACATCTGGCTCAAGGGTGCAGTGATAGAGAAAACAAGGACTGAATCTGGGAACTTGGGGTGGGATTTATGGAAATGGGTAAATTGTAATTGGCATTTAGCGACTGTATATGAACAACACACTGGTAGAATTACATGTCCACGTCAGGTTAGGATTTATCCCTCACTGGGCCTCAGGCCTCAATAAATGATCCCCTCTTAAATAGCAAATTAGTGTTAAGGAACCTCATTCTGACATTTCGTGTTTCAGAAACACGTGGCTTTTGCTCCTCTCTTCTACCTGAGAGCTTCCTGGGCAGGGGCAATTCTTCCAATTGCATCGGCGAGGCTATGGCTCGAAAGGGCAGCGAGCAGATGGATTCAGCTTCTCCTGGCAGCCCCTGAGATGCCAGTTGTCATTTGTGTGCGCCGAGGATTCCGCTTCAGACTCAGAACTTGCGCAGCTGCTCCTCGGGCGCTGCTCGCACGCAGGCACAGCGGTGCTGCAGCAGCTGTCCCACACACAGGGAGGGCTCTGGAGCCTCCCCAGGGCCACCAAGGAGCGGAGGAGGGAATGTGCCCGGCATCTGCTGCAGGACCGTGGGGCTGCGGGGCATCCTTGGGTCTCTTGGATGGGGGAGGGAGCGGGGCAAACGGAATCCAGATGAGACAGGGATCAGACAGCCCCACGCCAGGCAGCGTTTTCTCCTCTGAGAGCTCCTCCGAGCTGAGCGAGCTGGTGAAGCCTGCGGAGCAAATGAGACCCGGGAGTGAGGGAAAGGCTGGCTGGGAAGGAGTCAGATAAACCCGTGTGGGCATTTCCCTTTCCAAGGGGCTCCTGGGCAGACAAAGGGGACAAGAAGGAGGCCCCACCTCATGACATTCCCTTTTTTCCTTCAGGAGCTCTATTGCAGTCACTGCATACAAGAGTTGACTTGATCCCCTTGATGCCAGGGAGCGCCAAGAGCTTGAACCTCGCTGGAGTCCAGCCCTGCCTGCCTATCACTGAGCAGAGGGAAAAGATGAAGAACCTGGGCAGGGCTTGAGCCAAATTGGCATTTTGCCACTTGTTATTTCCTCCCAGCTTTTGCAGCAGGGCGACAACCCCATGGCTGCAAACCACTCCCTTTTGCAAGGCAGACGTGGACCTCGCTGGTAGCTCAGGGCTCTTGAAGGGGCTGCTGCAGTTGGCAACAGGAGCTGTTGTTGAACTTTTAACATTGCTTAACCCCCCCTGCCAAATGCCATCAAGTGGCTGAGGAAGGACACAAAAAGATTAGCCTGGAGGAAGGGAGGCCAAAACCTTGGAAAAGGATGAAAGAAATGCTGTGATCGTGACATGACAAAAAAAAAACCAATTTATTTTTGACAGCAAATGAGCACCCGCTGCCCTCCAGCCCTCCCAGACTGGCAGGCCGAGCGGAGCCGTTTCCATGGCATGAGGTGCTGGCAGCCTGCGGAGAGAAACCAGAGAGCCACGGTCAGTCACAGAAGGCTCCTGTCCCCCTGTCCCACCATGGCCTGGGCCTGGGCCAGGCTGCTGGCTGTGCTCAGAGCCCAAACCTCCCGAGCCATTCTCTGTTTCGAGAGAAGGGCAGCGTGGCAGGCCATGTTCCACCTCCTCTGCTTAAGCACAGCACAGCAGCCTCCTCAGCAGCTGTAAGGGCAGGATGCCCGTGTGCCTGCTGCCCTCTGCCCGAAGCCCTTCTGCCAGCCCAGCTGTGGAGCCGGGTGCCCACCTCTGGAGACCTGCTGCCAGGAGAGGAGCCGATTTCGCACGAGGTCCTCGTTCTTCTTGAAGGGGATGTCCCCGCAGACCGTGGCCCCTGGGGTAGCGCTGGCACTGGAGGTGCTCCACGGACGGTGCAGGCGCTTGCCCGTCCGGTCTGGGCACCAGGTGTAATCTTCCTGGGAAAACAAAGAACAATTTCATGAAATCAATTCTAAACAAGACCTGGAAACAAGAAGAAGCTACAAAGCCTGTCACCGTTTCACGGGCCTGAGGAGGGTCTGAGCACTCCATGCGAGAATTAAACCTGTCCATGGGTGGGGAAAAACCCCACCTTTCCTGCCCTTAAACGCACCCCTTCCTCAAGGGCCTACAAAGCAGATCAGCTGGGGCACGGCTTCAGAACCCGTCCCCCTCTGCTGCCCCCATCCACATGGATGGATGCTTTGTCAGGCTGGCTGCCCCCGCCCCAGCCCATGCCAGGCTGGCTGGCAGAAGCTGTCAGCAAGGCCAGGAGCCGGCTCCCCTTCCACAACACCCGTCCCCTCTCCCACCAAAAAGCAGCTTGGCGGCCGGGGGAAAAATTAATATTCCCCAGGGCCGCCAAGCGGGGAACCTACGGCGCGTGGCCAGCCCGAGCCCTGCCATGCCTGGAAGCTCGAGCATCCCTCCGCCCCTGCGCCAGCTGGGGACTCATCTTGATTTCATCGGGGCACAGAGCGTGTCCTCCAGGAAGGGGCCGCAGACAAAGCCACTCGGCTTTGCCCCGCCAGCGGCCAGCTCGAGGATGGGGTTCCCAGCTCCACGTGGTGCTCCAGAAGAACACGCCAGCTGTGCCTCGGCTTGCGGGCTCATCTCGATGCCAGTGAGCTGCAGGGGGATGTTTCCCCTGTTCCAGTCCGTGGCACCTTCACTGCACTGCCACCACTTCTCCAATGGGACGGGTAGCACTGAGACGCTCCCTCCACAACTTGCCGGGGACCAGAGGAAGCATCTCCTTGGCTGCGCTCTCTCCTCCGGGCCGCGGCCACAGGGAAACGCTCCGGGGTTTTCTTGGAGTGCCACGAGACGTGTGCAGCGGGTACTTGCTGGGCTCCTGGATCCTACTGAGCAGAGGGATGGATCTCTGCTGTCTCCTGGGCCAGGCAGGGCTCCTGCAGCCAAGAATGCTCAAAAAGGTCTTCCAGTGATGGCCTGTCTGCGGGTTCCATGGATAAACACCACCTGATGAGGTGCTGGCACTCTGCAGAGAAACCAGAAACCGCCACTCAGCGGGACAAGGCTCCTGTCCGTGCTATCCCACATTCCACGGTGCCCAGGCCACACTAGGAGTGCTCGGAGCTGCAGCCAAAAGCTTCCCATTGATCCTCCCTTCCGGAGGAGAGCAGCACAGAGGCACACGTGCCACCTCCTCCAGCTAACCCAGGAGATCAACCTCCTCACTAGCTGCTGGAGCGGGACGCTTCTGTGCCAGCTGCCCCCTCCCAACCCCGTTCTTCCTCCCGAGCCTTGAAGGCGCATCCCCACCTTGAGACACCCGGGGCGGGAAGAAGAGTTGGCTCTGGACGATGTCCCTGTTTGTATGGAAAGGAAGGTCCCCGCAGACCAGGTCATAAAGCAGGATGCCCAGGGACCAGATGGTGGCTGGCTGGCCATGGTAGCAGCCAAACAGGATCCACTCCGGTGGGCAGTACTCCGGTGTTCCTATGGGACACGGGCACAGCTCATCAGGCCCATGCTGCTCCCTCCCTCCCTCCCTCCCAGCCAGCTCCCGTTCCACAACAGCCAGCCCCTGCCCCGCCGAAAAGCAACTTGGCTGCAGCCAGCTGAAGAAGGATTCCCCCTCCTGCCCTTTCTCCCTGCCTCCCTCTTCCCCCTCTGCCAGCAAAGGGGGGAACCTCTGCTGCCCGGTTGGGCCCCGGCTTTGGGCTCACCTGACATCCGGGTGTAGAACGTGTCCTGGAGGATCGTGCCGCAGCCGAAGTCGATGAGCTTGGCCTCGCCCGTGGCCAGGTCGACGAGGACGTTCTCGGCCTTGATGTCGCGGTGCAGGACGCCGCGGCTGGTGCAGTGCCGCACGGCCTCCAGCACCTGGCGGAACAGCCCCCGCGCCACGGGCTCCGTCAGGAACCCCCGCTCAGCCAGGAAGTCCCAGAGGTCCTGACAGCGCTGCGGACGCTCCATGACCAGCGCGAAGCCGTCGGGCAGCTCGAACCAGTCCAGGAGCCGCACAATGCCGCGGAAGCCAGGGCACGACACCATCCACAGCAGCGCCAGCTCCATGGGCACAAGGGCGCCGTTGTGCTGCGGGGGGACCGCGATGCCCTCAGCGGGGCCGATGCTGCGCCGCGCCTTGGGCATCCCCTGCCCGGCCCCAGCGCCGCTGGCCATTGCCCGGCCCGGGACGCTGCGCGGCCCCCGCTCACTCCCCGCTCGCTGCCCTCGCAGCGTTCCGGCTGCCACCCTGCCGGGCCTCGCCTCAGCCCCGCCCGGCACGCCCCGCCGGCTTCTCCCGCTGGCCCCGCTCACTCACCAGCCGCGCCCACTCCGAGATGCGATCGCGGTGCACTCGCTTGATGGCCACCTGCAAGCCAAGGCGAGCGCCGGGCTGAGCTCCCCGCCCGCCGCTCGCCGCCCGCCGCCCCCTCCGCTCCGGCCCCGTCTCTTACCGGGGCGCCGTCGGCGAGCCGGGTCCCGGAGTAAACGCTGCCGCAGCCGCCGCTCCCCAGCAGCGGGCCCTCCCGGTAGAGCTGCTCCAGGGGAGGCTTCTCCGCCCGTGCGGGCGGCACCGCGCTCCCGCTCTTCTGCCCCGGGAACCCGACCGCCCGGCGCGCTGCTGCTTGCCGAGCCGCCCCGGGCTGCGGCGGCTCGGGGCCGGCGGCCAAGCCAAGCAGCGGCGGAGCTCGGAGCGGGGAAGCTGCCTGCGATGCTGTCGGGGCCGGGGCGGGCGCGGGGCGGCAGCGGGGCGGCTGCGGGCGGAACCGCGGGAGGGGCTTGGTTCGGGGCCGGGGCCTCGGCCGGGGCCGGCCCAGAGCCCGCACCAGGCGGAGCCAAAAGACCGCGCTGCTCCGCCAGCACCAGAGCAAGAGGCACTTCCAGAAGTGCCACAGCCAGTACGGAGAGAGCCCGGCCGAGGCGGCTCCGCGGCGGGACGGGCAGGGGCGGGCACGGGGCGGCCCCGCCGAGCGGCGCCTTGCGGGACGCGGCATGAGCCGGGCTGGGAGAGGCAGAACACGGACGGGACGGGACGGGAATAGAGTGAGTGTGAGAGGGAGAAGGGGATGGGGAGCGAGTGGAAAGTCGAGCGGAAAACCGATCGAGAGAAGCGCTGCTGCTGCTGCTGCTGCTGCTGCTGCTGCTGCTGCTGCTGCTGCTGCTGCTGCTGCTGCTGCTGCTGCTGCTGCGGAACCGCCGGAGCTCGCGAACGTTCCTCCGTTGCCTCCGCGAACCCAACGGAGGAGCTGCCGCGCGCCCCGCGGAACGAAGGAGAGAAACTAACAAATAAAACCCCAAAGTAATTCCTATTCGAGAAGTAACCAAATCAAACAATGTAGCAATAAAGAAGCGTGTTGGCTTGTGGCTTCTTTCTTCTTTGGCTGAGACGAAGCATTTCATGGGGAAGAATTGCCTCTTCAGACACTTTTGCAAGAGTGGACAGGAGTGGAGCATTTAATTTTCGAGTAGAAAAGGGAAATCGTATCAGTAATGTCATCTCTTTTCATCCTCGGTTGAGACAGTTGCAGGCTGCCAAAAGACACGGTCTGCAATGTGGAACTTGGGGCCAAGATCCTTTTTCTGCCAGAGGATGAGGAGGGGAAGTATCCCAGAATCGTGGAGTCGTGGCATGGTTTGGTTTGGAAAGGATCTGAAAAATCACACGGCTGCAACCCCCCTGCTGTGGCTGGGGACCCCTTGCACTAGCCCGGCTTGTCTAGAGCTCCATGCAGCCTGGCCTTGAACACTGTCAGGGACGGGACAGCCACACCTTCTCTGGTCAACCTGTTCCAGGAGAGACTTTTTTCTGAATTCCTTACCTAAACCGACTCTCTTTCCACCTGGATCCATTCTCTCTTGTCCTGTCCTTGCCTGCCCTCATACAAAGTCCCTGTCCATCTTTCCTGTAGCTTGCCCTCAGGTACTGGAAGGCCACAGTTGGGTCAAGTCTAAGTCTCTTGCCCAGGTTGAAGAAGCCGAGCTGTGTCAGCCCTTACTTGCAGGAGAGAAGTGTTCTAGATATATATTATAATATTGGCTTTTCGCAAATATTAAAATGGATTTTATATATGTGATGTTAAAGTAACTTTGTTCCAAATATATAGTTTTAAATTTTGTTGTTAATTAGGCTTAGACACAGTAGTGCAATAGCTGATGGAAGTATGCTTGTGTTAAAATGCCTGCTTGGATGGGATAACATCCAATGAACACAGGATGAGCACACCTGTACAGATCTGCCAACCATCAGCACTCACCGTCTGAAGGCAGTGCGGATCAAGGCCCGAACTGGAAGGGATAAAGAGAAGGAGCCAAACCCCAGCCAAGGAACACGCATGCTCTGAAAAGGCAGACCCAAAGAGGGGCCATGTAAAATAGCTCCTGGAAAATGTAAACTCGTTTATGGATATGCATAAGGGGCTATGAATATGCAACAGGCTGATGTAAGGGAAAAGGTATTTAAGGGGGATCCCTGAAGGTAACAGGGTGGTCTTGGCTGAGTGCCAAGATGCACCCAGCCATAAATAACCTTTGCTCCATGGTCCTTGTCTCCTATTGTCCTTTATTAAACTTTTTACATTTTCACAGGAGAGTGAACGTGTTTTTCACATGGACTACATATGCTTATACAAATTCTAGGAAGACTAGTAATTTTTTCTACAATAATTGGGTTAATCATCACAAACGAACATCCATTTTGCAGCATCTCTAGCTAATAGAAGTTGATTCAATCTTCTTTCTTGATTCAGTCTTCTTGCAGTCTTCAAAGCTCTGTTTGTTCTTGCCAAGGCATTCTGATTATCAAATTTTTTATGCTAATCAGGTCTGAAGTACATCAACTCACTTCTGTCCTGGCAGCATGGGCGTGTCAACTCAAGGAGGGAAACACTAACTGAGAGGATTACAGTAAGGTGAAGGTAGACTCAGCCTCCGGTGACCGAGCTACCGGGTATGATCTGTCAGATCCCCTTGAAGGTACCTCTAGTATGAATGCTCAGGGAAGAAAGGATAACCAGAGCTAGAGGGGCCCTGCCTCGAGCCAAGGAGAGGCACGGGAAAACCGGATCTTTGGTCAGTGTAGATCCGATGGCCTGGCACATCAGAGCCACAAAAATGCGACACCTTAGTTGATACTGGAGCGCAGTGTCCCCTGATACCATCGGGACATGTAGGGGCAGAACCTGTTTCCATTGCTGGGGTGACAGGGGGATCACAGCAATTGGCCCTGTTGGGAGCCGAGGTGAGCCTGACTGGGAAGGAGTGGCAGAAACATCCTATTGTGACCGGCCCAGAGGCCCTGGGTATTCTGGGCATAGACTTCCTCCAGAACGGCTACTACAAAGAACCAAAGGGACTCAGGTGGGCTTTTGGCACAGCTGCTGTAGAGGC
Source organism: Anomalospiza imberbis (assembly GCF_031753505.1). Taxonomy (NCBI): domain Eukaryota; kingdom Metazoa; phylum Chordata; class Aves; order Passeriformes; family Viduidae; genus Anomalospiza; species Anomalospiza imberbis. The sequence goes on along the minus strand of NC_089715.1, from coordinate 1,202,298 downwards.
AGAGGACATTCGGCAATTGAACACCTTGCCTGGACTGTCAGAGCATCCATCTGCAGGAGGACTCCTGAGGGTGGAAGAGCAGCGAGTGCCAATTGCCACCTTGACCGTGCATCGCTGGCAGTATCGGACGAATCGAGGTGCTGTGATCCCCATCCACAGAATGATCTGTTAGGTGGAGAGCCAAGGGATGGTCAGCAAAACCCACTCACCCTTCAACAGTCCCATCTGGCCTGTGCACAAGTCTCAATGGAGATTGGCTGTGGACTATCGTGCCTTGAATGAAGTGACTCCACCGCTGAACGCTGCTGTACTGGACATGCTGGAACTCCAGTACGAGCTGGAGTCCAAGGCAGCAAAGCGGTACGCCACTGTTGACATTCCCAACGCGTTTTTCTCCACTTCTCTGGCAGCAGAATGCAGGTCTCAGTTTGCTTTCACCTGGAGGGGCGTGCAGTACACCTGGAACCGACTGCCCCAGGGGTGGAAGCACAGCCCCACCATCTGCCATGGACTGATCCAGGCTGCACTGAAAAAGGGTGAAGCTCCAGAACACCTGCAGTACCTCAATGACATCACTGTGTGGGGGAACACAGCAATGGAAGTATTTGAGAAAGGAGAGAGGATCATCCAGTTACTGCTGGAAGCCAGCTTCACCATCAAGAAGACCAAAGTCAAGGGACTTGCCCGAGAGATCCAGTTCCTGGGGGTAAAGTTGCAAGACGGATTGTGTCAGATTCCCACTGAGGTCACCAATAAGATCAACACGGTGTCTCCACCCACCAGCAAGAAGGAAACACAAGCTTTCCTAGGCACCATAGGTTTTTGGAGAATGCACATTCTCGAGTACAGCCAGATTGTGAACCCTCCCTACCTGGTCACCTGCAAGAAGAACCATTTCCTCTGGGGCCCTGAACACCAACAAGCTTTCGCCCCGATCAAGCAGGAGATTGCTCAGGCAGTAGCCCTTGGCCCAGTCAGGACGGGACCAGAGGTGAAGAATGTGCTCTACTCTGCAGCTGGGAACAATGGCTTGTCCTGGAGCCTTTGGCAGAAGGTGCCTGGGGAGACTCGAGGCCGACCACTAAGATTCTGCAGCTGAAATTACAGAGGGTCTGAAGCCAAATGCACTCCCACAGAGAAGGAAATCTTGGCTGCCTATGAAGGAGTTCAAGCTACCTCCGAGGTGATTGCCACAGAAGCACAACTCCTCCTGGCACCCTGACTGACAGCACTGGGGTGGATGTTTAAAGGAAAGGTTCCCACTACCCTCCATGACACTGCTGCCACATGGAGCAAATGGATTACTCTCATCATGCAGCACACCCGGACTGGAAACCTGAATCGCCCTGGGATTTTGGAGATAATTACAAACTGGCTGCTGGTGAGAACTTTGGTCTCACTGACGGAGAGCAGCAGGAACAAGTGACAAGGGCTAAAGAAGGTGCACCATGCAACCAACTACCAGCAGAGGAAACTCAATACGATGTTTTCACTGACAGTTCCTGTGGAATCGTAGGGATGAACTGGAAGTGGAAAGCAGCCGTATGGAGCCCCACACAACACGTAGCACAAGCTACTGAAGGAGAATGTGGATCAAGTCAACTTGCTGAAGTCAAGGCCGTTCAGCTGGCCCTGGACATTGCTGAGAGAGAGAAGTGACCAAAGCTAGACCTTTATATGGATTCTTGGATGGTAGCTAATGCTCTGTGGGGCTGGCTGGAAAGGTGGAAAAAGGCCAACTGGCAGCGTAGAGGAAAACGTGTCTGGGCTACTGATGAGTGAAAAGACATTGCCTCTTGGGTAGAAAATGTGTGTGTGAAAGTCTGTCATGTAGATGCCCATGTCCCCAAGAGTCGGGCTAATGAGGAACACCGAAACAAGGAGCAGGTAGATCAGGCTGCAGTGATAGAGGTGTCAAAGATAGACTTGGATTGGCAACATAAGGGGGAGTTGTTCCTAGCTCGATGGGCCCATGATGCCTCAGGCCATCAGGGCAGAGATGCCACCCACAAGTGGGCACGAGACCGTGGGGTGGATTTAACCATGGACAGTATTTCTCAGGTTATCAATGACTGTGAGATGTGTGCTGAGATCAAGCAGGCCAAGTGAGTGAAGCCCCTGTGGTATGGTGGGCAGTGGTCCAAGTACAGGTATGGGGGGGCCTGGCAGATTGACTACATCACACTGCCCCAGACATGCCAAGGCAAGCGCTACGTGCTCACAATGGCAGAAGCCACCACGGGATGGTTGGAGACCTCCCCTGTGCCTCACGCCACTGCCCTGAGCACCATCCTGGGCCTTGAAAAGTAAATCCTGAGCAGGCATGGTACCCCTGAGAGGATTGAGTCTGACAACGGGACTCATTTCAAGAACAGCCTTATCAACACCTGGGCTAGGGAACATGGCATTGAGTGGGTGCACCATATCCCCTACCATGCACCAGCTTCAGGCAAAGTGGAGAGGTACAGTGGACTGTTAAAAACCACCTCGAAAGCATTGGGTGGGGGATCTTTCAAGAACTGGGAGCAGCATTTAGCAAAGGCCACCTGGTTAGTTAACACCCGAGGTTCCACCAATGGAGAGGTCCTGCCCAGTCTGAGTCCCTGAATATAGTAGACGAAGATAAAGTCCCAGTGGCACATATCAGAGGTTTGTTAGGGAAGACAGTGTGGATCAATTCTGCCGCGAGTACAGACAAACCCATTGGTGGCACTGTCTTTGCTCAGGGACCAGGTTGTACACGGTGAATAATGCAGAAATATGGAACAACACGATGTGTACCTCAGGGAGATCTGATTGTGGGGTGAGCCTCATATGCAAATATCACTGTTGGCTGGATGTTACTGCCACTGTCTGTACATTAAACCAGACAGACCTGAGACAGATGGAAATGTGTGAATGCTGAAGGTTTGAGCAAGAGATATAGAAGGAAATGTGTGTCAAAGGTTTGAGCAAGTGAGATGGAAGGAAATGTGTCTGAGTAAGTGAAAGATGGAAGTTTTTACTTGATGAAGTTTTTACATGACGTTTGGTAGTTATGTTGACAATTCGGAGATAAGGGGTGGAATGTCCTAGGGTGACATTATGGTGCTTGCATCCCCAATTGTGTGTTCTGTTTATGCTTGATGTTATGTTCTATGCTTTCGGGACTGGCTCCGAAAAGTGAAGGTTTGTTTTGTCTTTTTATCAGCCGGCTCACCTTCCCTCACAGTTTGTGTCTAGGAGAGAGGCTAGGGCTTGCTGGCTTTCTTGCTTGCTTGCTGGCTTGCTTGCTTTCACTTTGCTCTTGCTCCTGCTTTTTGCTTTTGCCCTTGCTTTTGCTTATTAGTTAGTTTAGCTAGGCAATCCAATTTCTTCCCTGGACTGTTTTTTTTCCTTTACCTTTCCTGAATACCATTTGAACCTGCTCAGGACTGGGACCTGGGAAACACCAAGAAACACCAAGAGCCAGCATTTTGTGACCTGCAGCAGCTATCCCCAGTGCCGGAGACCGAGAACTGGGCAACCACTCCCAGCAGAGACTTTCTGAATTTGTCACCTCTTCAGTGTGGTGAAAGAGTTTTTGTCATCTGGTGTTGTTCATTTTTTGTGCTGGGGAGTGCTTTGCCTGCTCAATAAACACGTTGTTTCCACTACTCTCTGAGGAAATTCTTCCCGAGCCAGGTGGGGGTGGGGCTGTGGGGGTTTGCTTTCTGGGGGCTCCTTCTGGACGTTTTCTCCCAAATTTGCCCAAAACCAGGACACATTACTACATAAGCAGGCTGTTCTTTGGTGAGATCCAGCAGGGCCCTGTCCAGCCTGTGCTCAGCAAACTGACTGGCCATGAGCCACTGGTGGATGTACCTCACCATGGCAGGCACCTGGAGAAGGCAGGGGGAGACTTGGAAAGCTGCCAGAGGGAGGAATGTCCCCAGCTTCCCCAGAGAAGTCCTTCCCTTCCCACCACACTGCCATGGCCTCAAAGGCTTCCAGTGACCAGTAGGCATGGCTTAGGAGGCCAAGCAATTCCTGGGAGTATCAAACCCTGGCCACAGGCTGCTTACTTGCTTTGGATTGCAAAACCCCTCCTCTACGAGCATATCCAGCAGGGCAGCACAGGTCTTGGTTTTGAAGATGTGCGAATATGCTCTGAGCCCTGTGCCCATGGTGCTGCTCTCTTCCTCCCGAATCCTTTTGATGAATTTGAAAACCAGCTGTAGGAGAAAGGCAGGAAGCCAGGGATGCTCCAAGCGTGGTGCTCGGCTGAGCGGTGACAGCAGGCCCAGCCCAGCTGGGGATGGCGGCAGGTACCTGCGCTGTTCTGTGGAAGAGGCCACGGGTGTGTTCCTGCTCTTGTGTGCGCTGCACGGCTGCACCTGGCAAAGAGCGAGCGCAGCCTGAGCTGAGGGGCTGCGGGAGAGGCCGGAGAACACAGCCCAGCCCTGCGCTCCCCAGGCAGGGACAGCCCTGGGATGGCCCAGGGGATGGAGCACGGCTGTGGGGTGTCTGCCCAGCCCCTCTTTAGTCCTGTCCATGGGCAAGTGCCCAGGGGATGGGCTGGGATGGGCTGGGATTGGATGGGATGCCATGGGATGCCATGGGATGCCATGGGATGGGATGTGGCCAAGCTGGCTGCAGCCACCAGCCCAGCAGCCCAGCTCTGCCACTCACCCTCCTGCTGAGGCTTGAACCACACCACCTCTTCAGTCTCCTGTGCTGGGCCAGCTCCAGGGCCTTCTTCCTCTCCTCCACCCAGGCCAGCTTGGGCACTCTCGTGGGTCTCTGCTCCATGTCAGTGACTGGATTTGTGGCTACTTGCAGGAGAGATGCCTCGGAAAAGCTCCGAGTCAGCAAGGCCTGCAGTCATGCCTGGAAGGCACCTTCAAGAGAGAAGCCTCAGGAAGGCTACAGGACAGCAAGTCCTGCACTCTGGTCTTGAGGGCTCCTGCCACAAGGACAGGAGACTCCTGTCGAGGATTGTGGTCTGGCCTCGAGGGCACCGGTGGCAGGGATGGGAGATGCCTCCAGGGCACCAAGTCCCACGGTCTGCCCTCGAGGACACCTGCAGGAGAGCAGCCTCGGGAAGGCCACGGGTCACCAAGTCCTGTGGTCTGGCCTCGAGGTCAGCTGCAGGAATAACGCCTCAGAAAAGCTCCGGGTCAGACACGAACGAGTGCGCTGTGCGGGGGCTCCTCACGGCACCGCTCTGTCCCGTCCTGTCCCGTCACGTGCTCCGAGCACTGTGGCGTGGTCTTGTCACCGCCAGCTCCTATGTCACCCCGTGTCACAAAGGGCCCTTGGACACGCTGTCCCGTTCCATGCCACGGTGACCGTGCTGCCCCGTGTCACAAAGGGCCCCTGCACACACTGCCCCCTGCCCTGGGGCCAGCCCCAGCCCACCCAAAGTGGCTCAGGTTGGAAGGAATCCCTCACCCCAAGTGTCTAAGACAGCCCGACAGGATCTTTGGGAATGGCTGAAACCATCAGCAAACGCTGCCCTGCTCTGCAGGCTCGGGGCAGCAGAAGGAGCCCGCAGGGCTGCCGACGCAGCCGTGCTGGGAAGGGCACGGGGCCTTCCACAGAAGCTGGCACGGCCTCCTTGGGACACGTCCCGGCTTGTGGCCATCCTAAACCCGCGGGTGTGACACAGACAAGGAACGTGTGGGCCATGGCAGGAATGCTGCTCTGACCCCTGGGGCCCGGGGAGCGCTGACATCAGCAGGTGTGGCACAGTCCCTGCCCAAGCAGACCTGCCACCCCCCGAGCCCTGGCAGCACCGGTGCTCGTCTCCTGCCCCAGAGACCTGTGCCCATGGGGGGCTTCTGTGCCAGAGGGGGCCAAAGGCCACGTGCACTGGGGGCTGCGCTCCTGCCTGCAGGGGCTGTAGGCAGGAGCACCTGGAGCAACGCTGGCAACACTTGGTCTCTGTCAGAAGCTCTTACTCCATGCTGAAATTATTTTCTCATTGCAGTTACTGCCTTCAGCACAAAAACACCTTAGCGGTGAAGGCACAGAATAGTCTTGCAAGTAAGAATCCTCAATTCAGGAAAGCTTTACTTCCCATTGCTTGACTCAAGTAGTTCCAAAAAGTTGCAAACTTCCCAAATGAATTGGGATGGCCTGAGGAGGTGAAGAATTGGAATTTTGCTTCCCATCTCAAAGCAGCAACTCATTTGCCTTAACCTCATCCACTGAGGGTCACTTTACAGAACATAACACTACACAAAAAAAGGGAAAAAACAAGGGCCATTCTTTGGTTTTCTATGAACGGATGATAATATCCTCATTCTCTTAAGGAATAAAAGCTCTCAAGAAATCAAAGTCCACTCAGTGTTAGAAAAGTAGCTCAAAGAATTGAGTAGATGGCAAAAGGGCTAATCCTCCCCCTGGTACAGATATCTGAGTGGCCAGTAAAGTACAGCTCTCCCCTCTTGTTCCCTGCAGGACAATCAGGACCATGAAGAGGAAAAGTCACAGATATTCCTTCTGCCCTCCCTAACCAAAGCTGTGCCAAAGTACAGATGCTGCCTTCAAACTGACTCAAATTCCAGCCTAGACCTCTCACCTTCCAGACAACTCCTTCTCCAACACCCCACCAGCACCAAGCCCCCCAAACTCCCGCACAGAAGCCCTCAACACCCCGCCAGGAGCCCCAGCTGTCCCCGTCCCTCTGCAGAGCTTTCCCACCCTCCAGCAGACGCCCTGGTTCCCTGCAGGTGCCGTGGGATGGCACTCAGGAGGATCTGCTCCAAGGCCTTCCCCTGGAGCACGCTCAGGCTGCCAGGCCTATGGATCCTGGATCATCCTTCCCACCGAGCCTTCCTGTGCACGGCTGCTCCATTTGCACCTTTGCGCTCAGCTCGGACTTCTCCACTTCACCAGGAGTGCTGGGAAAGGATGGAGAGCAGCCTGGCAAGCTCTTTCTGCAGCTCCCTCTTTACCCTCGGGGAGGTAGAACATTCCACAGGAAAGCAACTGGTGCCACAAGGAGCGGGTGGCCTCAGGCACCTTTGGGGATGGAACAAGGCCTTGGTTTGACATGAGTAAGCACAAGCAATTCACATGAGTAAACAAGTAATCAGCACAGACATGCCTAAGTACTTAGCACCACTTAGCATAACAAAAACCTGATGGCCTAACTTGACATGAGAGTGACCTGACAAAAAGCTTTAGACACAGTCTACCAGAAGAACTAAGGGCAAGTGTGGAATCAGCCCTGTGCAGGGAAGCCCTGAGGAAGACTTTGTGCTGCTTTGGGGCATCGAGACCGCTCCTGGCCAGGGCCTGGACATCAGCTTCAAGTATGGGAATCTGACACAATGTATTTCTAACCCGCTGCCTATGGAATCACCTCAGCAGTGTAAAGATGGATGGTGATTTTGATACAACTCCTACATCAACCCACTGAAATTTATATGTGGCAGAGAAACACTTTAGTGGGGTGCTGACCCCTGCCCTCCTGCCAGGTCAATCAAAGGGCTTTTGGCTGACAATGCATTTGTCAGCTGATTTCTTTGAATGAGGGAGACCCCTCAGGAGTGCTGTATCCTGAGGGAACACCGTTGGCCTTGGCCTGTAGGCACCTGCACAAGCTTAAAATCAGCTGCCTCAGCTTCCAGGACCTCTCTTGGCCAGCATCCTGACATGGATGCAGGACTGCTGTGAGGCACTGCTGGGACCCAGCGGGACAGGACCGGCTGTCTCGTGTCCACGTAGCACCCCTCACACAGCCAGGGCCATTCCAAAACCAGACAAACGCTCACGTGTCAGCACAGGGGAGCGAGGAGCACTGGGCTCGTCTCAGGGTATCTCAGCTGGGCTCGCTCCACAACACACCCCCATTTTCAGGTCTGCTGATGCCCAGCTGCCAGAAATGCCTACCTTGTTCTCTCCAGGGTGCACAGGGAGAGCCAATGAGCAGGACGCCTTGGGAGGCAAACCTTCCCAGCCTTTTCTGAAGCCAGGGACACACCAAGATCAGCCAAGACTCTCCACGCTGCCTGGCCCACCCAGCCCAGCTCTGTGCTGGCCCTGGGCCACAGCAGCTTCCACCAAGCAAGAGCCACATGCACATTGCCAAGAGTTGAAACACAGCAGACAGGGAAGATGTGAAAAGTGTGTGTGTAAAGGCCTTTTAATTCACAGCTCTCAGAGAGAGCTCTGGGGCTCACGGCTGGACAGAGATGCTCCTGCTCACGCCTCTGTCCAAAGGGGGGAACACGCCCTGCTGCTTGGGTTGGTCTCCACAGGTCCAGGTGGATGCCAAACCTTCTCTTCACAGCCTTCTCCCTTGCCCTGCCCCTCTGCCAAGTGCAACGGGCCTCAGGCAGTGAAAGGACCACAGAGAGCCAAAGGGGGACACTTGCACCTGCTTCGCTGGAAGCTCCCTAGGAAGCACTTTCCTCCAAAGGCATTTCCCCAAATGTGTAACTGTCCTGGGGAACACCAACACACTCTCAAGAAAAGCTGGCAAGGCTGAATGACTTCAGGTCCTTTCAGGACAGGCACTCCGGCTGTAGCTCGTATTCCCCCAAGTGCGTTTCCAGGTGGAGCTTCAGAGGGGCAGCCCCAGGCCCTCTACAAACACAAGCTGCCCGCTGCCTCTTCACCTGCCTCAACTCCTGCCTGCGGTCACTGCAGCAAAACCAGGCTGTTCCAGCCAGAGCCCAGAGCCCTGTTCCCGCAGGATGCTCTTGCCAGCACCTTCCAGGACTCTCCGCTGTGCATGCAGCACTTTTCATGCCAGCTCTCAACAGTGGGATTTGAGGGGCAGCAAGGACAAATGTCACAAACCTGTGTGACACTCCAGATCCTCATGGAACCAGGGGGCCAGTGTGACACTGTGGGGCCTCATGGAAACAAGAGGCCATTGTGAGCCTGCAGGGCTGTAACACCCCAGAACACTGAAATGCTGGGGGTCACCAAAGGTTCCTTTATTCGAGTTTGTTGTACAGGAGAAACACCAACCAGATATTCTCACCATGGCCAGATGCAAAGGATATTCTTGGTAGGAAGGGACCCAGGTCTTTAGTGAATGGCCCACACAGAGATGGAACCCACAACCTCGGTGATACCAGCACCATGCTCTAACCAACAGAGCTAAGAGATCAAAATGACACAAAATTTTACTGACAAAATATAGACAATCAAGGAACTTGAGCAAAGGGTTTCATACAACATCCACTGCAGCATAAAACTCTTACCATAGCATTACTTTGTTAACTTAGCCCACTTTACCTAAAAACCTTTAACCCTTACGATGATAAGTTACCCAAAAATGTTCCAGGTAAGTAGGATTAGAAGAAGAAATAGAGAACAACAGAAAGACAGAAGATCTGTAGAAAGACACACACATAGATACAAACTGCTCAGGTTCCAGCATCATTAACAGAGGAACCCCAGGAGAAGGCAGGATCCAGACCATGGGCTGGCCTCGTGCTCCAGCTTTTAAACCCCTGGGCCTTCATGGGCCCGCCCCTGGGGTGGGACTGCCAGTTGCTTGCCCAATCAGAGTCAGGGAAGGCACCAGCTTCTGGTGTATGATTGATTGACAGCTGGGCCAATCAGATCTGCCTGCTGTGTGATTGACTGACAGCTGGGCCAATCAGAGCTGGGTTAGCACCGCCCCTTCCATGTGATTGACAGCTGTGCCAGGCCAGGGCTGGGGGCGGGGCTCTGTCCCACCACAAACCAAGGCCTGACCCGCTCCTGGCCCCACACGGGCATTCCGAGCATCCCAAGGTGTCTGGGGACATCGATCTCATCCAGCCTCTGACAGCGACCACGGTGACACTACAGAATCTCATGGAGCCATGGGTCAGCTGTGACACTGTGCTGCCCCATGGAATCAAGGAGACCATTGTGAACACGGGGGCCCCAAGGAACCAAGGGTCCATGGTGACCTTGTGGAGCCCGCGGTGTCACAGAGGAGCCGTTGTGACACAGTGAGGGCGCATGGAGCCCAGGAGCCACTGTGACACATCAGGCTTTGTGGAACCACGAAGCCATTGTGACATTGCAAGGCCCCATGGAAGCACAGGGCCATTGCGACACTGCAGAAGCAAGGGGAACATTGTGACACTCCAGGGCCTCATGGACCAAGCAGACCAGTGTGACACTGTGGGGACACACGAAACCAAGGGAACACGGAACAGGTCTGGCTGGCTGGGGCTCCTGGGGACCACCTGAGAGGTCCAGCAGACCTTGGCATGTCGATGGCTGCTTCTCACCTGCCCCTGAAGCACTGGGGCTCTGGGCTTTCCTTCCTATGGGAGAGAACTGTCCTTCTCCTCCAGGGACCCAGGGCCAAAACTGGGATTCATTCTCCAAATTTCCTTATATGCAAGGATTGTTCCCACATGAAATCTGCCAGGAAAAACGGGTCTAGCTGCCCTGGCCACCCAGGGGCCACCTCTCATCTGCCTTTGAGACACTGGGACCATGTACTTTTCTTTCTTATGGGAAAAAAACATCCCTCTCAACTAGGCACCCATGGCCAAAATTGGGCATCTGCCTCCAGAATTCCCTACATCCAAGGATAGCTCCCAGACAAAAGCTGCCAGGGGAGACAAGTCTGGCTGGCCTTGGTTTCCTGAGGGTTGGCACTCATGTGCCTCTGAAACACTGGGGCTCTGTGCTTTCCTTCCTAATGAAAAGAACGCCTCTTCCTGTCCAGGCACACACGGGCAAAACTGAGATTCAACCTCCAAAATGCCCTGTGTCCAAGGATAGCCCCTAGAGGAAAGGTGCCAGGACAGACAAGTTTGTCTTGGCCTCAGGGTGGCCACCTCTCATCTTCTTCCAGAACACTTGGATTTTGTGCTTTTCTTTCCTATAGGAAAAAACATCCATCCTGACCAGGCGCCCATGGCCAAAATTGGGATTCCACCTCCAAAACTCCGTACATCCAAGGATTGCTCCCCAGTGAAAGCAGCCAGGACTTAAAGGTTTGGCTGCCCTTGGCCTCTTGGGAACTGCCTCTCACCTGCCTCAAAACACTGGGGCTCGATGCTTTCCTTCCTATGGAAAAGAGCCGTCCTTCTTCTCAAGGTGTCCATGGTCAAAATTGAGATTCCTCCTCCCAAATTCCATACATCCAAGGATCCCTTCATGACAAAAGCTGCCAGGACAAACAGGTCTGGCTGGCTTGGCCTCCCAGGAGCCACCTCTCTCCTCTTCTGCTTTTGAAACACATGGGCTCTGTGCTTTCCTTCCTATGGAAAAGAACTGTCCTTCTTATCTCTGCAGAAATGGCTGAAATTTCGGTTCCAACTCCCAAATTCCCTATACCCAAGGGTTGCTTTCAGAAAAAAGCTACCAGTACAGAGAGGTCTGGCTGCCTTAGGCCTATGGTGGCCACCTTTCATCTGCCCCTGAAACACCGGTGTTCTGTGCTTTCCTTCCTATGGAAAAGAATTGTGCTTCTCCTCCCCCAGGTGTCCATGTCTGAAATTGGGATTCCACTTCTAAAATTCCCTATATCCAAAGGTTGTTCCCAGGCAAAATCTGCCAGTACCGTCATGTCTGGCTGGCCTTGGCCTCTGGTGGCTGCCCCTGCCACACTGGGGCTCGGTTCTTTCCTTCCCATGGAGATCACTGTGACACGGTGGGGACCTCATGGAAGCAAGGGGATCATTGTGGCACCACTGGAGCCCATGGAACCAAGGGGCCATGGTGACACAGCGGGGCTTCATGGACCCAGAGACCATTATGACTCTGTGGGGCCTGATGGAACCATGGAGGCCATTAGGACCCTTCAGGGCCTTGTGTCACCAAGGGGGCATTGTGACACCTCAGAGCTTCATGGAAGCAAGGGAACTTTGGGACACTGTGGGGCCTCATGGAACCAAGGGAACATGGAACAGGTCTGGCTGGCTTGGCCTCCCAGGGGCTACCTGACAGCTCTGGCTGATCTTGGAATGTTAAGGGCTGCCTCTCATCAGCTCCTGGAGCACTGGGGCTCTGTGCTTTCCTTGCTAAGGGAAAGAACTGTCCCTCTTTTCAGCTGCCCATTGCCAAAATTGGTATCCTCCCTAAAAAATTTCCTCTATGCAAAGGTATCTCCCAGAAAAAAACCTGTCAGCTCTAGCTGACCTCTGGCAGTAACCTCTCATCCACCTGGGGAAACTGTGGGGCTCTGTTCCTTCCTTCCTGTGGAAAATAACCTGGCCTTCATGTCCAGGGTCCATGGCAAAAATTAGAAGTAGGCTTCCAAAATTCCGTATATCCAAGGATCACTCCCAGACAAAAGTAGCCAGGACAGACAGGTCAGGCTGGCCCTGTGCTCTGGTGATTTTCTTAGATGATGAGCTGAATGTTGTCATTTGAAAACACCTTGGAGAGCACCCAGAGATCTCCCAAGGTGGGATTTTGAGGCCTCAGGCACACGACCACTACATACGGACAAAGGAGCTCTGTGCTCTGTGCTGTTGTGGTGGTTTTGCATCACAGAAGTGATGTCCTGAGAGAAGCTGATAGCAGTTTCCTCGGTGTCTGACGAAAAAACAATCAGTAATTAGCTTTGAGAGCTGACAATCTGTTAAACCACTAAGGAAACTGCACACGCCTCTGTGAAGACACAAGTTAAAGATGGAGAAGCCTGGCTGGGTCTGTTTCCCTTCTGGCCAGCAAAGAGGTGACCAGGCCGGCCCAGCCCCCGTCTCAGCCAGGCCAGGCCGGGCGGCTCCTGCCGTGGGGCCGGGCCCCTTCCCAGGGAGCCGCCAGGCCCCATCGGCTGCCGGGCAGGGCAGGGGAGGCCGCGGGGCCGAGGCCGGGCCGGGCCGTGGCTGCGGTTGCTGACATCTGGCCGCTACCGAGCCCTGCCCCGCCGCCAGCCCGGGCCCAGCCAGGATCCGCCGGGCCCCAGGAGCAGCCCCGGGCCGGGCCGGCTCGGCCAAGGTTCTGCCGCCCTTGGGGTTCGCCCGCAACCAGCGGGCAGGGGAGGAGAAGCCATGGGCCCCGGCCGTGCTGCTGCTGTGCTCTGGCCTGGCTGCTGAGATCCTGGCCCTGCCCCAGCGCGGCCCAGCCTGACACAGCCCCAGCGCAGCCGCTGCAGAAAACTCCATGGTAAAACAGCTCCGGCCGCAAGTACCGAGCCCGGCCGGGGTCACGGAACCATCTGCAGGCCCCTGGTGAGATATTGACTCTTCCAGTGCTTCCATCCTCCCTCGAGTGAGAGAAAAGGACAAAGTGCAGGCACACACAGGAGCAACATGAAGACACCGAGGTCAGTGAAGAGGAAGTTGAGTCCCAGATGGGAGGGATGAGGAGATGCCTTGATCTTGGGGCTGAAATCCTCTGGTAAAGCTATGGAGAAGGATGTAATTGATACATCAGACTCTCTTTTTCCCTATAACACATTGAAAAGAATTGGGAAATGACTTATTCAGCAAAGGCCTCCATGCTAATGTAAGGAAATGTTGAAGTAGCTGTGATCCCATGGGAAGTTTGAACAATGAAAGACAGCAGAGTGATGAGACCCTGTGGATCCAGGGAGAGAAGAAGACTTCTTTTTCCAGAGATGAAGATGATTTCAGATATAAATGAAGAGAACCTTTGCTCTTAAACAGCTCATCTGTAAACTAATACTTCATAAGTTGACATGGCCCATAAACACAGCTGTGGGAAAAGCTGTGAAAAATGGGAGGGACTTCACCATTGCAGGCAGCTGGTATGCATGGAAATGAAAAGCCTTGAGATAACTGTTGTCTTTTAGAGAAGTCTCCATAACATTTACAAGAGGAACTTCTCTCCCTAAGTGAACTGAAAAAAGACTATTCTAGAGGTTGTAAACTGATGGAAAATTTTATGTTTTGTCTCTTTACATTGTCAGGTTGTATGGAGAGAGGAAGTGTTCTGAAAGTTTTGTTCTGATTCTTATTAATCTTTATTTAATTTACTATTAATAAACATTTCTTTATACCCTTTTAGAGTTTTGAGCCCACTTTGCCTTTCTCCTAATCCTATCTCAGAGCAAGAAATTAGTAAGTATATTCTAGTGAGTGCCCTGGTAATTAGCCAACACTGAACCCACCACAGTAATTAACACATTGGCCAAGAAATCTCAAATTGGCGAAGCAAAGCCAATACAAAATCTTCCTGATGAACTGCCTCAGACAAGAGGGAAATCAAGGCACAGCCATGGTTTCTCAGGATTTGTTTGTTCCTCATGAGCCCCGTGGTGCATTTGGAGCTGAGCCCTGGAACCTCAGGGCCCGAGAGGAGATGGCACAAACCTTTCCAGGAGTCAAAGTCAGAGTAAAAACCCAAAGTTTCTCGAAGCATTAATGGGACCCACTGAGGTCCATCCCCAACACAGGCTCCTCATGGACTCCTAGGAGGAGAGAACTGGAGGCCAGGATGGCACAAAAACCTCTCAGAGACTCAAAAGAGCACAAAAACCTCTCAGTATGGAAAGGAAAATCCAAAGTAATTTACAAAACTTGAGTATCTCAAAGCATTCATAAGCCCCACTGAGTGTTGTTCCTGACAAAGCCTCTCCAGGGACTAATTACAGCAGATAATTGGAGGCCATGACTGCACAAAGCTCTCAGAGACTCCAAGGCAAAAGCCAAAGCCAAAGTGCTTTGAAAAACCTGCAGTCCCTGGGAGCAGGAAGGAGCCCCCAGGGCCATTCCTGAGCAAGGCTCCCCAGGGACTCCTTCCAGCAGATCCTTGAGGCCACTGGGATGTGGGCTAGGGGGGGATGTAAGGGCAGGACAAGGGGGTGACAGTGCCCAGCCTGGCTGGGGCTGTGCCAGGAGGCCCCAGTGCCTCAGGACAAGGTGTCTCCTGACAGCCCTTGGTGGCACAGACCCTGCTGTGCCCCAGGGCACCAAGACTTGGCTTCTCTTTGTCAGGGAAAGCACTCAGCTTTGTCCTGGCCTCTGCAGTCAGCCAGAAAGTCTGTTCCCAGCAGCTGGGAGTTTACTGTCCCACTGCAGACGCTGTTGCTCAGAGCCAGGGCTGCCTGGCAGCCACCCCCAGACTGCCCTGAGCATTTCCTTGGCTTCACCTTTGGTTTCTTTTTCCTTCCCTAGTGCATATTTCTTCCTATTGCCCATCCCTGTTCCCTCCCCTGCAAACAGCCCATCCCTGTTTGCCCTTTCCTCTCTGGCCCTACTCCCCATTGCAGTTCCTGACTTGGCACCATGGGAATGGCCCTTGGGGAGCAGGATCATCCCACAAGTGCTGCAGGAATTGTCTGCAGGCTCCTGCAGTGCCTCGTGCTGCTCCCTTGCCAGAGGCACCCCAGGCCAGGGGGGCACATCTGGGCTGCTGTGTCTGGCTGTGGGGCTGCCTGTTCTGGGCAGTGAGGAGGGGCTGCAGAGGCTCTGCAGGACTGACAGGATGGGCTTTGGGGCTGTGAGGAGAAGCTGAGGGACCTGGGCTGCTGGAGCTTCTGAAGAGGAGGCCCAGGGCTCCTCCTGCAACTGCTCCCAGGGTGGTTTCAGAGAATCACAGAATCAGCAAGGCTGGAAAAGACCTTGGAGATCATCAGGTCCAACCTGTGCCCTGACACTGCCTTGTCTCCCCTGAGCCTCCTCTTCTCCAGGATAAACAACCCCAGCTCTCTCAGCCGCTCCTCACAGGACTCGTGCTCCTGACCACTCACCAGCCTTGTTGCCCTTCTCTGGACACGCTCCAGCCCCTCCAGGTCCTTCCTAAATTGGGGGGCACAGAACTGGACACTGCACTCGAGGTGCTGCCCAACCAGTGCTGAGCACAGGGGAAGAATCACTGCCCTGCTCCTGCTGGCCACACAGTTCCTGATCCAGGCCAGGAGCCATTGGCCTTCTTGTCCACCTGGGCACACTGCTGGCTCATGTCCAGCCTGCTGTCCATCAGTCCCTGCAGGTCCCTTTCTGCCTGGCTGCTGTCCAGCCACTCTGTCCCCAGCCTGTAGCGCTGCAGTGGTTGTTGTGGCCAAAGTGCAGGACCTGGCACTTGGACTTGTTAAACCTCACCTTGTTGGATTTGGGCCCTGGATCCAGCCTTTCCAGGGCCCTGTGCAGAGCCCTCCTGCCTTCCAGCAGATCAACACCCCCAGACAACTTGGTGTCACCACGGTTCCATGAGGCCCCAGAGTGTCCCAATGGTCTCCATGATTCCATGAGGCCTCCCAGTGTCACAATGTCCCTCTGGTGTCACAAAGTCCCTTGGATCCTTGGGCCCTGCAGTGTCACAATGGCACCGTGGTGCCCCAGGGCCCTGCAGTGTCCCAATGGATCCTTGGTTCCATGAGGTCTGGCAGTGCAGCAATGCTATCCTTGGTTCCCGCTGTCTCCCACTCCTCCCACTGTCAGGCTACAGAAGGACACCTGGCTGATGAAGGGAGTGGGAGTGCATACCTACTCGAGGAGGTGATAATAAAAATCCCTCCCAACCCCCTCTCTCAAGCCAGGTGCCACTTCAGATTCGGTATGATCCCCTGGATCTGGAGAGTCAGCCAGATGGTTTAGAAGAAAATTATCTGCCCAGTGAACCTCCCAATTATGATTCATCTGTGAGACAGATCAGCACCTCTAACATCAAAAAGGAAAGAAGGGTAATCGTGGTGGGTGACTCCCTCCTGAGGGGAACAGAGGGCCCCATATGTCGACCAGACCCACCCCACAGAGAGGTCTGCTGCCTCCCTGGGGCCCGGGTACGGGATATCACTGACACACTGCCTGGGCTGATTCAGCCCTCTGATTATTGCCCACTGCTGATACCCCAGGCTGGCAGTGATGAGATTGAAAAGAGGAGTGTCAGGGCAATTAAAAGGGACTTTAGGGCATTGGGTCAGGTGGTTAATAGGACAGGGGCACACACAGTCTTTTCCTCAGTCCCTTGGGAGTCTGAGAAAAACGCTGAAAGCAATAGGAGAGCTCACATTATCAACGAGTGGCTCAAGGGTTGGTGTCATCGACAAAATTTGGTATTCTTTAATCATGGGGAAACTTTTACATCACCTGGCCTCCTTGGACCAGATGGGCTCCATCTTTCTGTGAAGGGCAGAAGAATTTTAGCTCATGAACTGGCAGAACTTGTTGAGAGGGCTTTAAACTAGGTCTGAAGAGGGAGGGAGATGCAGCTGGTTTGTCTGGAAGCAGGCTCGTGGGTGGTAAGCCTGAGTTAGGGGTGAAATCAGCAGCCCAGCTGAGGTGCATGTACACCAATGCACACAGCATGGGTAACAAACAAGAAGAGCTGGAGGCCATGGTGCAGCAGCAGAGCTGTGATGTAATTGCCATCACAGAAACAGGGTGGGACGACTCACATGGCTGGAGCACTGCACTGGATGGCTGCAAGCTCTTCAGGAGAGACAGGAAAGGGAGAAGAGGTGGAGGGGTGGCCTTTTACATTAGGCAGGGTTTTGCTGCTGTGGGTGTTGAAACTAATGATGATGGAGTTGAATGTCTATGGGTGAGACTTAGGGGGAAGGCCGACAAGGCTGACATCCTACTGGGAGTCTGTTATCGTCCACCCAACCGGGAAGAAGAGGTGGACAACTCATTCTATAAGCAGCTAGAGAATGATTCAGGATCATCAGCCCTTGTCCTTGTAGGCGACTTCAACCTGCTGGACATCTGCTGGGAACTCAATACAGCTGAAAAGAGGCAGTCCAGGAAATTTTTAGAGTTTGTGGAGGACAATTTTTTGTCGCAGCTGGTGAGTGAGCCCACCAGGAGAGGGACTATGTTAGATCTGTTGTTTGTAAATAGAGATGGGCTGGTGGGAGATGTGGTGGTTGGAGGTCACTTGGGGCACAGTGATCTTGAAATTATAGAATTCTCATGGTGAAGTCAGGAGGAACACTAATAAGACTTTTACATTGGACTTTGGAGGGCAGACTTTGGTCTACTTAGGAGACTTATTCAGAGAGTTCCTTGGGAAGCAGCCCTTGAAAACAAAGGCGTTCAGGAAAGGTGGGCGAGCTTCAAAACAGAGATCTCGAGGGCACAGGAACACACTGTCCCTGTGTGCCAAAAGACGAGTCGACTAGGCAAACATCCAGTGTGGATGGGAAAGGAGGTTTTGAAGGAACTTAGGAATAAAAAGAGGATGTATCATCTTTGGAAGGAGGGTCAGGTCTCTCAGGTAGTATTTAAAGGACTTTCTAGGGCATGAAGGGAAGAAATTAGGGAGGCCAAAGCTCAGTTTGAACTTAAAATAGCAGCTTCTGTAAAGGCTAATAAAAATATTTTTTCAAATATATCAATGGTAAAAGGAAGGGTAAGAACAACCTTTTTTCTTTATTAGATGTGGAAGGGAATTTAATAACTGCAGATGAGGAGAATGCAGAGGTGCTCAACACCATTTTTTTTGCCTCAGTTTTTAGTGAGAAGACAATTTGCCTTCAGGACAACTCTCCTCCTGGGCTGGTTGATGTTGCCACGGAGCAGAGTGGGACACTGTTGTCCAAGAGGAGGCCATCAGAGAACTTCTGAGCTGCTTGGATGTTCATAAATCCATGGGACCAGATGGGATCCTCCCCAGGGTGATGAGGGAGCTGTCAGATGAGCTTGCCAAGCCGCTCTCCATCATTTACCAGCAGCCCTGGCTCACTGGTGAGGTCCCAGATGACTGGAAGCTGCCCAATGTGACGCCCATTCAAAGCAAGGGTGGGAAGGAGGATCCTGGTAATTACAGGCCAGTCAGCCTGATCTCTGTACCCGGTAAGGTCATGGAACAGTTTATACTGAGATGGGCAACAAGGCTGATGAGGGGTCTGGAACACAAGACCTATGAGGAATGCCTGAGAGAGCGGGGTCATTTATCATGGAGGAGATTCAGGGATGACCTTATCACTCTCCATACTCCTTGAAAGGTGGCTACAGTCAGGTAGAGGTCGGCCTCTCTCCTCACAGCAACTGACAGGACCAGAGGACAGCGTCTTAAGCTGCACCAAGGGAAATTTAGGTTGGATATTAGGAAAAAAGTTTTTTATGGAAAGGGTGATATATTACTGGAATTGTCTGTCCAGGGAGGTGGTGGAGTCACCATCATGGGATGTGTTTAAACAAAGACTGGATGTGGCACTCAGTGCCATGGTTTAGCTGAGGTGGTGTTAGGGCATGGGCTGGACTTGATGATCTTAAAGGTCTCTTCCAACCCAGCAATTCTGTGATTCTGTGATTGTGTGACATCACAGAGCAGGCTGTGACATCACAGCGAGGCTGCATAACATCACAAAGGTAGCTGTGACATCATAGAGCTGGCTGTGACATCACAGGGTGTCTGTGACATCACAGGCTGGGCTGTGACATCACAGGCTGGGCTGTGACATCACAGGGCAGATTTTGTGATATCACAGAGCAGACTGGGACCTCAAAGAGCAGGCTGTGACATCAACAGGGCACCTGTCTGAAATCACAGGTGGCCTGTTACCTCTCAGAGTGGGCTGTGTGACATTACAGGGCAGCTGTGTGACATCACAGGGGTTGTGTGACCTCACAGGGGCTGTGTGAGGTCACTGGGGAGGTCACTCTACCCCGGCCCCCCCTCCCAGTTCCCCCAGAGAAGTCCATCGCTGCTCGTGCACAGAGGGGTCCCCTGTCCCCCCAGGTCCCCCCGCCCCCGGCGCCGCAGCCTCCCCCAGAGGATGTTCCACGAGATCGACCCCAGAGCCTGACACGGGGACGGGGGCTGGGGCTGTGGGGGGTGGGACAGGGGGACAGGAACCCTCAGGCAGCGTCCCCGTGTCCCCCAGGGCCAGAGCCTGGGCCAGGGCTCCTTCACCCTGTTACCAATGAGGGCTTGAGAGCGCTGAAAAAATCCCCAGCAAGGGATCAGCAAAAACCAGATTTAATATTAAGCGACAGCACCACAAAGTTCCTTGGCAAGAGTCACTCTGCTCCTGACTGGACACTGCAGGCACACCAAGGAAACAAAGAAACAACAAAACCAAACAAAATCCAGGCAATCAAACCAGAAATGAGCCAAGACTTGGGGCTTTCATTCATATGGAAAAGAACTGTCCTTCTCCTGCAGGTGCCCATGGCCAGAACTGGGATTTCACCTCCAACATTGCCTGTTGTGACAGCCTGGAGGAGATTGTTGGCTGGAAACATTTCATGTGTGGGGAGGAAGGGGCAGGTCCAGCCTTGCCCTGCCCTGGAACCCCAGCCCTGCCCTGCCCTGGAACCCCAATCCCCCCAGAGCCTCTATCCCAGCCCAGCAGTGTCTGCCAGTCCCTGGCACAGCACAGGCAATGCTCCACAGCCACCTCTGGAGCCCCCAGCCCAGCTCCTGAGTGACCAAATGACCCCAAGTCCCACCTGGGGAAGGGCCCAGGAACACCAAGGGGTATTTAAGGCTGACCACAAGGCAAGCACACATCTTGACCCTACCTCCTCTTGGAATTTCTATCTGAATGCCACTGGAATCTATGAGTTGGTAGCTCTGTGTGTGTTCTTCTCTAAATCTTATTTTTCTCTCTTTCTTTGTCTACTTCTATTTCTGTCCTCTTGAAAATTTTGAGTAACTTAAAATTGAACAGACTTAGAGTTTGTGAAGTCGAATGGGCCAAGTTAATGCTTTGAGAAGTGTTTTGTGTGAATTAAATGTTATATTAAACCTTTTGCCAAAGTTTCTCTGGTTTTCTAAAGTTCCCAGTTAGGGCTGTTTTGTTGTTTGGAGCTCCTGAGAATCTCTTATTGGTATTTCTCCAGTGCATCCAACTCAGAGGACACAAACAATTGCAATTCCTCTTAAATGTCTCCTTGAGAGAGTTGTTTGGGGGATGGGAGTCAGGGCTTGTGTGTCCTGCTTGGCACAGCCCAGGCAGGGCTTTCACAGCCACATTCCACACTCCATTTCCCAGCTGGAGCCGCTGGTGCCTCTGAGTTCTGCTGCCCCAGCCCCAGGGACGCTCTCCTTGTCTGCCCATTCCCCCACGGTCTCTGGGCAGGGATGGCCTCAGTGGGAGCTGCTGACATCCTCAGCAACTTGGAGGCTGCTGCTGAATTTTACTGCTCCAGAGGCTTCTTGAGCCTCCAGCTCTTCAGTTCAGGAATTCAGTGTCCCAGAGCTCATTAACGTTCAGAACAGGTTAACAAGCCAAGCCTCTGGGAATAATGTAAGCATTAAAATGTTTTGTGGAAAATTAGACCAATTTCAGAAGTCTATTCCAAGTGAATACACTATATTTAAAAAGACAGTGAGATAAGGTTTTTCAGGTCCTGTTGGTTTTTTTTTTTCTGTTAATTCATTGATAAGTTCAATCTCCAATTGACACTGAATCCAAGTACCTCCTCATGCAGTTGGAACAGATATGAAAATCAAGACCCTTCATGGCTGACAATCAATCTGACTCTGTCCCTACCCCCACCCCACCATCTCCCCCATCCAAGCCCTGGCACTCAGAGCAGCCTTGTGCAAATCTGAGCTCCCTCCAGCCCAGGCTGCACCTGCAGGTTTCAGCTCCTTGGCTCCAACTCCCCCTGCTTTCCTTGGAGAATGAGCTGCTCCAGACACAGAGGGATGTTCATTTCTTGTCAGCCAACAAAGCCAAGGGAAGGCACAGCTCCATCAAATGCAAAAGTCATTCTTCTCTCTGGCTGTGCCCTGCCCCTGATCCCCACAGCCTGTCCTGTTTCCTTCATCCCTCCTTTGCCAGGGACTTTCTGGGACAAGGGAGCTCTGCTCTGGGGATGGAGGGAGGTCCAAGTGCCACCACTGGAATGGGAACCACAACTCATCAGGTTTGTGTCCTTTGGGGGTCAGGACCTGGTGAGACTCAGAGGCACAGAAAGTTTCTCTTCATGGCCAACAGACCATGGTTGAACAGGACACAATTCAATAACAATCACACTCTTCCCTGAGCAATGTGCAACGTCCCAGCAGTGTCTGATGAGTCCACCATCCACAAGTGACTTGCATACTAAAACTAATTTTAGACAAATGTGGTTCTGTGATAGATATAAACACAATTAAGTTCTTGTATCAGGATGCTCGTCCTGGAGTGGAGGCAAAACAGCTCAAACAATTCCTGATTTCCAAAGCTGTCAGTGGTGGATGGAGAAGGGAGGTCAGACTGCATTTGGCTTCTGTCTCCCACCTGGCCCCCGGTGAAGAGCCTGGCTCTGTGTTCTCCATCCCCTCCTCGCTGGCACTGCCAGGCTGGGATGAGGAGCCCCTCAGCCTTCCCTGCTCGGGGCTGGACAAGCCCAGCTCCCTCAGCCTCTGCTCACAGCCCAAGGGCTCCAGCCCCACCTTGGAGGCCCTTCCCTAACCCTGCTCCAGCTGCCAGACATCTTTCCTGCCCTGGGGAACCCAACCCAGGCCACAGGGACCTGGATAATCCATGCCCTTGATGTCCTGGTCACACAGCCCTGGCCCCTTTTCCCCATGTCAGGCTCAGGGGTGGATCCTGTGGAACATCCTTTGGTGGAGGCTGTGGCTCCAGGTGAACCAGGGGGATACCGGGGGACAGGGACCCCGCTGGGCATGAACAGCATTGGACTTGTTGGGAGAAACTGTGAGGGGGAGCTGGGGCGGAGTGACCAACCCAGTGACCTCAGACAGCCCTCCTGGGATGTCACACAGCCCCTCTGTGATGTCACAGCCTGCTCTGAGATGTCACAGAGATGGCCTATGATGTCAAAGCTTCTTGATAGCCTCACATAACCCACTCTATGATGTCATGGACCATTCTGTCATAGATCACTCATGGGATGTCTTAGCCCACTCTGTGACCTCATGTTACCAGATGATAAATTGTCTCCACCAGGTGAGCTGACACCTGGAGCTTGTTCTCCAAAACCCCAGGCCTATGGAAACCACACAATGCCCATTGTGTCAGAAGGGGAACTGGAAGTTCACCAGCCTCAGTGTCCTGCCAGCTCAGCCAGGCCCACTAGAACATTGGGGTCCACAACCACCAGGGACCACCAGAGAGACCCCCAGGACAGAAGAGAGCATGGGTAAAGGGGAGGGGAAATATGTTATGATTCTGGGGAAATGATTATCAGATATGTGTTTAGTCCAGGACAATCAATGAATATGTGTGCAAAATACAGAATATGAACAGAAACTTTCCTGTACTCAGCATGCTCGGCTTTGGGAGGAGCTATCCCCCGTGCACCCGGCTGAATAAAGAATGCTGCTTCTTAATGCTGCATTGGTGTGAAGGAGTTTTCTGTTTTACCAAATTTTTGGTAACACTCCACTGCCAAGGAAAGCTCTGTCTCCTGCTGCTCACAAACAGAGAAGGGCTCGTGGCAGATGTGGGGGTCGGAGGCTGCCTGGGGCACAGTGACCATGAAATAATCAAGTTTTCAATGTTCTGTGAAAGAAGGAGGGGCAGCAACAAAACTTCCACACTGGAATTAGGAAGGGCAGACTTTGGCCTATTTAGGATGCAGATTTGGGGAGTACTGAATCAGGTACTGATTTTTTAATGGGAAACAGCCCTTAAAAACAAAGGGGTCCAGGGTGGATGGACACATTTCACGCAAGTAATCTTAAGGGGGAAGGAGCAGCCTGTGCCACTGTGGCCAAAGATGAGCTGGTGAGGAAAATGACTGCCCTGACTGCCCATGGAGCTTTTGTGCGAACTCAAGGGAAAAAAGGACCAGCAACTCAGGAAGTGTTTAAGGATGTTGTTATGCCATGCAGAAAGAGAAGTTGAGAGGTGAAATCTCAATTAGAGCTTATCATGGCAGCCTTTGTAAAAAGAATAAAACATGTTCTTATAAAAGATTTATAACAAAAGGTAGGATAAGGAGAACCTCTACTCTTTACTGGATGCAGTGGAGAATATAGTAACGAAAGATAAGGAAAAGGCCAAGCTACTTAACACCTTATTTGCACCAATTTTCAATATTAGGACAGGTTGTCCTCAGGACAAGAGTTCTCCTAAGCTGGTAGTTGGGCACAGAGAGCAGAACAGCCCCTAATCCAGGAGGAAGCAGCTGGTGACCTGCTGGGCCACTCAGATTCTCCCAGGTGTATGGGATCAGATGGGATCCATCCTAGGGGGATGAGGGAGCTGGTGGATGAGCTCCCCAAGCTGCTCTCCATCATTTACCATCAGTCCAGGCTCCCCAGGGAGGTCCCAGAGCACTGGAGGTGCCAGTGTGAGCCCATCCCCAAGAAGGGCTGGGAGGAGGATCTGGGGAACTCCAGGCCTGTCAGCCTGACCTCGGTGCCCGGCAAGGTTCTGGAACAGATCACCCTGAGTGCCATCACAGGGCACCCACAGGATGGCCGAGGCATCAGAGCCAGCCAGCGTGGATTTCAATGTCTGCATGGATGATCTGGATGAGGGGATTGAGTCCAACATCAGCAAATTTGCAGATGACACCAAGCTGGCTGTGAGTATGGATCTGCTGGACAGCTCTGCACAGGGCCCTGGATAGGCTGGATCCAGGGCCCAAATCCAACCAGGTGAGGTTTAACAAGTCCATGTGCCGGGTCCTGCACTTTGGCCACAACAACCCCTGCAGCGCTACAGGCTGGGGACAGAGTGGCTGGACAGCAGCCAGGCAGAAAGGGACCTGCAGGGACTGATGGACAGCAGGCTGGACATGAGCCAGCAGTGTGCCCAGGTGGCCAAGAAGGCCAATGGCTCCTGGCCTGGATCAGGAATGGAGTGGCTAGCAGGAGCAGGGCAGTGATTCTTCCCCTGTGCTCAGCACTGGTTGGGCAGCACCTCGAGTGCTGTGTCCAGTTCTGGGCCCCCCAATTTAGGAAGGACCTGGAGGGGCTGGAGCGTGTCCAGAGAAGGGCAACAAGGCTGGTGAGGGGTCAGGAGCACAATTCCTTTGAGGAGCGGCTGAGGGAGCTGGGGTTGTTTATCCTGGAGAAGAGGAGGCTCACGGGACACAAGGCAGTGTCAGGGCACTGGTTGGACTTGATGATCTCCAAGGTCTTTTCCAGCCTTGTTGATTCTGGGATTCTCTGAAACCACCCTTGGAGCAGTTGCAGGAGGAGCCCTGGGCCGCCTCTTCAGAAGCTCCAGCAGCCCAGGTCCCTCAGCTTCTCCTCACAGCCCCAAAGCCCATCCTGTCAGTCCTGCAGAGCCTCTGCAGCCCCTCCTCACTGCCCAGAACAGGCAGCCCCACAGCCAGACACAGCAGCCCAGATGTGCCCCCCTGGCCTGGGCTGCCTCTGGCAAGGGAGCAGCACGAGGCACTGCAGGAGCCTGCAGACAATTCCTGCAGCACTTGTGGGATGATCCTGCTCCCCAAGGGCCATTCCCATGGTGCCAAGTCAGGAACTGGGATGGGGAGTGGGGCCAGACAGGAAAGGGCAAACAGGGATGGGCTGTTTGCAGGGGAGGGAACAGTAGTGGGCAATGGGAAGAAATATGTACTAGGGAAGGAAAAAGAAAGCAAAGGAGAAGCAAAGGAAATGCTCCGGGCAGTTTGGGGGTGGCTGCCAGGCAGCCCTGGCTCTGAGCAACAGCGTCTGCAGTGGGACAGGAAACTCCCAGCTGATGGGAACAAACTTTCTGGCTGAATGCAGAGGCCAGGACAAAGCTGAGTGGTTTCCCTGGCGTCCCCCAGCCCTTCCTGGCCCAGGGGCTGATGGCATTTATGCTCCCTCAGGTTCATGTCCCCACAGCAGCAGCATGGGGGTGCTCCCGCCTGCTGTGTGCAATGCAAACAGGGGCTCCTGAGCCAGCGCTGCCGTGGCTGTGCCTGCAAGGATGCGGCACCTGTGTGAGCTGGGGGAGAGGCCAGGGCTGCAGAGGGGGGATGTTGTTGGCAGCTCCATCAGGACGCTCTGGGACGCTGCCCTGGGCTGTCCAGCGCACTGGGGATGGATCAGCCCCTGCTCTGCTGCTCCTTCCCGTCTCCCCCAGGGCCCTTGCAGAGCACCAGCCATGCTGTGTGCACCCAGCCTGCCCACGGCCAGCCTGGGGCTGCTCACGGGGGTTTTCTGTGCTGAGCCTTGGCCTGGCCGTGTTCTTGAGAGAGCCTGGGCAAGGAGCCTGGAGCCCCCCGGCCCTGGCCTGAGGCGTCAGCGCTGCCCCAGCAGCGCTCATGGGCTGTCCCTGCTGCAGCCCCGGCACTGCCACCCCCAGGACTGTGCCCGGCCCCGAGAGCACTCAGGCCCTGCAGCAACACCAGGGCCACCAGGGCAGCGGGGCAGGGCCACGGGAGCAGCACTGGCAACACCAAGTGCTGCTGCTGCTGCTGGGCACAGCTGCTGTGCCAGCACTGATCTGCCCCAGCTCTGCACACAGACATTGCTGCTGCAGCTCCAGAGAAGGCAACAAAAGGGCATCTCTGCAGAAAACTTTGCTGGGAGTTCCTTGAGTTCATTTAAAGCCACCGAGAGTGCAGCCCCTCATTGACACAGCCACAGGGAAGGTGGGGAGAAACAAAGTGAGAAATGGCACAAACAATAACATTTCTTTGTGGACAATATGAAAAAAGAAAAATAAAAAAACCTACCAAATGAATCCAACAAGAAGTATCAAAGATTCTTTTTATTACAAGTGATTTGCAGAACTTGACTAGCAGTTTAATGTTCCTGAAAGCATCCAGTCATCAGTGTCCACACTGCAGCCTTGAGCTCCTGGTTCCTCAGGCTGTAGATGAGGGGGTTCAGGGCTGGAGGCACCACTGAGTACAGAACTGACACTGACAGATCCAGGGATGGGGACGAGATGGAGGGGGGCTTCAGGTAGGCAAACACTGCAGTGCTGATAAACAGAGAGACCACGGCCAGGCGAGGGAGGCAGGTGGAAAAGGCTTTGTGCCGTCCCTGCTCAGAGGGGATCCTCAGCACGGCCCTGAAGATCTGCACATAGGAGAAAACAATGAACGCAAAACAACCAAATGCGAAACACACACTAACAGCAAGAAGTCCAAGTTCCCTGAGGTGAGATTTGGAGCAGGAGAGCTTGAGGATCTGGGGCACCTCACAGAAGAACTGGCCCAGGGCATTGCCATGGCACAGGGGCAGGGAAAATGTATTGGCCGTGTGCAGCAGAGCATTGAGAAAGGCACTGGCCCAGGCAGCTGCTGCCATGTGGGCACAAGCTCTGCTGCCCAGGAGGGTCCCGTAGTGCAGGGGTTTGCAGATGGACACGTAGCGGTCGTAGCACATGATGGTCAGGAGAGAAAGCTCTGTTCCAAGGAAGAAGATAATCAGAAAAAGCTGAGAAGCACATCCTGAGTAGGAGATGGTGCTGGTGTCCCAGAGGGAATTGTGCATGGCTTTGGGGACAGTGGTGCAGATGGAGCCCAGGTCGCTGAGGGCCAGGTTGAGCAGGAAGAAGAACATGGGCGTGTGCAGGTGGTGGCCGCAGGCTATGGCGCTGATGATGAGGCCGTTGCCCAGGAGGGCAGCCAGGGAGATGCCCAGGAAGAGGCAGAAGTGCAGGAGCTGCAGCTGCCGCGTGTCTGCCAGTGCCAGCAGGAGGAAGTGGCTGATGGAGCTGCTGTTGGACATTGGCTGTGGCTGCACATGGGGGCCTGCTCAGGCAGAAAGGACAGTGACAAGTCAGGAGAGGCAGTATTTCAGGAATGTATTTTGACCGTCAGCTTATTGTTCTAAAACCTAGGAGAAAGGTTAGGAAATGTACTGGAGTAAATTAAGGATTATAGTAATATAAGTATATAATAGTAGGTTAATAGAGTTAATTGACTGTTTAATAGTGTTAAGTAAGGGTTATAGTTTTATAACTACAAAATAATAATTTCCAGAACTACTAATATATGGACAATGAATGAAAAGCAAAAATTATTCTGTCTCAACCTTCACCAAGCAGGAAATTAAAAGCACTCTCAGGAAAGCTCCTGACCTTTACAGCAATCCCAGATTTACCTTCTTTGGGAAGTGTCCTCTGGAGCTGTGCCCAGGCTGCTCTGGAGCTGGGACCAGCCCTGCCCCAGCCAGCAGCTCTCAGCAGCAGCACCTGCCCTGCTCAGGGTGGCTCCTTCCCCCCACAGCTTCTCTCCAGCGCTGGGAGCAGCTCCCCGGGCCGGCTGAGAGCTGTCCCTGGCAGGCAGCAGAGTCCCTGGCCCAGCACAGCGCCCTGGGCTGCAGGACCCTGCTCGGCAGGACAGCCCTGGGCACCCCTGGCTGCTCTGCACAAGAGATGATCAGAGAATGTACTCACAGGGTCTGTGGGCATTGGGATGTTCCAGCTGTAGGAGATCACTCCAGGAGCTGCAGCTGCATTGTCCTGCAGCCAGAGGTTCTTGTGCCAAGGGCTGCCAGGGATTCTGCCCCAGGCACTTCTCAGCACCTTCCCAGCCCTGACTGATGGAAGCTCTCTGTGCCTCTGTGCTGTGCCCGGGCTGGCTGCAGGCAGTGCCCCAGCCCTGCTGGGCTGGGAGAAGAGCTGCTCATCCAGAGAAATGTGCTTTTGAAGCTCTCCTTGGTTACCAGGATCACCCTCTGTGCCAGGAGCCCACCCCAGCTCAGCAGCACAGACACAGCACAAGGACTTTAATGACCCTCTGGGGCTTTGTGCTCAGGCCCTGAACATCAGGCCCTGAGAGGGAGCTGCAGAAACCTCTCCAGAGCTCCAAGTCAGAATCCAATTCCAAAGTTTCTTTGGCTTTTAATGGGTTCCACTGAGGGACACGGCTGAGAAAGTGTCCCCAGGCCCCAGGCAGAGCAGAGAACTGGAGGCACTGATGACAGGTGGGGACAAAGAGAAGCCAAGTCCTGGTGCCCTGGGGCACAGCAGGGTCTGTGCCACCAAGGGCTGTCAGGAGACACCTTGTCCTGAGGCACTGGGGCCTCCTGGCACAGCCCCAGCCAGGCTGGGCACTGTCAGCCCCTTGTCCTGCCCTCACATCCCCCCCTAGCCCACATCCCAGTGGCCTCAAGGATCTGCTGGAAGGAGTCCCTGGGGAGCCTTGCTCAGGAATGGCCCTGGGGGCTCCTTCCTGCTCCCAGGGACTGCAGGTTTTTCAAAGCAC
Organism: Anomalospiza imberbis; assembly: GCF_031753505.1. Lineage (NCBI taxonomy): Eukaryota > Metazoa > Chordata > Aves > Passeriformes > Viduidae > Anomalospiza > Anomalospiza imberbis. The sequence goes on along the minus strand of NC_089715.1, from coordinate 1,173,448 downwards.
TTTGGCTTTGGCTTTTGCCTTGGAGTCTCTGAGAGCTTTGTGCAGTCATGGCCTCCAATTATCTGCTGTAATTAGTCCCTGGAGAGGCTTTGTCAGGAACAACACTCAGTGGGGCTCATTAATGCTTCAAGGTACTTCAGTTCTTTTAAGGTACTTGGTGTTTCCCTTTTGATCCAGACTCTGTGAGAGGTTTGTGCAATCATGGCCCCAATTATCAGCTTTAACGAGTCCCTTGAGAGCTTTGCGCTGACACTCAGTGGGGCTCATTGATGTATTGAGATACCCAACTTTTTTCAGTTACTTTGGATTTTCCTTTCCACACTGAGAGGTTTTTGTGCATCTTTGAGTCTCTGAGAGGTTTTTGTGCCATCCCAGCCTCTAATTCTCTCCTCCAAGGAGTCCATGAGGAGCCTGTGTTGGGGATGGACCTCAGTGGGTCCCATTAATGCTTCGAGAAACTTTGGGTTTTTACTCTGACTTTGACTCCTGGAAAGGTTTGTGCAATCTACTCTCAGGCCCTGAGGTTCCAGGGCTCAGCTCCAAATGCTCCACGGGGCTCATTAGGATCAAACAAGTCCTAAAAAATCCATGGCTCTGCCTTGATTTCCCTCTGGTCTGGTTAGGAAGGTTTCCTGCTGCAGTTATGGAGAATTATTTCAATAGCCTTCTAAGAAATATGCATTTCTATTTTAAAGAGTGTATTTTATTACTCTTCTCTTTAGGTGTTATAAATGAAAAATGATCCAGCCAAATTAATAAAAATAAAAATAATTTATTTTAGCAATAGAGATCTAACTTAGCCAGCCACACGGAAAAGGACAGTGCCGAGCCCGGGATCGGCGCTGAGTGCAAGACACAGAGATCAGCCTCAGCAGAGGTTTCACTCTATGCCTCCACACCACTATCCTGGTACAAGCGATTTTTATAGGGAAAATTTTGCCTGAGGCCAGGATTTCGGCATTTAGTCCTTTGTTTCATTTAAAGTCCCATAAGTTGAGGAGATTTCCTTCTCGGCACAAGGTAGAGAAATTCAAAGTCTGGTGTAGTGGAAACTCTTGATGAAATTTACGGGAACAGAGTATTCACATGTATCGGCCTGGGGGGATGATCCTGATGTCCATCTCGGGTCGTTCACGCGATGATCAGCGCCTGGGTGTCTCCATATCGCCTCAGATAAGGCCCATCTCCTGGCGAGCCACATCTCCTTGCTTGTAAATCAGGTTTCAACACACACTTAGTTTTGCCTGAGAAGGGGGGGGGCTTCTAATGCCAAGAGGTACATCCTAACAACTATTTAACATTATATATATATGAAGCAAGAAAATGGCGCGAATTATACCTGTTACATATAACATTAGGGAAGAGGTGATTGCAGCATTTTGTGATGGATACTGACCCAGGCACTCTCCTAAGGAGGTCTGGCCTGCTCAGAGAAGCTGTGCCTTGAGGTCTCACCCAGTGTGGACCACCTTGCTCCACATTCCCCAAGCCCATCCTGTCTCTCCACACTCACCTGGGACCTGCTTTGCTCAGAGAACTGGCTGCACTCTGGCAAAGAGGGTCATATATAATATGTATAAATATATATTATAATACTGGCTTTTTGAAAATATTGAAATGGATGCTATATGTATAATGTTAAAGTAATTTTGCTATAAAGATATAGTTTTTATTTCTTTTATTAACTAAACTCAGTAGTGAAATAGCTGATATAGTCATGCTTGTGGTAATGGAACTGCCTGCTTGTCTGGGATAGCATCCAGTGAACATATGATGGAGACCCCTGCTGCTGACATGCCAGTTATCAGCACCCACTGTCTGTAGAAAATATGGACCAAAGCCCAAACTGGAGGTGATAACAAGAACAGACTAAAACCACAGCCAGGAAATGTGCGTGCTCTAAAAAGGCAGACCCAAGGAGGAGACGTGCTAAATAGTTCTGGAACATGTAAACTAGTTTGGGGAAAAGTTTAAATATGCATCATTGTTTATGGATATGCAGCAGGCTGATGCAATAGAAAGGGTATGGAAAGGGCGTCTCTGAAATAGCAGGGGTGCTCTTGGCAGAATGTCAAGCACCGAGCCGTAAATCTTTGCTTTATTACCTTTGTCTCCTATTGTCCTTTTCTAAACTTTTAAATTTTACCAGGAGACTGAACCTCATTTTTCACATCCTTATTCAGTCTTCTGTTGTATTTTGATAAGCTTTTAATAAACCTTCTAAATTTTTAAAAGTCAGCATCATTTCTCACATCTATAAACTGAACCAGAGTGGGTTTGGATTTGTTATAAGGAGAAAATATTTTACAAAGAAAATGGCAAAAAACTGCAACTGTTTTTCCAGAGAAGTGAATTTCCCATCCCAGGAATGCTCCAAGAGCAGGAGCCTTGTGCAACCTGGCCCAGTGAAACCATCTCATCCCCAAGGACGGAATTCCTGTTGTGTGGGTTCTCTGATGTGCTGGGTGCCCTCACAATGCTTCTGGCCAGAATGTCTGCTGAGGGCAGCCAGGCTGCTGCAGGGACAGTGACCTCACAGCCATCACCATTCCAGTGCTGGTACAAGGGGTTCCTGGCCAGGTAATAATTGACACAGACTCCATGCATTCACAGAAGGCTGATTATTTTCTTTTAGTAAGAAACCCTTACTTTTTATACCCTAGTTCGCTACAAGTGGACCTAATTGGTCCTTTAATTAAAACACTATCACCATTGGCTAATTAAGAAACCACCCTTTGGTAAACAAATCTCCATAACACATTCCACATGTTCACAACACCAGGTGCAGCAAGTTAAGAGAAGAATTGTTTCTCATTCTTTTCTCTGATCTTCTCACAGCCTTTCCCAGAACCATGTCTGGGAAAGTTGTCTGTTTGTCTCTGTGGCCAGAGAGCTGCTGCCACAATCCAGCCCCGTCCCCTGGGCCTGGCTCTCCCCTTTCCTCTGCCCCTTCCTTGTCTCTGCTGGCAGGAAGAGTTTTGTCATTAATGTCCTGACCCCAAGGTGCTGGTGACAATGGCTTCCCCATCAGGCTCCTGGAGCAGAAGTAGCTTTCCAGAGCCCAGCCAGAAATGAGCCCTGAGGCAGCAGCTCTGCAGTGCTGGCCACCAGGCTGGCTTGCCAAGGGAGGCTTCTGGCCATGCCCTGCAAGCAGCTGCTGCTGCCAAGGCGCCTTTGGTGCCTCAGGCTCTCCCTGGCACAGCTCCCAGCACGGCACTCTGCCCTTGTGCCCGAGGCCTTCCCTGTGCTGGGGCTGGCCTGGGGCTTTTCCTGCAGTGGGACCCGTGGGCACTGCCCGGCGGGGCAGCAGCGGGCCCTGCCCGTGCTGGGGCTGCTCAGCGCAGCTGCCCCGGCCGGCACAGGGGCTGTCCTTGGGCAAGGCAGCTGTGCCGGCAGGGCCCGGGAGCTGTGCCGGCTGTGCCGGGCTGCCGGGGCTGCGGGACAGTCCCGCCGTGGCTGCGCTCACCACAGCCTGGCCTGCTCGGCTGCTTTTTCTTTCTAACCCTCCTGGGGAGGCTCTGAGATCTTCCCTTCCCTGATGGAAGTGCAGCTGCTGCCAAGGAAAACGTCCCCATAGTGACTCAGTGCTCCCTTTGCTTCCCAGCTGTGCCATCTGCCGTCCCTGTCCAGGAGAGCTGCTCTGCATGGGAGGAAGAGCCCGAGGGAGAGGCTTTGAAGATGGGCCAGCAGCAAGAGCAGGGAACGGGTGTTATAAGTTAAAGTAAATAATTTGTCTGATCCTTTAGGGATTGATAAAAATAATTTTATTGATTACAGCAAGCAATGACAAGCAAACAGCACTGGGTGCAGCCGGGGAGTCAGTGCTCCGCCAAGGCTCACACCGCTTCCCTTTTCCCACGGTCCTTTATTCTCCCCCTTCTTCCGCGTTTGTGGCTTTTCCGGGAGTACTCTGCGCGTGCGCCTCCAGTTGCTAGGGGGTCACCGCCTGCTCTCTGGTGGTCGTCTGGATGAAGGCTCTCCTCCTCTTCCTTGATGGGGGTTTATGACCCTGTAACAATCTTTGCATAGATGGTTACACACCTCCCGACCCTCGTTGTACCATCAACTTCAGGAGTCAGCATATCCTCGGGTTTCCTGTTATTCACAAAAAACCTCTTCCTTTGCCTGAGTTCCTGTTTAATGATGAACAAAGAGACTTCTCTTATCTGTTACAAGGGGTCTGGAACACAAGTCCTGTGAGGAATGACTGAGGGAGCTGGAGTTGTTTATCCTGGAGAACACTCAGAGGTGACCTTATCACTCTCTGCACTCCCTGAAAGGTGGTTGCAGTCAGGTGGGGGTTGGTCTCTTTCTCCTCACAGCAACTGACAGGACCAGAGGACAGTGTCTTAAGCTGCACCAAGGGAAATTTAGGTTGGATATTAGGAAAAAAGTTTTTTATGGAAAGGGTGATAAATTCCTGGAACTGTCTGTCCAGGGAGGTGGTGGAGTCACCATCATGGGATGTGTTTAAAAAAAGACTGGATGTGGCACTCAGTGCCATGGTTTAGCTGAGGTGGTGTTAGGGCATGGGTTGGACTTGATGACCTTAAAGGTCTCTTCCAACCCAGCAATTCTGTGATTGTGTGACATCACAGACCAGGTTGTGACATCATATAGTTGGCTGTGACATCACTGCTGTGTTATGTGACATCACAGCGCAGGCTGTGACATCAGAGCATGCCTGTATGACATCACAGAGCAGAGCAAGCTGTGAGGTCAAAGAGTGTTCTGTGACATTATAGGGTGGCTGTGTTCCATCACTGAAAGTGTTGTGACATCACAGGGTGGGTCTGTGAGCCCACAGAGGTGCTGTGTGACATGTTAAGTGAGTTCTGCCATCACAGAGCAGGCTGTGACATCACAGAGCAGGCTGTGACATCACAGAGGAGGTTGTGATGTCACAAAGTCACCTCTGACATTACAGGCTGGCACTGTAACATCACAGAACGGGCTGTGAGGCCACAGAGAAGACTCTGCCATCATAGAAAAGGGCCCTGTGACATCACAGAGCAGCTGTGTGATGTCACAGAGAAGGCTGAGACAATACAGAGTGGGTTGTGCCATCACAGAGCTGACTGAGAAATCACAGAGCAGGCTGTGACATCACAGCGAGGCTGCATAACATCACAAAGGTGGCTGTGACATCATAGAGCTGGCTGTGACATCACAGGGTGTCTGTGACATCACAGGCTGGGCTGTGACGTCACAAGCTGGGCTGTGACATCACAGGGCAGATTTTGTGACATCACAGAGCAGACTGGGACCTCAAAGAGCAGGCTGTGACATCACAGGGCACCTGTCTGAAATCACAGGTGGCCTGTTACCTCTCAGAGTGGGCTGGGTGACATCACAGGGCAGCTGTGTGACATCACAGGGGCTGTGTGAGGTCACTGGGGAGGTCACTCCACCCCAGACCCCCTCCCAGTTCCCCCAGAGAAGTCCAACGCTGCTCGTGCACAGCGGGGTCCCCTGTCCCCCCGGGTCCCCCCGCCCCCGGTGCCGCAGCCTCCCCCAGAGGATGTTCCACGAGATCGACCCCAGAGCCTGACACGGGGACGGGGGCCGGGGCTGTGGGGGGGGGGACAGGGAACCCCTGGCCGTGTCCCTGTGTCCCCCAGGGCCAGAGCCTGGGCCAGGGCTCCTTCACCCTGTTACCAACGAGGGCTTGAGAGCACTGAAAATATCCCCAGCATGGGATCAGCAAAAACCAGATTTAATACTACGTGACAGCACCACAAAGTTCCTTGGCAAGAGTCACTCTGCTCCTGACTGGACACTGCAGGTACAGAAAATGAAACAAAGCAACAACAAAACCAAACAGAATCCAGGCAATCAAACCAGAAATGAGCTGAGTCCTGGGGCTTTTATTGCTATGGAAAAGAACTGTCCTTCTCGTCCAGGTGCTCATGGCCGGAATTGGGATTTCACCTCCTACATTGCCTACGAGTCGCAGGCTGAAGTCAGGAGCTCTCTCCATGCCCAGAGGGAGGAAAAGAGGGAAAGTGGGTGAAGAGCTCTCCTGTGCAGAGCCAAGGTCCAAGTGCCCCTGCAGTGGGAACCACAACTCATCAGGTTTGTGTCCTTTGGGCTCAGGGATGGTGACACTCAGAGGCACAGAAAGGTTTCCGGCCAACAAACACAAGTTGAACATTTGAACAGTTTAATAACCATCACAGCTCTTCCCTCAGCTCTCTGTGATGTCCCAGCAGCATCTGACATGTCCCCCATCCCCGAGGGATTTCCGTATAGGAAAAGTTTTAGACAGAGACCCAATAAAAGGTAATTATGTGATAGATATAAATAAAAGTAAGGTGTTGACTAATGTGATATTTATTTGAACTTCAGAAAGATTTGGCAACTCCCTGAACCTCAAAGAATGAAGCCAGCCAGTTGAGAGCCCCTTGAATTACCAGAGAACACCTAGATGAGGAAATTTGGGAGCAGCAGGAAGTACATAGATGCAGCTGGTCTAGTGAAGAGATGTCATTAGAAAGGACCATTTCAACAGGAGAGCTGGAAACACCTGAAGGAAGTGGGAGATGATATAATAGGAGAATACTGGTGACTCAAGAAGATGGGTAGATAGATATTTCTCCTCATTCTGCCATCATTACACTTCCAGGAATTCCTGTTCCTAGAGGGAAAACATTGGTGTTTCTTGAAAGTACTCAAGTGACACAGATAATAAAATGTCCTTGTATAATATGAAATGTACAAGTACTAAAACCTGTGCCCCTTTCCAGGCAGACATCAGCTGTGTGCCCATGACCAGGCAGTGCCACTTGTGCCCTGAGGTGCCGAGCTGGGATTGGATCTCTCAGAGAGGAGCTGAGGGAGAGCAGAGCACCTTGCAAGCTGCAGGTCCCTGCCAGCCCCGCAGGGCTCCTGTGCCATCAACATCTGCTCTGCTCCAGCCTGAAACAGGGCCCAGCATGGTGCCGGGACCATCAGAGAGCTGAGGTGTGTGCTGAAATTCAATGCCCTCCCCATGGCGCAGCAGCCCTGCATTTCCCTGCTCCAGCCTTGGTCTCCAGCACAGCCATGGAGGCTCTTTGGGCTCCTGAGTGTTCCTGCTGTGTCCATGCCCCCAAGGGCACAGAGCAGCCTCCTCTCTCGGGCACTTGCCTGTTTTCCATGCCTTGCACAGGCGCTGGCCCTGCCCCACAAGGCCTGGGTTGAGTCCTGCCCTGCACGCTCAGCCAGGCTGGGATGGACACTGATGGTTTCTGTGCCAGGCTCTCTGAGCCCAGCCCAGCTCCCTGCAAGCTCTGCCAGCTGCCCTGAGCTCTGTGCAGCACCAAGGGCCTCTCCCCAGCACAGCCCAGCCGGCTCTGGCCCCACAGCTCTGCTCAGCCCAGGCTGCTCTGGCCACTGGCCCCACGGCCTCAGCCCCTGGCCAGGGCACAGCAGCAGCTGCAGCTCAGCCAGGACTCAGCCCCAGCCATGGGGGAAGGGGCTTGGCCAAGGCCAAAGGAGGCTCCCTGGCTGCCCTGCTCCCCTCGGGCTGAGGTGCTGAGAGCTCTGCAGCCCCTGCTGCCATCCCATCTGCCCAGGCCAGCACAAGAGCCCGGCCTTGGGGCCCTCCAGAGCTGCTCCTGCTCCAGGCCCAGGGCCCATCCCAGAGCTGGGGCAGCCACAAAGCTGTCTTAGGGTGACGTTATGGTGCTTGTATCCCCAGTCATGTGTTCTGTTTATGCCTGATATTATGTTCTGCGCCATCAGGACTGACTCTGAAAGTCAAGGATTGTTTTGTCTTTTTATCAGCCGGCTCACTTCCCACCATGGTCTGTGTCTAGGAGAGGCTTGGCTTGCTTGCTTGCTTGCTTTTCGCTTTTCTTTTGCTTTTGCTTATTAGTTAGTTTAGCTAGGCTAGGCAGTCCAATTTTTACCCTGGATTGCTTTTTTTCCTCCTTCCCTTTCCCTTTCCTGAATAGCATCTGAACCTGCTCCAGACCGGGACCTGGGAAACGCCAAGAGACACCGAGAGCCTGCACTTTGTGACCTGCAGCAGCCATCCCCAGCACTGGAGACTGAGAACTGGACAACCACCCCCAGGAGAGACTTTCTGAATTTGTCATCTCTTCAGAACAGTGAAAGAGTTTTGTCATCTGGTGTTGTTTTTGTACTGGGGAGTGTTTTGCTTGTTAAATAAACAGGTTTTTTTCCACTACTCTCCGAGGGAGTTCTTCCCAAACCAGGTGGGGAAGGGGCCGTGAAGGTTTGCTTTCTGGGGGCTCCTTCCGGAGGTCTTCTCCCAGATTTGCCCTAATCTAGGACAATCTAATCTGTGCCCATTTCTGTTCATAGCTTCTCTGATGGGGATGGAGACTCAGCCACTTGGAGGTTGCTGATGAATTTTACTACTCCACAGGCCTCTTCTTTCTTGAGCTCTTCAGTTCAGGAATTCAGTGAGAAAGGCTCATAAAGATTTGTTTAAAACTTCCAAACAAGAAAAGCCCATGGGAATAATTGAAGTTTTCAATTCTTCTGTGATGAATTAGACAGATTTCAGTAGTGTATTTAAAGTGAATATACTGTTTTGAAAACTATGCAGAGAGAACTGTTTTGTCCTGTTTTCTTTTCCAGTTTTTCCTGTTTAGAGATGGATATCAGCAATGTCCAATTGATTTTGACCCCCAGCACCTCCTAATGCAGTCTGAATAAATGTGAAAATCAAGACCCTTCATGGCTGACAATCAATAACAATTTGTCCCCACCCCCTCCCCACCATTTCCCTCATTCAATCCCTGGCACTCAGAGCAGCTGAGGAATGGAGTCACACCCAGGGGTGTCCCCAGGGCTCAGGATTGGGGCCAGGTCAGTGAAATCTCTTTATTGCTGATCTGGACAAGGCCATCGAGGGCACCCTCAGTCAGTTCCCAGGTGAGCCCAAGCTGGGTGGGAGTGTGGCTGTGCTGGAGGGCAGGAAGCTCTGCAGAGGGATCTGGACAGGCTGGAGCCATGGGCCCAGGACAATTGGATGAGGTTCACCAAGGCCAAGGGCCGGGTCCTGCCCTGGGCTCACAACCACCCCAAATCCCTGGCTGTGCCCTGCCCCTGATCCCCACAGCCTGTCCTGTTTCCTTCATCCCTGCATTGCCAGGGACTTTCTGGGACAAGGGAGCTCTGCTCTGGGGATGGAGGGAGGTCCAAGCGCCACCACTGGAGTGGGAACCACAACTCATCAGGTTTGTGTCCTTTGGAGTCAGGAACTGGAGAGACTCAGAGGCACAGAAAGTTTCTCTTCATGGCCAACAGACCACGGTTGAACAGGACACAATTTAATAACAATCACACTCTTCCCTGAGCAATGTGCAACGTCCCAGCAGTGTCTGATGAGTCCAGCATCCACAAGTGATTTCCACACTAGAATTGATTTTAGACAAATGTGGTTCTGTGGTAGAAATAAATACAATTAAGTTCCTGTATCAGGATGCTCATCCTGGAGTGGGGGCAAAACAGCTCAAACAATTCCTGATTTGCAAAGATGTCAGTGGTGGATGGAGAAGGGAGGTCAGGCTGCTTTTGGTGTTGAGGAAATGCTGAAACCAGCCTGACTTATTTCATCTCCTCCTGGCCTGGCTGATCTCCCCTCTTTCCCCTTCCACCCATTGGCTTTTGCCTCCCACCAGGCACCTGGCGAAGAGCCTGGCTCTGTGTTCTCCATCCCCTCCTCGCTGGCACTGCCAGGCTGGGATGAGGAGCCCCTCAGCCTTCCCTGCTCCGGGCTGGACAAGCCCAGCTCCCTCAGCCTCTGCTCACAGCCCAAGGGCTCCAGCCCCACATTGGAGGCCCTTCCCTAACCCTGCTCCAGCTGCCAGACATCTTTCCTGCCCTGGGGAACCCAACCCAGGCCACAGGGACCTGGATAATCCACGTCCTTGATGTCATGGTCACACAGCCCTGGCCCCTTTTCCCCATGTCAGGCTCTGGGGTGGATCCTGTGGAACATCCTTTGGTGGGGGCTGTGGCTCCAGGTGGACCGGGGGGATACCAGGGGACAGGGACCCCGCTGGGCATGAACAGCATTGGACTTGTTGGGAGAAACTGTGAGGGGGAGCTGGGGCGGAGTGACCAACCCAGTGACCTCAGACAGCCCTCCTGGGATGTCACACAGCCCCTCTGTGATGTCACAGCCTGCTCTGAGATGTCATAATCTGCTCTGTGATGTCAGACCTCTGCCCTGTGATGTCACAGCCATCTCTGAGAAATCACAGAGGCAGTTTATGTCATAGCTGCTCGATAACCTCACAAAAACCACTCTATGATGTCATGGACCATTCTGTCATAGACCACTCATGTGATGTCATAGATCACTCTGTGACCTCATGTTACCAGATGATAAATTGTCTCCACCAGGTGAGCTGACACCTGGAGCTTGTTCTCCAAAACCCCAGGCCTATGGAAACCACACAATGCCCATTGTGTCAGAAGGGGAACTGGAAGTTCACCACCCTCAGTGTCCTGCCCGCTCAGCCAGGCCCCCTGGAACATTGGGGTCCACGACCACCAGGGACCACCAGAGAGACCCCCAGGACAGAAGAACACATGGGTAAAGGGGAGTGGAAATATGTTAATGATTCTGGGGAAATGATTATCAGATATGTCTTTGGTCCAGGACAATCAATGAATATGTGTGCAAAATACAGACTATGAACATAAACTTTCCTGCACTCAGCATGCTCGGCTTTGGGAGGAGCTATCCCCCGTGCACCCGGCTGAATAAAGAATGCTGCTTCTTAATGCTGCATTGGTGTGAAGGAGTTTTCTGTTTTACCGAATTTTTGGTAACACTCCACTCCCAAGGAAAGCTCTGTCTCCTGCTGCTCACACACAGAGAAGGGCTCGTGGCAGATGTGGGGGTCGGAGGCTGCCTGGGGCACAGTGACCATGAAATAATCAAGTTTTCAATGTTCTGTGAAAGAAGGAGGGGCAGCAGCAAAACTTCCACACTGGAATTAGGAAGGGCAGACTTTGGCCTATTTAGGATGCTGATTTGGGGAGTACCGAATCAGGTACTGATTTTTTAATGGGAAATAACCCTTAAAAACAATGGGGTCCAGGGTGGATGGACACATTTCCAGAAAGTAATCTTAAGGGGGAAGGAGCAGCCTGTCCCAGTGTGGCCAAAGACGAGCTGGTGAGGAAAATGACTGGCCTGGCTGCCCATGGAGCTTTTGTGGGAACTCAAGGGAAAAAAGGACCAGCAACTCAGGAAGTGTTTAAGGATGTTGTTAGGCCATGCAGAAAGAGAAGTTGAGAGGTGAAATCTCAATTAGAACTCAACCTGGCAGCTTCTGTAAAAAGAATAAAACATGTTCTTATAAAAAATTTATAACAAAAGGTAGGATAAGGAGAACCTCTACTCTACACTGGGAGCAGCCTGTCCCAGTGTGGCCAAAGATGAGCTGGTGAGGAAAATGACTGCTCTGACTGCCCATGGAGCTTTTGTGGGAACTTAGGAGAAAGAAGAGGTGCATTAACTTTGGACAGGTCAGGCAACTTAGCAATTGTTGAAGGATGTTATTAGGTCATGCAGAAAAAAAAGGAAAGAGGTGAAATCTCAATTAATTAGAGATTAACATGGCCACTTCTGTGAAAAATAATAAAAATGTTTACATGAATAAATGATTAGAATAATATGGTATAACGGGAACCTCTACTCTTTATTGGATGCTGTGGAAAATAGAGTAATTAAAGATAATGGAAAGGCCAAACTATTTAACACCTTGTCTCAATTTTCAATATATGGACAAGTTGTCCTCAGGACAAGAGTTCTCCTGAGCTGGCAGATGGGCACAGGGAGCAGAACAGCCCTCTTGAATCCAGGAGGAAGCAGCTGGTGATCTGCTGGGCCACTCAGATGCTCACAGGTGTATGGGATCAGATGGGATCCATCCTAGAGGGATGAGGGAGCTGGTGGATGAGCTCCCCAGGCTGCTCTCCATCATTTACCATCAGTCCTGGCTCACCAGGGAGGTCCCAGAGCACTGGAGGTGCCAGTGTGAGCCCATCCCCAAGAAGGGCTGGGAGGAGGATCTGGGGAACTCCAGGCCTGTCAGCCTGACCTCGGTGCCCGGCAAGGTTCTGGAACAGATCACCCTGAGTGCCATCACAGGGCACCCACAGGATGGCCCAGGGGTCAGAGCCAGCCAGTGTGGATTTAAGAGGGGCAGGTCCTGCCTGAGTAACCTGTTCTCCTTTTATAATCAGGTGACCCAGCTCTGGATGTGGGAAAGGCTGTGGATGTGTCCATCTGGACTTTAGCAAAGCCTTTGGCAATGTCTCTGACAGCATTTCCTGGAAAAGCTGCATTGTTACACTGTGGGGCCTCCTGGAACTGAGGGGTTTCACCATTTTGACACTGCAAAACCAAGGAGAGCATTGGGAGAGTCCAGGGCCCAGTGGAACCAAGGGGCCGTTCTGACACTGCGGGGCCTCATGGAACCAAGGAGACATTGTGACACTGCAGGACCTTGTGGAACCAAGGGGCCACTGTGACACTCTGGGGCCTCAAGGAATCTGGAAGGCTGTTGTGACACTGTGTGGCCTCGTGGAAACAAGGAGTCCATTGTGACACTGAGGGGACTTGTGGAACCACAGAGAGCATTGTGACAGTGTGGGACCTCATGTAACCATGGGGCCTTTGTGACACCCTGGGGCCCCATGGAACCAAGGGGCCACTGTGAAACTCCGGGACCAAGGAGAGCATTGTGACACTGTGAAGCCCCATGGAACCAAGGAGTCCATTGTCACATTTTGGGGCCCCGTGGAACCAAGGAGACCAGTGTGACAGTGCAGGGCCTGGTGTAACCCAAGAGACATTGTGATACTGAGGGGCCACTTGGAACCAAGGACATCTTTTGCAGATGACTCCAAGCTCTGCTGGAGAGTAGGAGGGCTCGGCAGAGGGACCTGGAAGGCTGGATCCAGGGGCCAGATCCAGCAAGGTGAGGTTTAACAAGTCCAAGTGCCGGGTCCTGCACTTTGGCCGCAGCAACCCCTGCAGAGCTACAGGCTGGGGACAGCAGCCAGGCAGAAAGGGACCTGCAGGGAACGGTGTGGCCAGCAGGACCAGGGCTGCTGTGCCAGCACTGATCTGCCCCCAGCTCTGCACACAGACATGGCTGCTGTAGCTCCAGAAAAGGCAACAAAAGGGCATCTCTGCAGAAAACTCTGCTGGGAGATCCTTTAGTTCCTTTAAAGCCACCAAGAGTGCAGCCCCTCATTGACACAGTCTGTGGCCACAGGGAAGGTGGAGAGAAAAAAATGAGAAATTGCACAAACAATGACATTTATTTGTGGACAACATTAAAATGTAAAACAAAGAAAAAGAACCTCGAAAAGGAAACCAAAAGGAAGTACCAAAGATTACATTTATTGCAAGTCATTTGGCCAGCAGTTTAATGTCCCTGAAAGCATCCAGTCATCAGTGTCCACACTGCAGCCTTGAGCTCCTGGTTCCTCAGGCTGTAGATGAGGGGGTTCAGGGCTGGAGGCACCACCGAGTACAGAACTGACAGGGCCAGATCCAGGGATGGGGAGGAGATGGAGGGGGGCTTCAGGTAGTAAAATATACCAGTGCTGAGGAACAGGGAGACCACGGCCAGGTGAGGGATGCAGGTGGAAAAGGCTTTGTGTCGTCCCTGCTCAGAGGGGATCCTCAGCACGACCCTGAAGATCTGCACATAGGAGAAAACAATGAACACAAAACAACTAAATGCCAAACAGGCACTAACTGCAATGAGCCCAAATTTGCTGAGGTAGGAATTTGAGCAGGAGAGCTTGAGGACCTGGGGTATTTCACAGAAGAACTGGCCCAGGGCATTGCCATGGCACAGGGGCAGGGAAAATGTATTGGCCGTGTGCAGCAGAGCATTGAGAAAGGCACTGGCCCAGGCAGCTGCTGCCATGTGGGCACAAGCTCTGCTGCCCAGGAGGGTCCCGTAGTGCAGGGGTTTGCAGATGGACACGTAGCGGTCGTAGCACATGACGGTCAGGAGGAAAAGCTCTGCTGAGATGAAGAACACAAAGAAAAAGAGCTGAGCAGCACATCCTGTGTAGGAGATGGTGCTGGTGTCCCAGAGGGAATTGTGCATGGCTTTGGGGACAGTGGTGCAGATGGAGCCCAGGTCGCTGAGGGCCAGGTTGAGCAGGAAGAAGAACATGGGCGTGTGCAGGTGGTGGCCACAGGCTACGGCACTGATGATGAGGCCGTTGCCCAGGAGGGAAGCCAGGGAGATGCCCAGGAAGAGGCAGAATTGTAGGAGCTGCAGCTGCCGCGTGTCTGCCAGTGCCAGCAGGAGGAAGTGGCTGATGGAGCTGCTGTTGGACATTGGCTGTGGCTGCACATGGGGACCTGTTCAGGCAGAAAGGACAGAGAAGATTTAGAGGAGATACCTGTAACCAAAATCAAAGCCATTTCCCATACACCCTCCTCTGTGCCACAGACAGACACCATTTTGTGTTCAAGAGTTCTGAGGTTTTCTTTTTAAGAACACCCCTATCACTGCTGGTGTTCTTGCATATCAGAAACCCTCAGAATTTCTGCTGCCCCCAGGAAGAATAGAGCAAGTTCTGTGAGTCAAAGTGATGAGAGGAGAGGAAGGGGAGATTGTCTGTCATTCTGACTTGTTCAGAGTTTCTCTGGGCTTTAACCTCTCTCAGGTGGAGGGTGATCACCTTCCCACGCTTCCCCTAAAATGTCACCAAGCACTGCTGAGAGCAGATGGATCCACCCCAGCCCAGCTCCACATTTGTAGCCAAGGACTCACGTTGCTCATTTCACCAACCCAGCAGCATTTTCCGTGTCAGAACACCTCTGCCTTTCCCCATCAATCTTATAACTCAGAGATACTCTAGGACAGGTTTGCACCCTGGATTGGAGCTCCCAGCTTGGACTGAAATCTCAGGGAGACTTCCAAGTGTCCTTCTGATGGCATTGGATGAAGGGAGATGCAGCTCCTTCCCTGGCTGCACTGACAGCATTGCCCAGAGCCGGGCACTGGGGACAGCTGTGTCACCCTGAGCCAGCTGTGCCCCCTCCCAGAGCCCCCAGTGCCGGGCAGCTGCTCCCAGCCCTGTGCTCTGCAGAGGGAACTGGGCCCGGGGCTGCAGAGCTGCCCCACGGCTCTGCTGCAGCTCTGCCTGCACAGGAGGGGCTGCACGCCTTGGAGCCCCGGCCCTGAGGGCAGAGGCTTGGCTGGGGGGACAGGAGGGAGGGGGCTTGTTCAGAGGGAGGGGCTGCACTGGAGGGGATCCTCTGGACATCTCTAAACTCTCCCTGCCACAGCATTTCTGGGTTTTGTTTTCTCTCCTTCCCTGATCTTCTCTCTGCTTCCTGGGGATTTTCCTCCTGCAGGTGTTTCCCTGTGCCTGAGCTCTCCCTGCCAGCACTCACAGACCCCAAATCTCTGTGCACTCTCCTTGGCCTGACAGAACCCTGCCTGTTTGCAGGGCACTGCCTGGGGGCAGGTTCTGTTTGCATCTTGGAGAAAGGACAGCTCAGACTGAGCCTGATGGCTCCAGCAGAGGTGATGCTGGTGCTGTCCATGGGCAGAGTGGCTGCAAGCACATTAGGGATCTACTGTGAACCTATTGATCCCTAAAAGTAATAGTTTGGATGTCTGAGGCACTTGTCAAAATTCATAATCAACCATTAATAGTTATCACCCCTCCCCACCATTCTTCAATAGCACGAAGCAATACAAAGTCTTTGGAAGTTTCCTCATTTTTATCAAAATCATTGTCTTGGAAATATTCTGTGACTGATCAGAACCCCTCAGCATGTCAGAGCTTCATGAGCATTTCACCTGACCTGCATCAGAAATACTCAGAGTTGTACTCACAGGGTCTGTGGGCATTGGGATGTTCCAGCTGTAGGAGATCACTCCAGGAGCTGCAGCTGCATTGTCCTGCAGCCAGAGGTTCCTGTGCCAAGGGCTGCCAGGGATTCTGCCCCAGGCACTTCTCAGCACCTTCCCAGCCCTGACTGATGGAAGCTCTCTGTGCCTCTGTGCTGTGCCCGGGCTGGCTGCAGGCAGTGCTCCAGCCCTGCTGGGCTGGGAGAAGAGCTGCTCATCCAGAGAAATGTGCTTTTGAAGCTCTCCTTGGTTACCAGGATCACCCTCTGGGCCAGGAGCCCGGCCCAGCTCAGCAGCACAGACACAGCACAAGGACTTTAATGACCCTCTGGGGCTTTGTGCTCAGGCCCTGAACATCAGGCCCTGAGAGGGAGCTGCAGAAACCTCTCCAGAGCTCCAAGTCAGAATCCAACTCCAAAGTTTCTCTGACTTTTAATGGGTCCCACTGAGGGACACGACTGAGAAAGTGTCCCCAGGCCCCAGGCAGAGCAGAGAACTGGAGGCACTGATGACAGGTGGGGACAAAGAGAAGCCAAGTCCTGGTGCCCTGGGGCACAACAGGGTCTGTGCCACCAAGGGCTGTCAGGAGACACCTTGTCCTGAGGCACTGGGGCCTCTTGGCACAGCCCCAGCCAGGCTGGGCACTGTCAGCCCCTTGTCCTGCCCTCAGCGTCCCCCCCTAGCACACATCCCAGTGGCCTCAAGGATCTGCTGGAAGGAGTCCCTGGGGAGCCTTGCTCAGCAATGGCCCTGGGGGCTCCTTCATGCTCCCAGGGACTGCAGGTTTTTCAAAGCACTTTGGCTTTGGCTTTTGCCTTGGAGTCTCTGAGAGCTTTGTGCAATCATTGCCTCCAATTATCTGCTGTAATTAGTCCCTGGAGAGGCTTTGTCAGAACAACACTCAGTGGGGCTCATTAATGCTTTGAGATACTCAACTTTTGTAAGGTACTTTAGATTCTCCTTTGCACACTGAGAGGTTTTTGTGCCATTTTGAGTCTCTGAGAGGTTTTTGTGTCATCCTGGCCTCCATTTCTCTCCTCCAAGGAGTCCATGAGGAGCCTGTGTTGTGGATGGACCTCAGTGGGTCCCACTTATGCTTTGAGACACTTTGGGGTTTTCTTCTGACTTTGACTCCTGGAAAAGTTTGTGCAATCTCCTCTCAGGGCCTGAGGTTCAAGGGCTCAGCTCCAAATGCACCACGGGGCTCTTGAGAATCAAACAAATCTTGAAAAAACATGACTGTGCCTTAATTTCGCTCTTGTC
This sequence comes from Anomalospiza imberbis, assembly GCF_031753505.1. NCBI lineage: Eukaryota > Metazoa > Chordata > Aves > Passeriformes > Viduidae > Anomalospiza > Anomalospiza imberbis. The sequence continues at coordinate 1,156,319 of NC_089715.1, read as the reverse complement.
TGAGGCAGTTCATCAGGAAGTTTCTGTATTGGTTTTGGTTCACCAATTTGAGAGTGGCTAATTACCAGGGCACTCACTAGAATATATTTACTCATTTCCTGCTCTGAGATAGGATTAGGAGAAAGGCAAAGTGGGCCCAAAACTTTAAAAGGGTATAAAGTAAAGTTTATTAACAGTAACTAAAATAAAGAGTAATATGAATCAGAACAAAACTTTCAGAACACTTCCTCTCTCCATACAACCTGACAATGAAGAGAGAATAAACCTAAAATTTCAGTCAGTTTACCACCATCTAGAATAGTCTTTCTTCACTTAGGGAGAGAAGCTCCTCTTGTAAATGTTATGAAGACTTCTCCACAAGAAAAGAGTTGTCTCATGGCTTTTTAGTTCCACGAATAGCAGCTGCCAGGAAAAATCTGGAATCATGAAGTCCCTCCCATTTTTTCACAGCTTTTCCCACAGCTGTGTTTATCAGCCATGTCAACTTATGGGGTATTAGTTTACAGATGAGCTGTTTAAGAGCAAAGGTTCTCTTCATCTATTTCTGAAACCATCTTCATCTCTTGAAACAGAGGTCGTCTTCTTCTCTCCCGGAGGGCATAGGTTCTCATCACTCTGCTGTCTTTCATTGCTCAAACTTCTCATGGGATCACAGCTACTTCAACATTTCCTTACATTAGCATGGAGGCCTTTACTGAACAAGTCATCTCCCAATTCTTTTCAATGTGTAATAGGGAAAAAGAGAGTCTGATGTATCAATTACATCATCCTCCATAGCTTTACCAGAGGATTTCAGCCCCAAGATCAAGGCATCTCCTCATCCCTCCCATCTGGGACTCAACTTCCTCTTCACTGACCTCAGTGTCTTCATGTTGCTCCTCTGTGTGTGCCTGCACTTTGTCCTTTTCTCTCACTCGAGGGAGGATGGAAGCACTGGAAGAGTCAATATCTCAGCCGGGGCCTGCAGATGGTTCCGTGACCCCGGCCGGGCTCGGTACTTGCGGCCGGAGCTGTTTTACCATGGAGGTTTCTGCAGCGGCTGCGCTGGGGCTGTGTCAGGCTGGGCCGCGCTGGGGCAGGGCCAGGATCTCAGCAGCCAAGCCAGAGCACAGCAGCAGCACGGCCGGGGCCCATGGCTTCTCCTCCCCTGCCCGCTGGTTGCGGGCGAACCCCAAGGGCGGCAGAACCTTGGCCGAGCCGGCCCGGCCCGGGGCTGCTCCTGGGGCCCGGCGGATCCTGGCTGGGCCCGGGCTGGCGGCGGGGCAGGGCTCGGTAGCGGCCAGATGTCAGCAACCGCAGCCACGGCCCGGCCCGGCCTCGGCCCCGCGGCCTCCCCTGCCCTGCCCGGCAGCCGATGGGGCCTGGCGGCTCCCTGGGAAGGGGCCCGGCCCCACGGCAGGAGCCGCCCGGCCTGGCCTGGCTGAGACGGGGGCTGGGCCGGCCTGGTCACCTCTTTGCTGGCCAGAAGGGAAACAGACCCAGCCAGGCTTCTCCATCTTTAACTTGTGTCTTCACAGAGGCGTACACCGAGGAAACTGCTAGCAGCTTCTCTCAGGACATCACTTCTGTGATGCAAAACCACCACAACAGCACAGAGCACAGAGCTCCTTTGTCCATATGTAGTGGTCATGTGCACAAGGCCCGAAAAGCCCAACTTGGGAGATCTCTGGGCACTCTCCAGGGTGTTTTCAAATGAAAACATTCAGCTCATAGTCTAAGAAAATCACCAGAGCATAGAGCCAACCTGACCTGTATATCCTGGCCAATTTGTCTGGAAGCAATCCTTGGATATACACAATTTGGGAGGCCAAATTCTAATTTTTGCCATGGTCATTGGCAAGAAGGCTTTTTTTTATCCATAGGAAGGAAGGAACAGAGCCCCTCTGTTTCAGAGGCAGATGAGAGGTGACCACTGGAGGCCAAGGCCAGCCAGAGCTGGCAGGTTTTTCTGAGAGATACCTTTGCATGGAGGAAATTTTTTAGGGAGCTTACCAATTTTGGCAATGGGCAGCTGAAAAGAGGGACAGTTCTTTGCCTTAGGAAGGAAAGCATGGAGCTCCAGTGTTCCAGGAGCTGATGAGAGGCAGCTCTTGGCATTCCAAGATCAGCCGGACCTGTCAGGTGGCCCCTGGGAGGCCAAGCCAGCCAGACCTGTTCCATGTTCCCTCGGTTCCATGAGGCCCCACTGTGTCCCAATGGTCCCTTGCTTCCATGAGGCCCTGAGGTGTCACAATGCCCCCTTGGTGACACAAGGCCCTGAAGGGTCAGAATGGCCTCCATGGTTCCATCAGGCCCCACAGAGTCATAATGGTCTCTGGGTCCATGAAGCCCCGCTGTGTCACCATGGCCCCTTGGTTCCATGGGCTCCAGTGGTGCCACAATGATCCCCTTGCTTCCATGAGGTCCCCACAGTGTCACAGTGATCTCCATGGGAAGGAAAGAACCGAGCCCCAGCGTGGCAGGGGCAGCCACCAGAGGCCAAGGCCAGCCAGACTTGATGGTACTGGCAGATTTTGGCTGGGAGCAACTCTTGGATATAGGGAATTTGGGAGGTGGAACCCCAATTTTGGCCATTTCTGCATAGATAAGAAGGACAGTTCTTTTCCACAGGAAGGAAAGCACAGAGCCCAAGTGTTTCAAAGGCAGAAGAGGAGAGAGGTGGCTCCTGGGAGGCCAAGCCAGCCAAACCTGTTCGTCCTGGCAGCTTTTGTCATGAAGGGATCCTTGTATATATGAAATTTGGGAGGAGGAATCTCAATTGTGACCATGGACACCTTGAGAAGAAGGACGGCTCTTTTCCATAGGAAGGAAAGCATTGGGCCTCGGTGTTTTGAGGCAGGTGAGAGGCAGCTCCCTAGAGGCCAAGGGCAGCCAAACCTTTAAGTCCTGGCTGCTTTCACTGGGGAGCAATCCTTGGATGTACGGAGTTTTGGAGGTGGAATCCCAGTTTTGGCCATGGGCGCCTGGTCAGGATGGATGTTTTTTTCCTATAGGAAAGAAAAGCACAAAATGCAAGTGTTCTGGAAGAAGATGAGAGGTGGCCACCCTTAGGCCAAGCCTGTCACTCCTGGCACCTTTCCTCTAGGGGCTATCCTTGGACACAGGGCATTTTGGAAGTGGAATCTCAATTTTGGCCGTGGGCACCTGGACAGGAAGAGGAGTTCTTTTCATTAGCAAGGAAAGCACAGAGCCCCAGTGTTTCAGAGGCACATGAGTGCCAGCCCTCAGGAAGCCAAGGCCAGCTGGACTTGTCTCCCCTGGCAGCTTTTGTCTGGGAGCTATCATTGGATACAGGGAATTCTGGAGGCAGATCCCCAGTTTTGGCCATGGGTGCCTAGTTGAGATGGATGTTCTTTTCCCATAAGAAAGAAAAGTACATGGTCCCAGTGTCTCAAAGGCAGATGAGAGGTGGCCCCTGGGTGGCCAAGGCAGCCAGACCTGTCTCTCCTGGCAGATTTCATCTGGGAACAATCTTTGCATATAAAGAGATTTGGAGAAAGAATCCTGGTTTTGGCCCTGGGTCCCTGGAGGAGAAGGACAGTTCTCTCCCAAAGGAAGGAAAGCCACGAGCCCCAGTGCTTCAGGGCAGGTGAGAAGCAGCCCTTGACATGCCAAGGTGACCTAGTTTAGGGCAAATTTGGGAGAAAAACTCCAGGAGGAGCCCCCAGAAACCCCAAAAGCGAACCCTCCCACGGCCCCTCCCCTACCTGGTTCGGAAAGAATTTCCTTGGAGAGAAGTGGAAACAAACCCTGTTTTTTTAACGAGCAAAACACTCCCCAATAAAAAAATCAACTAATTAATAAGCAAAAGCAAAAACAAGGGAAAACCAAAAGCAAGCAAGCCAGCAAGCAAGCAAGGAAACCTAGCCTCTCCTATACACAAACCATGGGGGAGGTGAGCTGGCTGATAATAAGACAAAACAAACATTCACTTTCAGAGTCAGTCCTGAAGACATAAAACATAATATCAGGTACAAACAGAACACACGATTGGGGATGCAAGCACCATAACGTCACCCAAGGACATTCCAACCCATATCTTCAAATCATCAACATACTACCAAACGTCATGTAAAAACTTCATCAAGTAAAAACTTCCATCTTTCACTTACTCATCCTTCCATCTCACTTGCTCAAATCTTCAACACTTACACATTTCCTTCTATCTCTCTTGCTCAAACCTTAGATACTTAAATATTTCCTTCTGTCTCATGTCGGTGTGGTTTAATGTACAGACAATGGCAGTAACATCCAGCCAACAGTGATATTTGCATATGAGTCTCACCCCACAATGAGATCGCCCTGAGGTACACATCGTGTTCTTCCATATTTCTGCATTATTCACCATGTACAACCTGGTCCATGAGCAAAGACAATCCCACAAATGGGTTTGTCTGTACTCGAGGCAGAATTGATCCACACTGTCTTCCCTAACAAACCTCTGATATGTGCCACTGGGACTTTATCTCCGTCTGCTATATTCAGGGACTCAGACTGGGCAGGACCTGCTACATTGGCGGAACCTCGGGTGTTAACTAACCAGGTGGCCTTTGCTAAATGCTGCTCCCAGTTTTTGAAAGATCCCCCACCCAATGCTTTCAAGGTGGTTTTTAACAGTCCATGGTACCTCTCCACTTTGCCTGCAGCTGGTGCATGGTAGGGTATATGGTACACCCACTCAATGCCATGATCCCTAGCCCAGGTATTGATAAGGCTGTTCTTCAAATGAGTCCGGTTGTCTGACTCAATCCTATCAGGGATACCATGCCTGCACAGGATTTACTTTTCAAGGCCCAGGATGGTGCTCCGGGCAGTGGTGTGAGGCACAGGGGAGGTCTCCAACCATCCCGTGGTGGCTTCTACCATTGTGAGCACGTAGCGCTTGCCTTGGCGTGTCTGGGGCAGTGTGATGTAGTCAATCTGCCAGACCTCCCCATACCTGTACTTGGATCACTGCCCACCATACCACAGGGGCTTCACCCACTTGGCCTGCTTGATCTCAGCACACATCTCACGGTCATGGATAACCTGAGAAATACTGTCCATGGTTAGATCCACCCCTCGGTCTCATGCCCACTTAGAGGTGGCATCTTTGCCCTGATGGCCTGAGGCATCATGGGCCCATCATGCTAGGAACAACTCCCCCTTATCCAAGTCTATCTTTGACACCTCTATCACTGCAGCCTGATCTACCTGCTCCTTGTTTCAGTGTTCCTCATTAGCCCGACTCTTGGGGACATGGGCATCTACATGACAGACTTTCACAGACACTTTTTCTACCCAAGAGGCAATGTCTTTCCACTCATCAGTAGCCCAGACTCGTTTTCCTCTACGCTGCCAGTTGGCCTTTTTCCACCTTTCCAGCCAGCCCCACAGAGCATTAGCTACCATCCAAGAATCCATATAAAGGTCGAGCTTTGGTCACTTCTCTCTCTCAGCAATGTCCAGGGCCAGCGGAACGGCCTTGACTTCAGCAAGTTGACTTGATCCACATTCTCCTTCAGTAGCTTGTGTTACGTGTTGTGTGGGGCTCCATACGGCTGCTTTCCACTTCCAGTTCATCCCTACGATGCCACAGGAACCGTCAGTGAAAACAGAGTATTGATTTTCCTCTGCTGGTAGTTGGTTGCATGGTGCACCTTCTTTAGCCCTTGTCACTTGTTCCTGCTCTTCTCCGTCAATGAGACCAAAGTTGTCACCAGCAGCCAGTTTGTAATTATCTCCAAAATCCCAGGGCAATTCAGGTTTCCAATACGGGTGTGCTGCATGATGAGAGTAATCCATTTGCTCCATGTGGCAGCAGTGTCGTGGAGGGTAGTGGGAACCTTTCCTTTAAACATCCACCCCAGTGGTGTCAGTCAGGGTGCCAGGAGGAGTTGTGCTTCTGTGGCAATCACCTCGGAGGCAGCTTGAACTCCTTCATAGGCAGCCAAGATTTCCTTCTCTGTGGGAATGCATTTGGCTTCAGACCCTCTGTAATTTCAGCTGCAGAATCCCAGTGGTCGGCCTTGAGTCTCCCCAGGCACCTTCTGCCAAAGGCTCCAGGACAAGCCATTGTTCCCAGCTGCCGAGTAGAGCACATTCTTCATCTCTGGTCCAATCCTGACTGGGCCAAGGGCTAATGCTTGAGCAATCTCCTGCTTGAGCTGGGCGAAAGCTTGTTGCTGCTCAGGGCCCCAGAGGAATTATCGTTCTTCTTGCAGGTAACCAGGTAGGTAGGGCTCACAATCTGGCTGTACTCAGGAATGTGCATTCTCCAAAAACCTATGGCACCTAGGAAAGCTCCTGTTTCCTTCTTGCTGGTTGGTGGAGACATCGCAGTGATCCTTTTGGTGACCTCAGTGGGAATCTGACACAATCCGTCTTGCCACTTTACCCCCAGGAACTGGATCTCTCGGGCAAGTCCCTTGACTTTGCTCTTCTTGATGGCGAAGCCGGCTTCCAGCAGAAACTGGATGATCCTCTCTCCTTTCTCAAATACTTCCATAGCTGTGTTCCCCCACACAATGATGTCATTGAGGTACTGCAGGTGTTCTGGAGCCTCACCCTTTTCCAGTGCAGTCTGGATCAATCCATGGCAGATGGTCGGGCTGTGTTTCCACCCCTGGGGCAGTCGGTTCCAGGTGTACTGCACGCCCCTCCACGTAAAGGCAAACTAAGGCCTGCATTCTGCTGCCAGAGGAGTGGAGGAAAACGTGTTAGCAATGTCAGCAGTGGCGTACCACTTTGCTGCCTTGGACTCCAGCTCGTACTGGAGTTCCAGCATGTCCGGCACAGCAGCGTTCAGCGGTGGAGTCACTTCATTCAAGGCACGATAGTCCACAGTCAATCTCCATTGAGATTTGTGCACAGGTCAAATGGGACTGTTGAAGGGTGAGTGGGTTTTGCTGACCATCCCTTGGCTCTCCACCTAACGGATCATTCTGTGGATGGGGATCACGGCACCTCGATTCGTCCGATACTGCCAGCAGTGCACTGTCGAGGTGGCAATTGGTACTTGTTGCTCTTCCACCCTCAGGAGTCCTCCTGCAGATGGATGCTCTGACAGTCCAGGCAAGGTGTTCAATTGCCTAATGTCCTCTGCCTCTACAGCAGCTGTGCCAAAAGCTCACCTGAGTCCCTTTGGTTCTTTGTAGTAGCCGTTCTGGAGGAAGTCTATGCCCAGAATACCCAGGGCCTCTGGGCCGCTCACAATAGGATGTTTCTGCCACTCCTTCCCAGTCAGGCTCACCTCGGCTCCCAACAGGGCCAATTGCTGTGATCCCCCCGTCACCCCAGCAATGGAAACAGGTTCTGCCCTCACATGTCCCGATGGTATCAGGGTACACTGCGCACCAGTATCAGCTAAGGCGTCGCATTTTTGTGGTTCTGATATGCCAGGCCATTGGATCCACACTGTCCAGAAGATCCGGTTTTCCTGTGCCTCTTCCTGGCTAGAGGCAGGGCCCCTCTAACCCTGGTTATTATTTCTTTCCTGGGCATACATGGTAGAGGTATCTTCAAGGGGATCTGACAGATCATACCCAGCTGCTCGGTCATGGGAGGTTGAGACTATCTTCACTTTAGTGGAACTCCCTCGGTTAGTGTCCTAGGGTGACATTATGGTGCTTGTATCCCCAGTCGTGTGTTCTGTTTATGTTTGATATTATGTTCTGTGCCTTCAGGACTGACTCTGAAAGTGAAGGTTTGTTTTGTTTTGTCTTGTTATCAGCCGGCTCAACTCCCCGCCATGGTCTGTGTCTAGGGGAGGCTGGCTTGCTGGCTTGCTGGCTTGCTGGCTTGCTTGCTTTGCTTTGCTCTCGCTCCTGTTTTTTGCTTTTGCTTATTAGTTAGTTTAGCTGGGCAATCCAATTTTTACCCTGGACTGGTTTTTTTCTCCTTTCCCTTTCCTGAATACCATCCCAACCTGCTCTGGACTGGAACCTGGGAAACACCAAGAAATACCGAGAGCCAGCATTTTGTGACCTGCAGCAGCCATCCCCAGCACTGGAGACCGAGAACTGGGCGACCACTCCCAGAGAGACTTTCTGAATTTGTCATCTCTTCAGAACGGTGAAAGAGTTTTGTCATCTGGTGTTGTTTTTTGTGTTGGGGAGTGTTTTGCTTGTTAAATAAACATGTTTTTTTTTCCACTACTCTCTGAGGAAATTCTTCCTGAACCAGGTGGGGGAGGGGCTGTGGCAGATTTGCTTTCTGGGGGCTCCTTCCAGAGGTCTTCTCCCAAATTTGCTCTAAACTAGGGCAAATATTTTGGCACCCAACTCGTGGCTCGAGAGAGTGGAAAAAACCCTGTTCTAATCATATTTTGGTTGCAATTACTCTGGGCTGGTATAGAGAGTTACTGGCTATGCTTTTTGAATTCATAATGTCTCTTGAGGTGCAGGCCTGCATGTGTTTCTGGTCCCTAGGGTTTTTTGAGGTCTTAATACCTCTATGGTCCTTAGGTTTATTTTCTTATCCCGAAATAGCTCCGGTATTGTCCCTAATACGTAGTTTTTGCAGTAGAAGGGCACTGACCAGAATATCCATTGGGCTGGGCTTGGTTGTAATGGCTTGCAGGAGGTTTATAAAGGTGCTGGAGTCTGTTCCAGGAATGTTTGGTTCATGGTTATGGTTGTGCACCCAGTTTGTTAGAGGAGAAGCAGGAGATGAGGCTTTTCAGCCTTTGCTTTCCTTCTTCTCCTCTGAATCTGTTACATCCCTATTAGAGAATGTTCAGTTTCCCCTGAATGTTAAAGAGACCATCTTTCTGGTATTTAATATGGTAAGCTTTCGCTGCACAGTCTGCAGCTTCTCTAGAATGAGGGCTGAGATTTCTAGAAGGGGTGATGAGACCCCTGACCCAGGAGTAGACCCAGGTGTGAGAAATCCTGAGTGGTGTGGGAAATAGACCAAATCTTAAAGGAGTTTTCTGACCCTATAGTCTGGGACTTTCCATGTGAACAAATTCAGAACCCAGTTGAGGTGGCAAAGTACCTGAAAGAGAAGTGCCATGATACCTCTAAGGAGAAGAAGATCATTGCAGTGAGCTGGGCCCTGGCATATGCTTATCGCACCCTGCTAGGTCCTGTAGGGCAGCAGACAGAGGAAGGGGGGCAGGGAGATAAATCAGCAGCGATCCCAGTCACTCAGGCTGCAGCCAACAGCCCAGGCTCGAGGCCAGCAGCTAAACCAGACTGTAAGCCTCAATCAGTGGCTGTTGCTACCAGCACGAGAAGTGGAAAGTGCACAGACAAGACCGATCGACCAGTGGATGACGATGATGATTATGATGCAGAAGAAGGACCCTCAACGCCTCCTGACACAAAATCAGGAGTCAAAGAAACTGAGATCAAGAAGATCAAGAAGGTACAAGATCAGAAGGCAATATTGAGTCCTTTTCCCTAAAGGACCTCTGTGGCCTAAGAAAGGATTACACTCGACAACCTGATGAGTCTATAATTAGTTGGTTGGTCCATCTTTGGGATGCTGCAGGAGAAGCTACAATTCTGTACGGCACTGAAGCGAGGCATTTGGGATCCCTGTCACATGATCCTGTCATCGACCAAGGAATGATGAAGGGGGGCTAACCCTCACAGCCTCTGGGCACGGCTCCTGGAAAGTGTAGCACAAAGATACCTGTGTGCAGATGATCTTCATATGCAGCAGACCCAGTGGAAGACTGTAGAACAAGGGATCCAACGCCTGAGAGAAATGGCAGTGGCAGAGATTATCCTCTCTGATGACATAACAACTAGGAATCCAGACATGGTACCATGTACATCTGTGATGTGGCAAAAACTTGTACGGCTGGGGCCACATGAATCCGCTTCTGCTTTAGCAATAATGAAGCGGGATGAGAAGGATGAGACCGTGCTCAATATGGCGAAGAAGCTCCAGGCATATGCAGATGCAGTGCATGGCCGAACAGACGCCAGAATTGCAGCAGTGGAAACACGTCTGCAGAAATTAGAAGACAAGATAGAGGAGAATCACAAGAAACTCAGGGAGGAGATTAAAGAGGACCTTCTCCAAATCTCGGCAGTACAAATTAGAGGCCCTGGTATCCAACGCAGACGTTCCCCAGAAGGGGAGAGAAGGTACACCCCACAAGCTGAGCTGTGGTTCTTCCTGAGTGATTGCAGAGAAAACATGAGGAGATGGGACGGAAAATCTACTGCTGCTCTGGCACAACGGGTGCGTGAATTGAAGGAAGGCAAGACTCAGAGAGGAAGTTCCACCAAAAGGAAAGCAGCTCCAGTTGGCCATAGCCAAGCTGCCAGGTATGATGATGATGATGATGATGATGATGACATGTCTGATCCCCCTGAAGGAAGCTCTAAGACATATGCCCAATGAAAGAAGGATAAACAGGCTTAGAGGGGCCCTGCCTCTAGCCAGGTAGAGGCGAGGGAGCACATCAGAACCACAAAAATAGAAGGCTTTGGTTGATACTGGTGCACAATGCAAATTAGTCCCATCAAGACATGGTGGGGCAGAACCTGTCTCCATCGCTGGTGTGACAGGGGGATCACAGAACTTTACCTTGGTGGAAGCTGAGGTGAGCCTGACTGGAAATGAGTGGAAAAAACACCCTATTGTGACTGGCCCAGAGGCCCCATGCATTTTGGGCATAGATTACCTCCAAAGGGGGTATTTTAAAGACCCAAAAGGACTCAGGTGGGCATTTGGGATAGCAGCTGCAGTGACAGAGGACGTCCAGCAATTGAACACCTTGCCTGGACTGTCCGAGAATCCAACTACAGTAGGACTTCTGAAGGGAGAAGAGCAAAGGTACCAATTGCCACTTCAACAGTGCATCGCCGACAGTACAGAACAACTCGAGATGCTGTGGTTCCCATCCATAAGATGATTTGAGAGCTGGAGAGCCAAGAAGTGGTCAGCAAAACCCACTCACCCTTTAACAGCCCCATTTGGCCTGTGCATTAATCTGAAGGACAATGGAGATTGACAGTGGACTACTGTGCATTAAATGAAGTGACTCCACCACTGAGCGCTGCTGTGCCAGACATGCTGGAACTCCAGTATGAGCTGGAGTCCAAGGCAGCAAAGTGGTTCGCCACTGTTGACATTGCTAATGTGTTTTTCTCCATTCCTCTGGCAGCAGAATGCAGGTCTCAGTTTACTTTCACCTGGAGGGGCGTGCAGTACACCTGGAACCGACTGCCCCAGGGGTGGAAGCACAGCCCCACCATCTGCCATGGACTGATCCAGGCTGCACTGGAAAAGGGTGAAGCTCCAGAACACCTGCAGTACCTCAATGGCATAATTGTGTGGGGGAACACAGCAGCAGAAGTGTTTGAGAAAGGAGAGAAAATCATCCGAATGCTCCTGGAAGCTGGTTTCGCTCCAAGAAGAGTAAAGTTAAGGAACCTGCTCAAGAGATCCAGTTCTTGGGAGTGAAGTGGCAAGATGGACGGTGTCAGATTCCTACGGATGTCATCAACAAGATCACAGCTATGTCCCTACCAACCAATAAGAAGAAAACACAAGTTTTCTTAGGCACCATAGGCTTTTGGAGAATGCACATTCCTGAGTACAGTAGGATCGTGAGCCCTCTTTACCTGGTCACCCACAAGAAGAACGATTTCCATTGGGGCCCTGAGCAGCAACAAGCTTTTGCCTGGATTAAGCAGGAAATCACCCATGCAGTAGCCCTTGGCCCAGTCAGGATGGGACCAGAGGTGAAGAACATGCTCTACTCTGCAGCTGGGAACAATGGTCTGTCCTGGAGCCTTTGGCAGAAGGTGCCTGGGGAGACTCGAGGCCGACCATTAGGATTTTGGAGTCAGAGCTACAGAGGGTCTGAAGCCAACTACACCCCAACAGAGAATGAAATCTTGGCTGCCTATGAAGGACTCCAAGCTGCCTCAGAGGTGATTGGTAAGGAAGCACAACTCCTCCTGGCACCCCGACTACCGGTGCTGGGGTGGATGTTCAGAGGAAAGGTTCCCTCCACCCACCATGCCACCAGTGCTACATGGAGCAAGTGGGTTGCTCTCATCACGCAGCACGCCCATATTGGTAAACTGAATCGCCCTGGGATTTTGGAAGCAATTACAAATTGGCCCCAAGGTGAAAGTTTTGGTGTCACAGATGAAGAACAAGAACCAGTGACACAGGCTGAAGAAGCTCCACCATGCAACCAACTGCCAGCAGAGGAAACACGCTATGCTCTTTTCACTGACAGTTCCTGTCACATTGTAGGGATGAATCGGAAGTGGGAAGCAGCCGTATGGAGCCCCACATGATGGGTCGCAGAGGCCACTGAAGGAGAAGGTGGATCAAGTCAACTTGCTGAACTCAAAGCCGTACAACTGGCCCTAGACATTGCAGGAAGGGGAAGAGGCCAAAGCTCAACCTTTTTACGGACTCATGGATGGTAGCCAATGCTCTGTGGGGCTGGCTGAAGAATGGAAAGAGGCTAACTGGCAGCGTAGAGGAAAACCAATTTGGGCTGCTGAAGAATGGAAAGACATTTCTACCTGGGTAGAGAAACCACCTGTGAAGGTTCGCCACATAGATGCCCATGTCCCCAAAAGTAGAGCTAATGAAGAGCAGCAAAACAATCAGCAGGTAGATCAGGCTGCAAAGATAGGGGTGTCAAAGATAGACCTGGATTGGGAACACAAGGGAGAGTTGCTCCTAGCACAATGGGCCCATGATGCCTCAGGCCATCAGGGCAGAGAGGCAACTTTTAATTTGGCACGAGACCGAGGGGTGGCTCTAACCATGGACAGTATTTCTCAGGTTATCCATGACCGTGAGATGTGTGCTGAGATCAAGCAGGTCAAGTGGGTGAAGCCCCTGTGGCATGGTGGGCCATGGTCCAAGGACAGGTATGGGGAGGCCTGGCAAATTGACTACATCACACTGCCCCAGACATGCCAAGGTAAGCGCTACGGGCTCACCATGGTAGAAGCCACCACAGGATGGTTGGAGACCACTGCCCAGAGCACCATCCTGGGACTTGAAAAGCAGGTCCTTTGGAGGCATGGTACCCCTGAGAGGATTGAGTCTGACAATGGGACTCATTTCAAGAGCAGCCTTATCAACACCTGGGCTAGGGAACATGGCATTGAGAGGGTGCACCATATCCCCTACCATGCACCAGCTGCAGGCAAAGTGGAGAGGTACAATGGACTGTTAAAAACCACCTTGAAAGCATTGGGTGGGGGATCTTTCAAAAACTGGGAGCAGCATTTAGCAAAGGCCACATGGTTAGTTAACAGCCAAGGTTCCACCAATGGAGCAGGTCCTGCCCAGTCTGAGTCCCTGAATATAGCAGACGGAGATAAAGTCCCAGTGGCACATATCAGAGGTTTGTTAGGGAAGACAGTGTGGATCAACTCTGCCGCGAGTACAGACAAACCCATTCATGGGATTGTCTTTTTTCTGGGACCAGTTTGTACACGGTGAATAATGCAGAAATATGGAAGAACACGATGTGTACCTCAGGGAGACCTGATTGTGGGGTGAGCCTCATATGCAAATATCACTGTTTGTTGGATGTTACTGCCACTGTCTTTACATTAAACCACACAGACATGAGACAGAAGGAAATGTGTAAGTGTTGAAGGTCTGAGTAAGTTACATGGAAAGATGAGTAAGTGAAAGATGGAAGTTTTTACTTGATGAAGTTTTTACATGATGTTTGGTAGTATGTTGACGATTTGGAGATATGGGGTGGAATGTCCTAGGGTGATGTTATGGTGCTTGTATCCCCAGTCGTGTGTTCTGTTTGTGTCTGATATTACGTTCTGTGCCTTCAGGACTGACTCTGAAAGTGAACGTTTGTTTTGTCTTGTTATCAGCCAGCTCACCTCCCCCCATGGTCTGTGTCTAGGAGAGGCTAGGTTTCCTTGCTTGCTTGTTGGCTTGCTTGCTTTCGCTTTGCACTTGCTTTTGCTTTTGCTTATTAGTTAGTTGGTTTTTTTTTTTTTTTTTTTTTTGTTTTTTTTTTTTTGTATTGGGGAGTGTTGTGCTTGTTGAAAAAAACAGGGTTTTTTTCCACTTATCTCCAAGGAAATTCTTCCCGAACCAGGTAGGGGAGGGGCTGTGGGCGGGTTTGCTATCTGGGGGCTCCTCCTGGAGTGTTTCTCCCAAATTTGCCCTAAACTAGGACACCTTGGCATGTCAAGGGCTGCTTCTCATCTGCCCCTGAAGCATTGGGGCTCGTGGCTTTCCTTTCTATGGGAGAGAACTGTCCTTCTCCTCCAGGGACCCAGGGCCAAAACCAGGATTCCTTCTCCAAATCTCTTTATATGCAAAGATTGTTCCCTGATGAAATCTGCCAGGAGAGAGAGGTCTGGATGCCTTGGCCACCCAGGGGCCACCTCTCATCTGCCTTTGAAACACTGGGACCATGTACTTTTCTTTCTTATGGGAAAAAAACATCCATCTCAACTAGGTACCCATGGGCCAAAATTGGGCATCTGCCTCCAAAATTCCCTATATCCAAGGATAACTCCCAGACAAAAGCTGCCAGGGGAAACAAGTCCGGCTGGCATTGGCTTCCTGAGGGCTGGCACTCATGTGCCTCTGAAACACTGGGGCTCTGTGCTTTCCTTCCTAATGAAAAGAACTCATCTTCCTGTCAGGGTGCCCACGGCCAAAATCGAGATTCCACTTCCAAAATGTCCTGTGTCCAAGGATAGCCCTTAGATAAAAGGTGCCAGGAGAGACAGGTCTGGCTGGCTTGGCCTAAGGGTGGCCACCTTTCATCTTCTTCCAGAACACTTGGATTTTGTGCTTTTCTTTCCTATAGGAAAAAAACATCCATCCTGACCAGGCACCCATGGCCAAAACTGGGATTCCACCTCCAAAACTCCGTACATCCAAGGATTGCTCCCCAGTGAAAGCAGCCAGGACTTAAAGGTTTGGCTTCCCTTGGCCTCCAAGGAGCTGCCTCTCACCTGACTCAAAACACTGGGGCTCGATGCTTTCCTTCCTGTGGAAAAAAACCGTCCTTCTTCTCAAGGTGTCCATGGTCGAAATTGAGATTCCTCCTCCCATATTCCATATATCCAAGGATCCCTTTATGACAAAAGCTGCCAGGACGAACAGGTTTGGCTGGCTTGGCCTCCCAGGAGCCACCTCTCTCCTCTTCTGCCTTTGAAACACTTGGGCTCTGTGCTTTCCTTCCTTTGGAAAAGAACCGTCCTTCTTATCTATGCAGAAATGCCCAAAACTGGGGTTGCACCTCCAAAATTCCCTATATCCAAGGGTTGCTCCCAGGCAAAATCTGCCAGTACCGTCAAGTCTGGCTGGCCTTGGCTTCTGGTGGCTGCTCCTGCCACACTGGGGCTTGGTTCTGTCCTTCCCATGGAGATCACTGTGACACAGTGGGGACCTCATGGAAGCAAGGGGATCATTGTGGCACCACTGGAGCCCATGGAACCAAGGGGCCATGGTGACACAGCGGGGCTTCATGGACCCAGAGACCATTATGACTCTGTGGGGCCTGATGGAACCATGGAGGCCATTCTGACCCTTCAGGGCCTCGTGTCACCAAGGGGGCATTGTGACACCTCAGGGCCTCATGGAAGCAAGGGACCATTGGGACACTGTGGGGCCTCATGGAACCGAGGGAACATGGAACAGGTCTGGCTGGCTTGGCCTCCCAGGGGCCACCTGACAGGACTGGCTGATCTTGGAATGTTGAGGACTGCCTCTCATCAGCTCCTGGAGCACTGGGGCTCCATGCTTTCCTTGCTAAGGGAAAGAACTTTCCCTCTTTTCAGATGCCCATTGCCCAAAATTGGTAAGCTCCCTAAAAAGTTTCCTCCATGCAAAGGTATATCTCAGAAAAAAACCTGCTAGCTCTGGCTGGCTTTGGCCTCCAGTGGTCACCTCTCATCTGCCCCTGAAACAGAGGGGCTCTGTTCCTTCCTTCCTATGGATAAAAAACAGCCTTCTTGCCAAAGACCATGGCAAAAATTAGAATTTGCCCCCCCAAATTGTGTATATCCAAGAATTGCTTCCAGACAGATTAGCCAGGACAGACAGGTCAGGTTGGCTCTATGCTCTGGTGATTTTCTTAGACTATGAGCTGAATGTTTTCATTTGAAAACACCCTGGAGAGTGCCCAGAGATCTCCTAGGTTGGGATTTTGAGGCCTTGGGCACATGACCACTACATATGGACAAAGGAGCTCTGTGCTCTGTGCTGTTGTGGTGGTTTTGCATCACGTAAGTGATGTCCTGAGAGAAGCTGCTAGCAGTTTCCTCGGTGTCTGACAAAAAAACAATCAGTAATTAGCTCTGAAAGCTGACAATCTGTTAAACCACTAAGGAAACTGCACACACTTCTGTGAAGACACAAGTTAAAGATGGAGAAGCCTGGCTGGGTCTGTTTCCCTTCTGGCCAGCAAAGAGGTGACCAGGCCGGCCCAGCCCCCGTCTCAGCCAGGCCAGGCCGGGCGGCTCCTGCCGTGGGGCCGGGCCCCTTCCCAGGGAGCCGCCAGGCCCCATCGGCTGCCGGGCAGGGCAGGGGAGGCCGCGGGGCCGAGGCCGGGCCGGGCCGTGGCTGCGGTTGCTGACATCTGGCCGCTACCGAGCCCTGCCCCGCCGCCAGCCCGGGCCCAGCCAGGATCCGCCGGGCCCCGGGAGCAGCCCCGGGCCGGGCCGGCTCGGCCAAGGTTCTGCCGCCCTTGGGGTTCGCCCACAACCAGCGGGCAGGGGAGGAGAAGCCATGGGCCCCGGCCGTGCTGCTGCTGTGCTCTGGCCTGGCTGCTGAGATCCTGGCCCTGCCCCAGCGCGGCCCAGCCTGACACAGCCCCAGCGCAGCCGCTGCAGAAACCTCCATGGTAAAACAGCTCCGGCCACAAGTACCGAGCCCGGCCGGGGTCACGGAACCATCTGCAGGCCCTGGCTGAGATATTGACTCTTCCAGTGCTTCCATCCTCCCTCGAGTGAGAGAAAAGGACAAAGTGCAGGCACACACAGGAGCAACATGAAGACACCGAGGTCAGTGAAGAGGAAGTTGAGTGCCAGATGGGAGGCATGAGGAGATGCCTTGATCTTGGGGCTGAAATCCTCTGGTAAAGCTATGGAGAAGGATGTAATTGATACATCAGACTCTCTTTTTCCCTATAACACATTGAAAAGTATGGGGAGATGATTTGTTTAGCAAAGGCCTCCGTGCTAATGTAAGGAAATGTTGCAGTAGCTGTGATCCCATGAGAAGTTTGAACAATGAAAGACAGCAGAGTGTTGAGAACCTATGCCCCCAGGGAGAGAAGAAGAAGACCTCTGTTCCCAGAGATGAAGATGATTTCAGAAATAAAAGAAGAGAACTTTTGCTCTTAAACAGCTCATCTTTAAACTAATACCTCATAAGTTGACATGGCTGATAAACACAGCTGTGAGAAAAAATGGGAGGGATTTCACAATTACAGATTTTTCCTAGGCAGCTGCTATTCATGGAAATGAAAAGCCATGAGATAACTGTTGTCTTGTGGAGAAGTCTCCATAACATTTACAAGAGGAACTTCTCTTTCTAAGTCAACCGAAGAAAGACTATTCTAGAGGTGGAAAACTGACTGAAATTTTAGGTTTTGTCTCTTTTCATTGTCAGGTTGTATGGAGAGAGGAAGTGTTCTGAAAGTTTTGTTCTGATCCTTATTACTCTTTATTTTAGTTACTATAAATAATCTTTTCTTTATACCCTTTTAAAGTTTTGAGCCCACTTTGCCTTTCTCCTAATCTTATCTCAGAGCAAGAAAGTAGTAAGTATATTCTAGTGAGTGCCCTGGTAATTAGCCAACACAGAACCCACCACAGTAATTAACGCATTGGCCGAGAAATCTCAAATTGGCGAACCAAAGCCAATACAAAACCTTCTGATGAACTGCCTCAGACAAGAGAGAAATCAAGGCACAGCCATGGTTTCTCAGGATTTGTTTGATCCTCATGAGCCCCGTGGTGCATTTGGAGCTGAGCCCTGGAACCTCAGGGCCCGAGAGGAGATTGCACAAACCTTTCCAGGAGTCAAAGTCAGAAGAAAACCCCAAAGTGTCTCAAAGCATAAATGGGACCCACTGAGGTCCATCCCCAACACAGGCTCCTCATGGACTCCTTGGAGGAGAGAACTGGAGGCCAGGATGACACAAAAACCTCTCAGAGACTCAAATTGCACAAAAACCTCTCAGTGTGGAAAGGAAAATCTAAAGTACCTTTAAAAACTTGAGTATCTCAAAGCATTATTGGGCCCCACTGAGTGTCAGTGCAAAGCTCTCAAGGGACTCGTTAAAGCAGATAATTGGGGCCATGATTGCACAAACCTCTCACAGAGTCTGGATCAAAAGGGAAACACCAAGTACCTTAAAAGAACTGAAGCACCTTGAAGCATTAATGAGCCCCACTGAGTGCTGTTCCTGACAAAGCCTCTCCAGGGACTAATTACAGCAGATAATTGGAGGCCATGATTGCACAAAGCTCTCAGAGACTCCAAGGCAAAAGCCAAAGCCAAAGTGCTTTGAAAAACCTGCAGTCCCTGGGAGCATGAAGGAGCCCCCAGGGCCATTCCTGAGCAAGGCTCCCCAGGGACTCCTTCCAGCAGATCCTTGAGGCCACTGGGATGTGGGCTAGGGGGGGACGCTGAGGGCAGGACAAGGGGCTGACAGTGCCCAGCCTGGCTGGGGCTGTGCCAGGAGGCCCCAGTGCCTCAGGACAAGGTGTCTCCTGACAGCCCTTGGTGGCACAGACCCTGTTGTGCCCCAGGGTACCAAGACTTGGCTTCTCTTGGTCCCCACCTGTCATCAGTGCCTCCAGTTCTCTGCTCTGCCTGGGGCCTGGGGACACTTTCTCAGTCGTGCCCCTCAGTGGGACCCATTAAATGTCAAAGAAACTTTGGAGTTGGATTCTGACTTGGAGCTCTGGAGAGGTTTCTGCAGCTCCCTCTCAGGGCCTGATGTTCAGGGCCTGAGCACAAAGCCCCAGAGGGTCATTAAAGTCCTTGTGCTGTGTCTGTGCTGCTGAGCTGGGCCGGGCTCCTGGCCCAGAGGGTGATCCTGGTAACCAAGGAGAGCTTCAAAAGCACATTTCTCTGGATGAGCAGCTCTTCTCCCAGCCCAGCAGGGCTGGGGCACTGCCTGCAGCCAGCCCGGGCACAGCAGAGAGGCACAGAGAGCTTCCATCAGTCAGGGCTGGGAAGGTGCTGAGAAGTGCCTGGGGCAGAATCCCTGGCAGCCCTTGGCACAGGAACCTCTGGCTGCAGGACAATGCAGCTGCAGCTCCTGGAGTGATCTCCTACAGCTGGAACATCCCAGTGCCCACAGACCCTGTGAGTACAACTCTGAGTATTTCTGGTGCAGGCGAGGTGAAATGCTCATGAAGCTCTGATATGCTGAGGGTTTCTGACCAGTCATAAAATATTTCCAAAACACGGATTTTGATAAAAATGAGGAACTTGCCAAAGACTTTGTATTCAGTTTCCTCCTATTGTAGAATGACAGGGAGTGGGGGATAAATATTAAATGTTGATCATTAATTCTTAGTTATGAATTTTGACTAGTGTCTGACACATCCAAACTTTTACTTCTAGTGATCAGTCGGTTCACAGTAGATCCCTAATGTGCTTTCAGCCACTCTGCCCATGGACAGCACCAGCATCACCTCTGCTGGAGCCATCAGGCTCAGTCTGAGCTGTCCTTTCTCCAAGCTGCAAACAGAACCTGCCCCCAGCCAGTGCCCTGCAAACAGGCAGGGTTCTGTCAGGCCAAGGAGAGTGCACAGAGATTTGGGGTCTGTGAGTGCTGGCAGGGAGAGCTCAGGCACAGGGAAACACCTGCAGGAGGAAAATATCCAAGAAGCAGAGAGAAGATCAGGGAAGGAGAGAAAGCAAAACCCAGAAATGCTGTGGCAGGGAGAATTTAGAGATGTCCAGAGGATCCCCTCCAGTGCAGCCCCTCCCTCTGAACAAGCCCCCTCCCTCCTGTCCCCCCAGCCAAGCCTCTGCCCTCAGGGCCGGGGCTCCAAGGCGTGCAGCCCCTCCTGTGCAGGCAGAGCTGCAGCTGAGCCGTGGGGCAGCTCTGCAGCCCCGGGCCCAGTTCCCTCTGCAGAGCACAGGGCTGGGAGCAGCTGCCCGGCACTGGGGGCTCTGGGAGGGGGCACAGCTGGCTCAGGGTGACACAGCTGTCCCCAGTGCCCGGCTCTGGGCAATGCTGTCAGTGCAGCCAGGGAAGGAGCTGCATCTCCCTTCATCCAGTGCCATCAGAAGGACACTTGGAAGTCTCCCTGAGATTTCAGTCCAAGCTGGGAGCTCCAATCCAGGGTGCAAACCTGTCCTAGATCATCTCTGAGTGATAATATTGATGGGGAAAGGCAGAGGTGTTCTGACACTGAAAATGCTGTTTGCTTGGTGAAATGAGCAAGGTGAGTCCTTGACTACAAATATGGAGCAGGGCTGTGGTGGATCCATCTGTCTCAGTAGCACTGTAGCGTTTTTAAAAGAAACATGAGAGTGTGAACATCCTTCATTGGAAAAAGTGAAAGCCCAGAGAAACTCCAAAGAGAATGAAGTGACAGACCGTCTCCCCTCAGTCTCCACTCATAATCTTCCCTCAGGGAATTCTGTTCCACCAGAGGGAGGCAGGAATGTTGAGAGTTTCTGATATCCAAGAATACCAGGAGAGACATGGGGGGAGTTTAAAATGAAAACCTGTAAACTCTTAAACAGAGAAGAGTGTCCGTGTGTGTTACAGAGGAGGGTGTATGGGAAATGGCTTTGATTCTGGTTACAGGTATCTCCTCTAACTCTTCACTGTCCTTTTCTCCATGAACAGGTCCCCATGTACAGCCACAGCCAATGTCCAACAGCAGCTCCATCAGCCACTTCCTCCTGCTGGCACTGGCAGACACGCGGCAGCTGCAGCTCCTGCACTTCTGCCTCTTCCTGGGCATCTCCCTGGCTGCCCTCCTGGGCAACGGCCTCATCATCAGCGCCGTAGCCTGCGGCCACCACCTGCACACGCCCATGTTCTTCTTCCTGCTCAACCTGGCCCTCAGCGACCTGGGCTCCATCTGCACCACTGTCCCCAAAGCCATGCACAATTCCCTCTGGGACACCAGCACCATCTCCTACACAGGATGTGCTGCTCAGCTCTTTTTCTTTATGTTCTTCGTCTCAGCAGAGCTTTCCCTCCTGACCATCATGTGCTACGACCGCTACGTGTCCATCTGCAAACCCCTGCACTACGGGACCCTCCTGGGCAGCAGAGCTTGTGCCCACATGGCAGCAGCTGCCTGGGCCAGTGCCTTTCTCAATGCACTGCTGCACACAGCCAATACATTTTCCCTGCCCCTGTGCCATGACAATGCCCTCGGCCAGTTCTTCTGTGAAATCCCCCAGATCCTCAAGCTCTCCTGCTCCAAATCCCACCTCGGGGAACTTGCACTCCTTGCTGTTAGTGCCTGTTTAGGACTTGGCTGTTTTGTGTTCATTGTTTTCTCCTATGTGCAGATCTTCAGGGCCGTGCTGAGGATCCCCTCTGAGCAAGGACGGCACAAAGCCTTTTCCACCTGCCTCCCTCACCTGGCCGTGGTCTCCCTGTTCCTCAGCACTGGCACATTTGCTCATCTGAAGCCCCCCTCCATGTCCTCCTCCCCATCCCTGGATCTGTCAGTGTCTGTTCTGTACTCAGTGGTGCCTCCAGTCCTGAACCCCCTCATCTACAGCCTGAGGAACCAGGAGCTCAAGGCTGCAGTGTGGACACTGATGACTGGATGTTTTTCAGGAATATTAAACAACTGGCCAATTTCTGCAAATCACTTGAAATAAAAGTCATCTTTTATACTTCTTGTTGCTTTGGTTGTGGGATTTTTTACTTTGTTTTAGTTTTTTAAATATTGTCCACAAGGAAATGCCATTGTTTGTGCCATTCCTCATTTTGTTTCCCTCCACCTTCCCTGTGGCCACAGACTGTATCAGTGAGGAGCTGCTCTCATGGTGGATTTAAAGGAACTCAAGGATGTCCCAGCAGAGTTTTCTGCAGAGATGCCGTTTGTCGCCTTCTCTGGAGCTGCAGCAGCAATGTCTGTGTGCAGAGCTGGGGGCAGATCAGTGCTGGCACAGCAGCTGTACCCAGCAGCAGCAGCTCTTGGTGTTGCCAGTGCTGCTCCCGTGGCCCTGCCCCGCTGCCCTGGTGGCCCTGGTGTTGCTGAAGGGCCTGAGTGCTCTCGGGGCCGGGCACAGTCCTGGGGGTGGCAGTGCCGGGGCTGCAGCAGGGACAGCCCATGGGCACTGCTGGGGCAGCGCTGACGCCTCAGGCCAGGGCCTGGGGGCTCCAGGCTCCTTGCCCAGGCTCTCTCAAGAACACGGCCAGGCCAAGGCTCAGCACAGAAAACCCCCGTGAGCAGCCCCAGGCTGGCCGTGGGCAGGCTGGGGGCAAACAGCATGGCTGGTGCTCTGCAAGGGCCCTGGGGGAGACGGGAAGGAGCAGCAGAGCAGGGGCTGATCCATCCCCAGTGCGCTGGACAGCCCAGGGCAGCGTCCCAGAGCGTCCTGATGGAGCTGCCAACAACATCCCCCCTCTGCAGCCCTGGCCTCTCCCCCAGCTCACACAGGTGCCGCATCCTTGCAGGCACAGCCACGGCAGCACTGGCTCAGGAGCGCCTGTTTGCATTGCACACAGCAGGCGGGAGCACCCCCATGCTGCTGCTGTGGGGACATGAACCTGAGGGAGCACAAATGCCATCAGCCCCTGGGGCCAGGAAGGGCTGGGGGACGCCAGGGAAACCACTCAGCTTTGTCCTGGCCTCTGCAGCCAGCCAGAAAGTTTGTTCCCATCAGCTGGGAGTTTCCTGTCCCACTGCAGACACTGCTGCTCAGAGCCAGGGCTGCCTGGCAACCACCCCCAAACTGCCCTGAGCATTTCCTTGGCTTCACCTTTGCTTTCTTTTTCCTTCCCTTGTACATATTTCTTCCAATTCCCCAACCCTATTCCCTCCCCTGCACACAGCCCATCCCTGTTTGCTCTTTCCTCTCTGGCCCCACTCCCCATTCCAGTTCCTGACTTGGCACCATGGGAACGTCCCTTGGGGAGCAGGATCATCCCACAAGTGCTGCAGGAATTGTCTGCAGGCTCCTGCAGTGCCTCGTGCTGCTCCCTTGCCAGAGGCAGCCCAGGCCAGGGGGGCACATCTGGGCTGCTGTGTCTGGCTGTGGGGCTGCCTGTTCTGGGCAGTGAGGAGGGGCTGCAGAGGCTCTGCAGGACTGACAGGATGGGCTTTGGGGCTGTGAGGAGAAGCTGAGGGACCTGGGCTGCTGGAGCTTCTGAGGAGGTGGCCCAGGGCTCCTCCTGCAACTGCTCCAAGGGCAGTTTTAGAGAATCCCAGAATCAGCAAGGTTGGAAAAGACCTTGGAGATCATCAAATTCAACCTGTGCCCTGACACCGCCTTGTCTCCCTGAGCCTCCTCTTCTCCAGGATAAACAACCCCAGCTCCCTCAGCCACTCCTCACAGGACTTGTGCTCCAGTCCCCTCACCAGCCTTGTTGCCCTTCTCTGGACACGATCCAGCCCCTCCATGTCCTTCCTAAATTGGGGGGCCCAGAACTGGACACAGCACTCGAGGTGCTGCCCAACCAGTGCTGAGCACAGGGGAAGAATCCCTGCCCTGCTCCTGCTGGCCACACCATTCCTGATCCAGGCCAGGAGCCATTGGCCTTCTTGGCCACCTGGGCACACTGCTGGCTCATGTCCAGCCTGCTGTCCATCAGTCCCTGCAGGTCCCTTTCTGCCTGGCTGCTGTCCAGCCACTCTGTCCCCAGCCTGTAGCGCTGCAGGGGTTGTTGTGGCCAAAGTGCAGGACCTGGCACTTGGACTTGTTAAACCTCACCTTGTTGGATTTGGTCCCTGGATCCAGCCTGGCCAGGTCCCTCTGCAGAGCCCTCCTGCCTTCCAGCAGATCAACACCCCCAGACAACTTGGTGTCACCACGGTTCCATGAGGCCCCAGAGTGTCCCAATGGTCTCCATGATTCCATGAGGCCTCCCAGTGTCACAATGTCCCTCTGGTGTCACAAAGTCCCTTGGATCCTTGGGCCCTGCAGTGTCACAATGGCACCGTGGTGCCCCAGGGCCCTGCAGTGTCACAATGGATCCTTGGTTCCATGAGGTCTGGCAGGGCAGCAATGCTCTCCTTGGTTCCCACTGTCTCCCACACCTCCCACTGTCAGGCTATAGAAGGACACCTGGCCGATGAAGGGAAGTGGGAGTGGGTACCTACTCGAGGAGGTAATAATAAAAATCCCTCTCAACCCCCTCTCCCAAGTCAGGTGCCATTTCCGATTCTGTATGATGCCCTGGATCTGGAGAGTCAGCCAGATGGTTTCGAAGAAAATTATCTGCCCAGTGAGCCTCCCAATTTATGATTCATCTGTGAGACAGATCAGCACCTCTAACATCAAAAAGGAAAGAAGGGTAATCGTGGTGGGTGACTCCCTCCTGAGGGGAACAGAGGGCCCCACATGTCGACCAGAGCCACAGAGAGGTCTGCTGCCTCCCTGGGGCCCGGGTACGGGATATCACTGACACACTGCCTGGGCTGATTCAGCCCTCTGATTATTGCCCACTGCTGATACCCCAGGCTGGCAGTGATGAGATTGAAAACAGGAGTGTCAGGGCAATTAAAAGGGACTTTAGGGCATTGGGTCAGGTGGTTAATAGGACAGGGGCGCAGACAGTCTTTTCCTCAGTCCCTCTGGAGTCTGAGAAAAACGGTGAAAGCAATAGGAGAGCTCACATTATCAACGAGCGGCTCAAGGGTTGGTGTCATCGTCAAAATTTGGGATTCTTTAATCATGGGGCAACTTTTACAGCAGCTGGCCTGCTTGGACCAGACAGGCTCCATCTTTCTGTGAAGGGCAGAAGAATTTTAGCTCATGAACTGTCAGAACTTGTTGAGAGGGCTTTAAACTAGGTCTGAAGGGAGAGGGAGATGTAGCTGGTTTGTCTGGAAGCAGGCTCGTGGGTGGTAAGCCTGAGTTAGGGGTGAAATCAGCAGCCCAGCTGAGGTGGGCTCAATAAAGGCCATCCAGGAAATTTTTAGAGTTTGTGGAGGACAATTTTTAGTTGCAGCTGGTGGTTGAGCCCACCAGGGGAGGGACTATGTTAGATCTGTTGTTTGTAAATAGAGATGGGCTGGTGGGAGATATGGTGGTTGGAGGCCGCTTGGGGCACAGTGATCATGAAATTATAGAATTCTCAATATTTGGTGAAATGAGGAAGAACACCAATAAAACTCCTACATTGGACTTCTGGAGGGCAGACTTTGGCCTGCTGAGGAGACTTATTCAGAGAGTTCCTTGGGAAACAGCCCTTGAAAACAAAGGAGTTCAGGAAAGGTGGGAAGCTTCAAAACAGAGATCTCGAGGGCACAGGAACAGACTGTCCCTGTGTGCCAAAAGATGAGTCGACAAGGCAAACATCTAGCCTGGATGGGCAAGGAGGTTTTGAAGGAACTTAGGAATAAAAAGAGGATGTATCATCTTTGGAAGGAGGGTCAGGTCTCTCAGGAAGTATTTAAGGGGCTTGCTAGGGCATGAAGGGAAGAAATTGGGGAGGCCAAAGCTCAGTTTGAACTTAAAATGGCAGCTTATGTAAAGGATAATAAAAATATTTTTATAAATACATCAATGGCAAAAGGAAGGGTAAGACCAACCTTTGTTCTTTATTTGATGTGGAAGGGAATTTAATACCTGCAGATCAGGAGAAGGCAGAGGTGCTTAATGCCATTTTTTGCCTCAGTTTTTAGTGAGAAGATGATTTGCCTTCAGGACAACTGTCCTCCTGGGCTGGTAAATGGTGTCAGGGAGCAGAGTGGGCCACTGTTATCTAGGAGTAGGCAGTCGGAGACCGGCTGAGCTGCTTGGATATTCATAAATCCATGAGGCCAGATGGGATCCAGCCCAGGGTGAAGAGGGAGCTGGCAGATGAGCTTGCCAAGCCATTCTCCATCATTTACCAGCAGTCCTGGCTCACTGGTGAGGTCCCAGATGACTGGAAGCTTCCCAATGTGGTGCCCATTCACAGCAAGGGTGGGAAGGAGGATCCTGGTAATTCCAGGCCAGTCAGCCTGACCTCAGTACCCGGTAAGGTCATGGGACAGTTCACACTGAGTGCCATCACACAGCACTTCCAGGATGGCCAGGGTGTCAGACCCAGCCAGCAGGGGTTTAGGAGGGCTAGGTTGTGTCTGACCAACCTGGTCTCCTTCTATGACCAGGTGACCCTCCTGGTGGATGCAGGACAGGCTGTGGATGTGTCTATTTGACTCCAGCAAGGCCTTTGACACTGTCTCCCACAGCACACTCCTGGAAAAGCTGCAGCCCACGGCTGGGACAGGAGCACTCTGTGCTGGGTTCAGGACTGGCTGGATGGCCGGCCCAGAGAGTGGTGGTGAGCGATGCTGCATCCAGCTGGGGACAGTCACCAGTGCTGTCCCTCAGGGCTCTGTGCTGGGCCAGCTCTGTTCAATATTTTTATTGACCACATGGATGAGGGGATTGAGCTTTTCATTAGTAAATCTGCAGATGACACTGAGCTGGGAGCGTGTGTCCATCTGTTGGAAGGCAGGAGGGCTCTGCAGGAACACATGGAACAGCCGGATAGATGGTAGAGTTCAGTAAGTTTAAATTTAATCAGTCCAAGTGCCCAGTCCTGCATTTTGGCCACAATAACCCCCTGCACTGCTCTAGGCTGGGGACGGCGTGGCTGGACAGTGCCCAGGCAGAAAGGGACCTGGGGGCACTGGTCGACAGCAGGCTGGACATGAGCCAGCAGTGTGCCCAGGTGGCCAAGAAGGCCAGTGGCTCCTGGCCTGGATCAGGAATGGTGTGGCCAGCAGGAGCAGGGAGGTCATTCTTCCCCTGTATGTGGTACTGGTGACTGGTGTAGTTGGCATTCCTCCCCTGCACTGGCACCGTTCCTCGAGTGCTGTGTCCAGTTCTGGCCTCCCCAATTTGAGAAGGACATGGATGGGCTGGAGCATGTCCAGAGAAGGGCAACAAGGCTGGTGAGGGTCTTGGAACACAAGTCCTGTGAGGAACGACTGAAGGAGTTGTGGTTGTTTCGCTTAGAGAAGACTCAGAGGTGACCTTATCACTCTCTACACTCCCTGAAAGGTGGTTGCAGTCAGGTGGGGGTCGGTCTCTTTCTCCTCACAACAACTGACAGGACCAGAGGACAGTGTCTTAATCTGCACCAAGGGGTATTTAGGTCGGATATTAGGAAAAAAGTTTTTTTATGGAAAGGGTGATAAATTCCTGGAACTGTC
Organism: Anomalospiza imberbis; assembly: GCF_031753505.1. Taxonomy (NCBI): domain Eukaryota; kingdom Metazoa; phylum Chordata; class Aves; order Passeriformes; family Viduidae; genus Anomalospiza; species Anomalospiza imberbis. Next base: position 1,129,044 of record NC_089715.1, on the reverse strand, counting down.
TGTCCAGGGACTCGGTGGAGTCACCATCATGGGATGTGTTTAAAAAAAGACTGGATGTGGCACTCAGTGCCATGGTTTAGCTGAGGTGGTGTTAGCGCATGGGTTGGACTTGATGATCTTAAAGGTCTCTTCCAACCCAGCAATTCTGTGATTCTGTGATTCTGTGACATCACAGACCAGGTTGTGACATCATATAGCTGGCTGTGACATCCCTGGTTTATTATGTGACATCACAGAGCAGGCTGTGACATCAGAGCATGCCTGTATGACATCACAGAGCAGAGCAAGCTGTGAGGTCAAAGAGTGTGCTGTGACATCATAGGGTGGCTGTGTTCCATCACTGAAGGTGTTGTGACATCAAAGGGTGGGTCTGTGAGCCCACAGAGGTGCTGTGTGACATTATAAGTGAGTTCTGCCATCACAGAGCAGGCTGTGACATCACAGAGCAGGCTGTGGCATCACAGAGGAGGTTGTGATGTCACAAAGTCACCTCTGACATTACAGGCTGGCTGTGTGACATCACAGAATGGGCTGTGAGGCCACAGAGAAGACTCTGCCATCATAGGAAAGGGCTCTGTGACATCACAGAGCAGCTGTGTGATGTCACAGAGAAGGCTGAGATAATACAGGGTGGGTTGTGACATCACAGAGCTGACTGTGAAATCACAGAGCAGGCTGTGACATCACAGCGAGGCTGCATAACATCACAAAGGTGGCTGTGACATCATAGAGATGGCTGTGACATCACAGGGTGTCTGTGACATCACAGGCTGGGCTGTGACATCACAGGGCAGATTTTGTGACATCACAGAGCAGACTGGGACCTCAAAGAGCAGGCTGTGACATCACAGGACAGCTGTGTGACCTCCCCTTCTCTAAATCTTATTTTTGTCTATTTCTGTGTCTTCTTGCAAATTTTGATTAACTTTAAATTGAACAGGCTTAGAGTTTGTGAAGTTGAATGGGCCAAGTTAATGCTTTGAGAAGTGTTTTGTGTGAATTGAATGTCATATTAAACCTTCTGCCAAAGTTTCTCTGATCTACTAAAGTTCCCAGTAAAGGCTGTTTTGTTGTTCGGAGCTCCAGAAAAACTCATTTTGGTATTTCTCCAATGCATCCAACTCAGAGGACACAAACAATCTTAATTCCTCTTAAATGTCTCCTTGAGAGAGTTGTTTGAGTCTTGTGTGTCCTGCTTGGCACAGCCCAGGCAGGGCTTTCACAGCCACATTCCACACTCCATTTCCCAGCTGGAGCCGCTGGTGCCTCTGAGTTCTGCTGCCCCAGCCCCAGGGATGCTCTCCTTGTCTGCCCATTCCCCCACGGTCTCTGGGCAGGGATGGCCTCAGCGGGGGCTGCTGACATCCTCAGCAACTTGGAGGCTGCTGCTGAATTTTACTGCTCCAGAGGCTTCTTCAGCCTTCAGCTCTTCAGTTCAGGAATTCAGTGTCCCAGGGCTCATAAATGTTCAGAACATCTTAACAAGCCAAACCTCTGGGAATAATGTAAGCATTCAAATCTTTTGTGGTTAATTAGCCCAATTACAGAAGCCTCTTCAAAGTGAATACACTATCTTTAAAAAGACAGTGAGAAAAGATTTTTTAGGTCCTGTTGGGGTTTTTTTTCTGTTAATTCATTGATATGTGCAATCTCCAATTGACAGTGAATCCAAGTGCCTCCTTATGCAGTTGGAACAGATATGAAAATCAAGACCCTTCATGGCTGACAATCAGTCAGACTCTGTCCCTACCCCCACCCCACCATCTCCCCCATCCAAGCCCTGGCACTCAGAGCAGCCTTGTGCAAATCTGAGCTCCCTCCAGCCCAGGCTGCACCTGCAGGTTTCAGCTCCTTGGCTCAAACTCCCACCTGCTTTCCTTGGAGAAGGAGCTGCCCGAGACACAGAGGGATGTTCATTTCTTGTCAGCCAACAAAGCCAAGGGAAGGCACAGCTCCATCAGATGCAAAAGTCATTCTTCTCTCTTGCTCTGCCCAGCCCCTGATCCCCACAGCCTGTCCTGTTTCCTTCATCCCTGCATTGCCAGGGACTTTCTGGGACAAGGGAGCTCTGCTCTGGGGATGGAGGGTGGTCCAAGTGCAGCCACTGGAGCAGGAACCACAACTCATCAGGTTTGTGTCCTTTGGGGGTCAGGAACTGGTGAGACTCAGAGGCACAGGAAGGTTTCTCTTCATGGCCAACATAAAATGTGAACATGATAAAATTTATAAAACATCAAAACCCTTCCCTCGGCTCCTTGTGACATCCCAGCCACATCTGACATGTCTGCCATCCACAAGGGATTGCCATAGAGGAAGGATTTTGACAAAGACATAAGAGGTGATATAAAATATAAAAATACAACTAATGTGCTGACTAAGAAGTTATTTAAACTTTTGAAAGATTGGGCAACTCCTGAAGTTCAAAGCATGAAACCACTGAAGGGAGACAAATTGGAATGACCAGAGAACAGCTGCAGGAGGAAATCTGGGAGCAACAGGAAGGACATAAATCCAGCTGCTCCAAATGAAGAGATGTCCTTAGACATGGCCATTTAACCAGGAGAGCTGGAAACACCTGAAGGGAGAGGGTAATGAAATATTAGACTGAATGTTGATGGCAAAGGGAGGGGGGAAAATCTGTATTTCTTCTCCTGCCATCACTAGAAGAATCTAGTAGATCCAGGAAATTCCTGTTCCTGCAGGGAATACTTTGCCATTTCTTTGCCATCAAATGACACAGATAATAAAGATTTGCTTGTATAATATGAAAATACCAGATATTAAAACTTTTGCCCCTTTCCAGGCAGACATTGATGCGTGGAAAGACTCTAAAACTCAAAGACAAAGTGAGTTATAACATAGGTATTTTTTCAGCTGGGCAATGCAGGCAACTTCTGGAAAGGCATAAGCATCTAATCACTCTCAGCATTCTTTTTTACCCTCTAAAATGTTACATATTGCAAAACATTAGGTTTTGCAATACAACTATGCATATTCATTTCCTGGCTCCACCTTGTCCTGCTTCATATGCTAATCAGCTTATCAGTCCCTTGTGCCTTCGCCTTCATACTTGTCTCTGGTGGTTGTCTTGGAGGTTGCAGGGGGATGAAGTAAGTGGTCATCATTAAAGCTGTCCTTCTCACCCCATCTTCATGCGCAAGCTTACGGATCCTGTGGTCACAGTCCAAACCACGAGGTTGGTCTAATCTGGTTTGGGGCTCTGAGGAGCCTTGTTATCTTGGTAGCCTTGTAACTTTGTCCTGTTTTGATGAACATCATCCTTCCCTTATCACACATCCTTGCATTCTTTCATATTGCTCTCGTAGGTGCACCCTGTCTTCCCATGACAGGCAGTTAGCACAGTAAAATGCAGCAAATATTAAACAATGCATATGTCATTTAAATATATATTTGTAATCCATACTCTTCTAATTCCTAACCCCGTGTCTCACCATCAGCTGTGTGCCCATGACCAGGCAGTGCCACTTGTGCCCTGAGGTGCCGAGCTGGGATTGGATCTCTCAGAGAGGAGCTGAGGGAGAGCAGAGCACCTTGCAAGCTGCAGGTCCCTGCCAGCCCCGCAGGGCTCCTGTGCCATCAACATCTGCTCTGCTCCAGTCTAAAACAGGGCCCAGCATGGTGCCGGGACCTTCAGAGAGCTGAGGTGTGTGCTGGGATTCAATGCCCTCCCCATGGCGCAGCAGCCCTGCATTTCCCTGCTCCAGCCTTGGTCTCCAGCACAGCCATGGAGGCTCTTGGGGCTCCTGAGTGTTCCTGCTGTGTCCATGCCCCCAAGGGCACAGAGCAGCCTCCTCTCTCGGGCACTTGCCTGTTTTCCATGCCTTGCACAGGCGCTGGCCCTGCCCCACAAGGCCTGGGCTGAGTCCTGCCCTGCACGCTCAGCCAGGCTGGGATGGACACTGATGGTTTCTGTGCCAGGCTCTCTGAGCCCAGCCCAGCTCCCTGCAAGCTCTGCCAGCTGCCCTGAGCTCTGTGCAGCACCAAGGGCCTCTCCCCAGCACAGCCCAGCCGGCTCTGGCCCCACAGCTCTGCTCAGCCCAGGCTGCTCTGGCCACTGGCCCCACGGCCTCAGCCCCTGGCCAGGGCACAGCAGCAGCTGCAGCTCAGCCAGGACTCAGCCCCAGCCATGGGGGAAGGGGCTTGGCCAAGGCCAAAGGAGGCTCCCTGGGTGCCCTGCTCCCCTCGGGCTGAGGTGCTGAGAGCTCTGCAGCCCCTGCTGCCATCCCATCTGCCCAGGCCAGCACAAGAGCCCGGCCTTGGGGCCCTCCAGAGCTGCTCCTGCTCCAGGCCCAGGGCCCATCCCAGAGCTGGGGCAGCCACAAAGCTGTGCCCATTGCTGGTCATCGCTGCTCTGATGGGGATGGATCCTCAGCCACTTGGAGGCTGCTGATGAATTTTACACCTCCAGAGGCCTATTCTTTCTTGAGCTCTTCAGTCCAGGAATTCAGTGTGAAAAGCTCATAAACACTTGTTCAAAATGCCTGAACAAGAACAGCCCCTGGGATTAATTCAAGTTTTCAACTCTTCTGTGGTTAATTAGACAGATTTCTGAAGTGTATTCAAAGTGAATATTTAGTATATTGAAAACAATGCAGGGAATTGTTTTGTCCTGTTAAGTTTTGTTTTCCTGTTTACAGATTGGTATCAGCAATCCCCAAATGATATTGACCCCCCCGCACCTTCTAATGCAGTCTGAATTGATATGAAAATGAAGACCTTTCATGTCTGACAATCAATAACACTTTGTCCCCACCCCCTCCCCACCATTTCCTTTATCCAGCCCCTGGAACTCCTATGGATCAGGAATGGTGTGGCCAGCAGGAGCAGGGCAGTGATTCTTCCCCTCAGCACTGGTTGGGCAGCACCTCGAGTCCGGTGTCCAGTTCTGGGCCCCCCAATTTAGGAAGGACATGGCGGGGCTGGAGTGTGTCCAGAGAAGGGCAACAAGGCTGGTGAGGGGTCTGGAGCACAAGTCCTGTGAGGAGCAGCTGAGGGAGCTGGGGTTGTTGATCCTGGAGAGGGGGAGGCTCAGGGGAGACCTCATCACTCTCTACAACTCCCTGACAGGAGGGTGCAGCCAGCTGGGGGTCGGGCTCTTTTCCCAGGGAACAGGGACAGGACAAGAGGACACAGCCTTCAGCCGCACCAGGGGAACTTTAGGCTGGACATTAGGAAATATTCTTCACACAAAGCGTGATTGGGCATTGGAATGGGCTGCCCAGGGATGTGGTTGTGTCACCGTCCCTGAAAGTGTTTCAGGAAAGACTGGATGTGGCGCTCAGTGCCATGGTCTGGGTGACAAGGCGGTGTTGGGTCCCAGGTTGGACTTGATGCTCTCCAAGGTCTTTTCCAGCCTGGTTGATTCTCTGATGCTTGTGACACTGCAGGGCCTGGTGGCCCTAATAGGACCATGGTGACACTGTGTGTGACATGGCACCACAGAGCCAAGGGGCCATTGTGACTCTGTGGGGCTGAATGGAAGCAAGGAGTGCATTGTGACAGTCTGGGTCCTGGTGGAACCACAGAGGCCACTGTGACACTGCAGGGCCTTGTGGAACCAAGGGGCCATTGTGACACTGCGGAACCAAGGAGACCCCTGGGAGAGCCTGGGGACAATGGAATCAAGGGGCCATTGCTCCATTGCAAGGACTCTGGGAACTGAGGGAACAATTGTGACACTGTGGTGCCCCATGGAACCAAGGGTCCCTGGTGACACTGCAGGATCTTGTGTCACCAGGGCTCCATTGTGACACGGCAGCACCAAGGAATTCATTGTGGCTCTCTGAGGCCTCATGGAACCAAGAGGCCACAGTGACCCTGCAGGGCCTTGTGGAACCATGCAGAGCTCTGTGACAGAGCAGGACCTTCTGTCATGATGGGGCCATTGTGACACTGCAGGGTCCCATGGAACCAAGGGGCCAGTGCTGCTCCTCAGGGACTCGTGGAATGAAGGAAACATGTTTGACACTGTGGTGGCCCTTGGGACCAAGAGGCCATTGTGAAACTGTGGGACCAAGGAGGGCATTGCTGTCCTGCCAGACCTCATGGAACCAAGATCCATTGTGACACTGCAGGGCCTTGGGGGACCAAGAGCCATTGTGACACTGCAGGGCCTTGAGGGACCAAGGATCCATTGCTGCACTGCCAGGCCTCATGGAACCAAGGATCCATTGTGACACTGCAGGGCCTTGGGACCAAGGGCCATTGTGACACTGTGGGGCCCAAGGACCCAAGGGATTTGGTGACACCAAGGGGTCCCATGGAACCAAAGGGACATTGTGACACTAGGAGGCCTCAAGGAATCATGGTGACCATTGGGTCACTCTGGGGCCTCATGGAACTGTGGTGACACCAAGTTGGCTGGGAGTGCGGATCAGCTGGAGGGCTCTGCACAGGGACCTGGTGAGGCTGGATCCAGGGCCCAAATCCAACAAGGTGAGGTTTAACAAGTCCAAGTGCCGGGTCCTGCACTCTGGCCACAACAACCCCTACAGCCCTACAGGCTGGGGACAGAGTGGCTGGACAGCAGCCAGGCAGAAAGGGACCTGCAGGGACTGATGGACAGCAGTGGCACAAACAATGACATTTATTTGTAGACAATATTGAAAATGTAAAACAAAGAAAAAGAACCTCCAAAATGAAACCAAAAAGAAGTTTCAGAGATTACTTTTATTACAAGTGATTTGCAGAAACTGGCCAGCTGTTTAATGTTTCTGAAAGCATCCAGTCATCAGTGTCCACACTGCAGCCTTGAGCTCCTGGTTCCTCAGGCTGTAGATGAGGGGGTTCAGGGCTGGAGGCACCACTGAGTACAGAACTGACAGGACCAGATCCAGGGATGGGGAGGAGATGGAGGGGGGCTTCAGGTAAGCAAACATAATAGTGCTGAGGAACAAGGAGACCACAGCCAGGTGAGGGAGGCAGGTGGAAAAGGCTTTGTGCCGTCCCTGCTCAGAGGGGATCCTCAGCACGGCCCTGAAGATCTGCACATAGGAGAAAACAATGAACACAAAACAACCAAGTCCTAAACAGGCACTAACTGCAAGAAGCCCAAGTTCCCTGAGGTAGGATTTGGAGCAGGAGAGCTTGAGAATCTGTGGGACTTCACAGAAGAACTGGCCCAGGGCATTGCCATGGCACAGGGGCAGGGAAAATGTATTGGTTGTGTGCAGCAGAGCATTGAGAAAGCCACTGGCCCAGGCAGCTGCTGCCATGTGGGCACAAGCTCTGCTGCCCAGGAGGGTCCCGTAGTGCAGGGGTTTGCAGATGGACACGTAGCGGTCGTAGCACATGATGGTCAGGAGGGAAAGCTCTGCTGACATGAAAAAGACAAAAAAAAAGAGCTGTGCAGCACATCCTGTGTAGGAGATGGTGGTGGTGTCCCAGAGGGAATTGTGCATGGCTTTGGGGACAGTGGTGCAGATGGAGCCCAGGTCGCTGAGGGCCAGGTTGAGCAGGAAGAAGAACATGGGCGTGTGCAGGTGGTGGCTGCAGGCTACGGCGCTGATGATGAGGCCGTTGCCCAGGAGGGCAGCCAGGGAGATGCCCAGGAAGAGGCAGAAGTGCAGGAGCTGCAGCTGGCGCGTGTCTGCCAGTGCCAGCAGGAGGAAGTGGCTGATGGAGCTGCTGTTGGACATTGGCTGTGGCTGCACATGGGGACCTGTTCATGGAGAAAAGGACTGTGAAGAGTTAGAGGAGATACCTGTAAGCAAAACCAAAGCCATTTCCAATACACCCTCCCCTGAAATACACACAGACACGCATCAGTGTTTAAGAGTTATGAGCTTTTCTTTTTAAGAACCCCTATGTCTCTCCTGGTATTCTTGGATATCAGAAGCCCTCAGCATTTCTGCTGCCTCCAGGGAGAACAGAGCAAGTTCTGTGAGGCAAATTGAGGAGTGGCGAGTGAGGGGAGATGGTCTGTCATTGTGGCCAGAGTTCCTCTGGGCTTTAACGTTTCTCAGGTGGAGGGTGATCAGGTTCCCAAGCTTCCCCTGAAGTGTACTGAGGTACTGCTAAGAGCAGATGGATCCACCACAGCCCAGCTCCACTTTTTCAGCCAAGGACTCACGTTTCTCATTTCACCAACCCAACAGCATTTTCAGTGTCAGAACACCTCTGCCTTTCCCCATCAATCTTATAACTCAGAGATGCTCTAGGACAGGTTTGCATCCTGGATTGGAGCTCCCAGCTTGGACTGAAATCTCAGGGAGACTTCCAAGTGTCCTTCTGATAGCACTGGATGCAGGGAGATGCAGCTCCTTCCCTGGCTGCACTGACAGCATTGCCCAGAGCCGGGCACTGGGGACAGCTGTGTCACCCTGATCCAGCTGTGCCCCCTCCCAGAGCCCCCAGTGCCGGGCAGCTGCTCCCAGCCCTGTGCTCTGCAGAGGGAACTGGGCCCGGGGCTGCAGAGCTGCCCCACGGCTCTGCTGCAGCTCTGTCTGCACAGGAGGGGCTGCACGCCTTGGAGCCCCGGCCCTGAGGGCAGAGGCTGGGCTGGGGGGACAGGAGGGAGGGGACTTGTTCAGAGGGAGGGGCTGCACTGGAGGGGATCCCCTGGACATCTCTAAACTCTCCCTGCCACAGCATTTCTGGGTTTTGCTTTCTCTCCTTCCCTGATCTTCTCTCTGTTTCCTGGGGATTTTCCTCCTGCAGGTGTTTCCCTGTGCCTGAACTCTCCCTGCCAGCACTCACAGACCCCAAATCTCTGTGCACTCTCCTTGGCCTGAGAGAACCCTGCCTGTTTGCAGGGCACTGGCTGGGGGCAGGTTCTGTTTGCAGCTTGGAGAAAGGACAGCTCAGACTGAGCCTGATGGCTCCAGCAGAGGTGATGCTGCTGCTGTCCATGGGCAGAGTGGCAGAAGGCACATTAGGGATCTCCTGTGCACCTACTGATCGCTAAAAGTCATAGTTCAGATATCTCAGGCACTTGTCAAAATTCTTATCAATAATTCATAATCATCCTTCATTATATATCTTTCCATCCCTGCCATTCTCCAATAGTAGTAGAAAACTGGATACAAATTCTTTGGAGATTTTCTCATTTTTATCAAAATCCTTGTTATGGAAAATTCTATGATTGATCAGAACCCCTCAGCATGTCAGAGATTCATGAGCATTTTAACTCCCCTGTACCAAAAATACTCAAGAGTTGTACTCACAGGGTCTGTGGGCATTGGGATGTTCCAGCTGTAGGAGATCACTCCAGGAGCTGCAGCTGCATTGTCCTGCAGCCAGAGGTTCCTGTGCCAAGGGCTGCCAGGGATTCTGCCCCAGGCACTTCTCAGCACCTTCCCAGCCCTGACTGATGGAAGCTCTCTGTGCCTCTGTGCTGTGCCCGGGCTGGCTGCAGGCAGTGCCCCAGCCCTGCTGGGCTGGGAGAAGAGCTGCTCATCCAGAGAAATGTGCTTTTGAAGCTCTCCTTGGTTACCAGGATCACCCTCTGGGCCAGGAGCCCGGCCCAGCTCAGCAGCACAGACACAGCACAAGGACTTTAATGACCCTCTGGGGCTTTGTGCTCAGGCCCTGAACATCAGGCCCTGAGAGGGAGCTGCAGAAACCTCTCCAGAGCTCCAAGTCAGAATCCAACTCCAAAGTTTCTCTGACTTTTAATGGGTCCCACTGAGGGACACGACTGAGAAAGTGTCCCCAGGCCCCAGGCAGAGCAGAGAACTGGAGGCACTGATGACAGGTGGGGACAAAGAGAAGCCAAGTCTTGGTGCCCTGGGGCACAGCAGGCTCTGTGCCACCAAGGGCTGTCAGGAGACACCTTGTCCTGAGGCACTGGGGCCTCCTGGCACAGCCCCAGCCAGGCTGGGCACTGTCAGCCCCTTGTCCTGCCCTCAGCATCCCCCCCTAGCCCACATCCCAGTGGCCTCAAGGATCTGCTGGAAGGAGTCCCTGGGGAGCCTTGCTCAGGAATGGCCCTGGGGGCTCCTTCATGCTCCCAGGGACTGCAGGTTTTTCAAAGCACTTTGGCTTTGGCTTTTGCCTTGGAGTCTCTGAGAGCTTTGTGCAATCCTGACCTCCAATTATCTGCTGTAATTAGTCCCTGGAGAGGCTTTGTCAGGAACAACACTCAGTGGGGCTCATAATGCTTCAAGGTGCTTCAGTTCTTTTCAGGTACTTGGTGTTTCCCTTTTGATCCAGACTCTGTGAGAGGTTTGTGCAATCATGGCCCCAATTATCTGCTTTAATGAGTCCCTTGAGAGCTTTCTGCTGACACTCAGTGGGGCTCATTAATGCTTTGAGATACTCAAGGAGTTTAAGGTACTTTGGATTGTCCTTTCCATACTGAGAGGTTTTTGTGCCATTTTGAGTCTCTGAGAGGTTTTTGTGCAATCCCGTCCTCCAATTCTCTCCACCAAGGACTGCCTGAGGAGCCGGTGTTGGGCATGGACCTCAGGCAGTCCCATTTATGGTTTGAGACTCCAACAACTTTGGGGTTTTCTTCTGGCTTTGACTCCTGGAAAGGTTTGTGCCATCTCTTCTCAGGGCCTGAGGTTCCAGGGCTCAGCTCCAAATGCCCCACGGGGCTCATTAGGACAAAGCAAGTCCTGACAAACCATGGCTCTGCCTTGATTTCCCTCTGCTTTAGTGCATTTCATTAGGAAGGTTTCCTACTGCAGTTATAAATAAATATTTCAAAGTGTTTATAGGAAATATGTATTCCTATTTTAAAGGGGGCATTTTACTGCTTCTCTTATTACACAAGTGGTGATTGCAGTATTCACTGACACTGACCCAGGGACTCTCCTGAGTTTGTCTGCCCAGGTCAGAGAAGCTGTGCCTTGAGCTCTGACCCAGTGTGGACAACCTTGCTCCACATTCCCCAGCTTCTTCATCTGGTCTCTCCTCACTCACCTGGGATCTGCTTTGCCCAGAGAACTTGTCAGAACCCAGAATGTCCCTTGGACACTCTTGCATGTTCCAGGCCCAGGTCAAAAGCATTTGAGACCCTGGAATGCAGCCACAGACCCCTGTGGCTTTGGACCTGATCCACGGAACAATTTACCAACCTTGCAGGAAGAACAAGAAATCACAAAAGTTTAGATAGTATAGTAGAAGTAGTCAGAAATTGAAAGGAAGATTTTTTGAATGCTGTACAGGGGGGTTTTAGGCCTTGTACAGAGGGGTCTGAGTTTTGTACATGGGGGTCAGAAGTTATAAGATGGAGGGACTTGGGTGTGTCCTGTCCTTTTTCCTTCTTCTTCCTAACCTCCATGTTCTTGGTGATGTTTGCACTCACAGATTGGTTTACAGTAGAAAGTCACTGTTCAATATAGGTGATGGGCATTGGGGAAAAACCATAAACATTTAACACGTAATATGTGATATAAAAGAAGGCACCAGCTCCCTGGGCATTGGAGTGTGCCCTTGCCTGACTGCTGAACGGACCGCAGCAGCTCAGGGAGAAATCTTTTAGGTAACATACAATAAACTACCTTGAGACTGGACGACTGAAGACTACTGAGCCTTTCTTTGGAGGCACAGGTTGGAGGAGAGACTTTTCCACCTTTCTGGGCCACCCCAATCAGGGAGTGAGACCCATCAAGAACTGGCTGCAATCAGCCCAAGAGAGATTTTTCCTTCTTTTATTTCTGAAGCACTCTAAAAGTCCTGAGTTTCTCTGTTGAATTCAGACACCATTCTCAAGTGTGTGCCAAGCCCAAGGTGCTTCCAAGGCCACTCCAGACCTGCCCTGGGCCAGCTGTGAGGGTGGATCATCATCCCACCCTGCACTGGGCCATTGCAAGGGGCTCTTGCCATGGACACTGCACTGACCCCACTGCTGGCTTTGGGTGCCATGGCATCCCTCATCAGTTCAGGTTTCCTTGGGAACCACCCCAAGGAGCCATTTCTGCAGCCAGGTTCCACGGCCACTTGCCTGCAGAGCTGGTGCTGCCCTCGGCGGCCATGGCAGCCCTCAGGACAAAGCGGTGCCGGGGCTGTTCCAGGTCCAATTGCAGGGACACTCGTTGGTGCCGCCAGGTGCCATGGCAATGGCCACGGGGACCCGTTCCTTAGCTTGGTGCCACGGCAACCAAGGCCTGGAGCCGTTGTGATGGTTGGTCGCGATGGAAACCTGCCCTGGCCCCTTGCTCAGGGCTGGTGTCACTGCCCAGAGCCAGAGGGGATCCCTTGCTGGGGGCTTGTGCCATGGCCACCTGCCCTGTGCCGCGCTGGCCGGTCAGGCGCCGCGGAACCAGCAGCAAACGCCAGGGCCAGGGCCAAAGGCCAGGTCAGCCCGACAGAAAGGGGCAGTGCTGGGCACTGTTTCCATGGCAGCCCTCACTGGGGGTGACACCTGGGTCACCTGTCCTGGCAGTTGCCATGGAAACCCGGCTCATTGGGAATACAAGGGTGGACAAAGGTTTTAGTAGGGCCTGGCACAACGGGACAAAGGGGGGTGGTTTTAAACTAAAGGAAGGGAGGTTCAGATAAGAACAGATAAGGAGGAAATGTTTGATGATGAGGGTGGTGATACACCAGGACAGGTTCCCAGGGAGGTGGTCAGTGCCCCACTCCTAAAAACATTCAAGTCCAGCTGGGACAGGGCTCTGAACAACCTGATCTGGTGAAAGATGTCCCTGCTCATGGCGGGGTTTGGATGAGATGAGCACTGCAGAGCTCTTCCCATCCAAACCATTCCAGGACTGCATGGGCAGAAGGGGCTGCTCAGTGCACTCCATCCACTGCCTCGACTCCTCATGGTCTCTGCTGGACCCCACATCCCACAGCCAAACCCAGCCCCTTCTCTGCCTTTCCTCCCCCTGCCCCAGGGGCTGGCACAGCCAGGGGGGCACAGGTGACCTTTGGGCTTTGCAGGGCTCAGGCACAAGGGCCGTGGCAGAGTCAGGGCTGAGGTCACACTCTGTGGGCTGGGGCAGAGCCCAGCCAGAAATGAGCCCGGAGGCAGCAGCTCTGCAGTGCTGGCCACCAGGCCGGCTTGCCAAGGGAGGCTTCTGGCCATGCCCTGCAAGCAGCTGCTGCTGCCAAGGCGCCTTTGGTGCCTCAGGCTCTCCCTGGCACAGCTCCCAGCACGGCACTCTGCCCTTGTGCCCGAGGCCTTCCCTGTGCTGGGGCTGGCCTGGGGCTTTTCCTGCAGCGGGACCTGCCCTGCTCCTGGCACAGTCCACCAAGTCATTCCCTGCATTTCTCCTTTTCAAATTCCTTCCATCACCTACTCTCAGAGGTCCAGCCTGTTCTGGTGCTTATCATGAACTGACTGTGCTCTTGATTTATACCAGCACTGGAGATGTAGAATCACCCAAACTGAACACAGAAACAAACTCCCTCTGTCCCATTTTCATGTTCTAGATCACTTTCCAGGTGTCCATGGAGATGTGGGAATGATTATCACACAACTCTCCATTTCTGGCTGCGGGCTCTGGAGATTCCTTCTCTGCATTCAGTCAGGCTTGTATTCCCTAACAAGTCCTGGTTCCACCTCCTGTTTCCCAAGGCTGGAACAGTCACAATGAAAACCTCACCAATGGCACAACTCCCCAGCTCTCCAGGAAGAGAAAGGACAAGCTGTCAAGTTCTCCAAACCTTTGTCCTGCTTGGCTGCAAGACTCCTGCTGCACACCCGCTCTGGAAAGCCAAGAGAAGCTGCAGGTGGTGGCACATCTTGTGACAAGAGCTCAACCTGGTTCTCCAGGAAAGGTTCTTGAGAAGAGCAAACAGGACTGTGGAAAAGATTCCTGGAAAACTGAAACAGCTTTCCAGAAGTGAAATGAAAATTGAAAGAAACAGTCCAAGATGTTTTCCTCTATTTATTTCTCTGCTTCCTTTTTCCATCTTGCACTGCTTCTCCATCCCATTAATTCCAAATGCATCTCACCTCTAAGATCGGTGACTTAGCAAGTTCTAGATACTCTAAAGTACCATGAGCTACACAGTTTGCCTTCCAGTTTTTGCTGGAAAGCAAAGCTGGAACCATAAGTGCAGGGCCAGGACCAGGGAACCCTCCAGCCAAGGAATGTACCCCGATAGGATTTGATCCTCAGCGGGGACAATGTACAGCAGCGACCGAGGAGATACCTCTGCCCCCATGCAGGAGTCCAGACTCTGGGTCTGGGCTGAACACGGCAAAGTTCCCGTGTTTGGACAGGCTCAGGGGCTGCCCCCGGGGAGCGGGGGGCTGGGTGTGGGGGTGAGCGGGCAACGGAGAAACGGACACGGGGACAAACGGCCCCGGAGCTTCAGTTGCAGCAGCAGCAGCAGCGGCGGCAGCAGCGGCGGCAGCAGCAGCAGCAGCCAAAGCAGCCAAAGCAGCCAAAGCAGTGATTTTGTCGACTCCCTCTTGTTACTCCTCTCCCTGTCCCGCTGTCCCGCACCGTCTCCCGCTCTCCCTTTCCCGCTGTCCCCTCCTCTCCCAGTCTCTCTCTCTCCCCATTCCCGGCCGGGCCATGCCCCCGGCCCGCCCCCGGCTCCGGGCGGGGCTGCCCCATCCCCGCCCCCGGCCGTCCCGCCGGGGTCTCGCCTCCGCCCGGCTCTGGCCGTGCTGGCGGTGGCGCTTCTGGGCGGGCATCGGTGCCTGGGGCTGGGGCGGCATCGCCTCGCTCTGGCTCCGCCTGGCCCGAGCCTGGCCCCGGCCCCGGCTCCTCCCGGGCCCCGCGGAGGACACACGCGGCGCGGCCGCTGCCGCCGCCTCCGCTGCGGCTTCCCCGGCCCGAGCTCCGCCGCTCGGCAGCGCGGCCGCCGCCCCCGAGCCGCCGCTGTCCCGTTGCCGGGAGCGAACGCCTGGGGAGGGCCGGCCCGGGGCGGTCGGGGGGCGGTCGGGGGCCGCTCCTGGCCCCGGGCCGAGCGCTGACAGCCGCGTCCCGCCCGCAGGGAAGGCGCAGGAGGCCCTGCAGGAGCGGTACCGGCTGGGTTCGCTGCTGGGCAGCGGCGGCTTCGGCAGCGTCTTCGCGGCCACGCGGCGCTCGGACGGCGCCCCGGTGAGCGGCGGGGCCGGCGGCGGGCGGAGGAGGAGGGGGCGGAGGAGGAGGAGGAGGAGGAGAAGGGGGAGGAGGATGGCGATGGAGCTGAGGCTGCGCAGGGTGGGTGGTGAGCTCAGCCCGCTGCTGCTCTTGGCTTGCAGGTGGCCATCAAAAGGGTGCCAAGGAACCGTGTCCGGCACTGGGGCGAGCTGGTGAGTAAGCGGGGCCAGCGGCAGAAGCCGGGCCGTGCCGGGCGGGGATGAGCCGAGGCCCGGCAGGTTGGGAGCCACCAGGACACCTCGAGGGAGAGCGGGCGTGGGGCCAGCGCAGGGCGAAGAGCATCCCGGGCTGGGTGAGGAGTTCCTGACCCCCGGCATGGCATCAGCCCCAGTGATGGCATCGTGCTCCTCCCGCAGCCCGATGGCACCAGCGCACCCCTGGAGATCGTGCTGCTGGAGAAGGTCTCCACTGGCTTCCCCGGTGTCGTCCAGCTGCTGGAGAGGCTTGAGCTCCCCAACGACATCTTGATCGTGCTGGAACGCCCAGAGTGCTCTCAGGACCTGCATCATTTCATTCGGGCACGGGGGTTCCTGTCCGAGGAGGTGGCGCGGGATCTGTTCCGCCAGGTGCTGGAGGCCGTGCAGCACTGCACCAGCTGCGGGGTCCTGCACAGGGACATCAAACCAGGGAACATCCTGGTTGACCTGGCCACCGGGCAGGCCAAATTGATCGACTTTGGCTGTGGCACCTACCTGCAAGACACAGCCTACACTCGCTTTGCAGGTGAGCCCATGCAGGGGTGTGCTCTCGGTCCTGGCATCTCATGGTCCAACATCTCACAGCCCAAGCTGGGTGTGGCAGCGGGGATTCTCCCTTTTGCTGCCCTTCATGGCACTGAGATTTCAGCTGAGTTGCATTTGAGCAGGGCTGGGTGGGGAGCCAGCTTCCAGCCCTGCTGGCAGCCTTTGCCCACCACTCTGCCCAGGACTGAGGCTGGGGCTGGGGCAGCCAGCCCAACAAAAACACGGGTGGGTGGGGGTAGCAGAGAGGGAGGCCGGAACCTGTGTCCCAGCCGGTTTGGTGTGCAGGTGACAAAGGGCTTGGACTGCTCCACTCACCTGGTTTGTTTTGGATTCATGATGTTTTTGGGCAGTGCAGGCAGGGAGGATGAAGGCATGGTTTTCCCAAGCACTGGGTGGGTTTTTCCTCCTCATGGTCGGGCCTTGCCAGGACTTCTGCTGCCCTCTTCCAACCCCAGTGGCTTCTTTTCCTACCCCGAGTCTGTACACAAGTCCCAGGTGCTGGCGAGAGGGCAGTGGTCACCCCGTGTGCCACTGGGGCAGCCCCCACACGCCCAGGGATGCTGGGGCCAGGCTCTGGGAGCAGCAGCGTCCCCCTGATGAACCCCATCTGTATTCCACAGGAACACGGTCATACAGGCCCCCAGAATGGACCCACTTTCGATTTTACTACGGCAAGCCAGCTACCATCTGGTCCCTGGGCATCCTGCTGCACCAGATGGTCTGCGGGGAGCACCCTTTCAGGAGGAGCCAGAACATCAGCTGGGACCATCAGCTCTCGCTGCCACAACGGCTCTCTCAAGGTGGATCCTCATCTCTGGCCATGGGGGCAATGCCAGTGCTGGGAGACAGCAGCAGCTCGTGAGCATCCCGCTCTGGCAGCTGCTGAGGAGGTGGCACATGTCCTGCTCTCCTGCTCTCCTCCAAAACAGGGAATTGATGGGGAAGTTTAGGCCCAGCTCTGAGCACATCCAGCATGGCCTGGGCATGGGAATAGTGGGGCAAAGCCAACAGGAGCCTTCTCCAGCTGACCGGCGGGTTCTGGTTTCTCTGCCCAGAGTGTCAAGATCTGATCAGGCGGTGTTTATCCATGCTGCACTCGGACAGGCCCTCGTTAGAAGAGCTGTTATGTGATCCCTGGCTGCAGGATATTGATCGGCCCTAGAAGAAGGGAGAGAACCACAGGCACACTTTGATGCAAGGCCCTGGTAAGTTGCAGCTCCACACATGCCTTGGCAATCAGAAGCAAAGGAACCCAGACATTTTGTCCTGCCTGTGTCACTGCCCAGGGGTCATCAGATGGGGGCACGCAGCCCTTGTGCTGGAGCTGAGCTGCTCTGCCCAGCACTGGTGGCTGCCATCTGAGCTGGTTTGCTTGTCTGGTTCCCTGACAGCTCTGGGCCCTGGGCAGAACCCAGACAGCCTGGGCTCACCCCCAGGGAAGGAGAAGGAGCCCCTGGAGGAGCTGTACCAGGTGGGGCTGCTGCTGCTGGGGACAGCAAGGATGACATCAAGGATGACAACCTCTTCCTCCACCTGGCCACCGGCAGCTGAGGATGATGGACTTCGATTCTGGCACCTTCTCCAAAGCCAGGCTCCACAGGGAATTAGCAGGTGAGTCCACACGCAGGGGGATGCTCCCAGATTTGGGCATTGCACAGCCTGGCCAGGAACCAAAGGTTCCCACTTTGCTGGGGTGGATGCAGCTGATCCTTCAGTCGGCTGCCAGGCTGCTTTTGGCAGGGCTGGGGGATGGGCTGGGGTGCTGATGAAATGGGAGTGGGCTCTTGGCCCTGCCAACAGCCCCCAGCACCCACCGTGCCCCAGGCTGGGGCTGGGGCAGCCAGCCCGACACAAACAAACCCCCATGGTGGGAGCAGAGGTGGGACTCCAGAACCTGTGCAGGGGCTGCTTTGCTTTGCAGGCAAGGAAGGGCTTGGGCTGCTCCACTGCTCCTGTTTGCTTTGGGGTCACCGTTATTTTGGGGGGCAGTGCAGGGGGGAAGGGAGAAAGCCTGGGCTTCCCTCACCTGTGGGTGGGTTTTTCCCTGGCATGCAGGGGTTGGGCCTTCCTCAAGTCCCTGACAGTAATATGATTTTTGACCTTTTTTCTTGTTCCCCTTTTTGTCTGTAATCTATTTTCAATAATTTGTTGTGTGTTTTTCTAGAGGAAGCATTCTAGCTGGGGTCCAGTCTGGATGGGGAAGTGCTTGGGAGCAGCTGTGGCGTGGATGGGCCGTGCCCTTGGAGAAGGCTGAGGACATGGTTTGGGACCAGCTTTTCTTCCAGCGGGGGATGGCGTCAGGTGGGTCCCGTCTGCTTGGCATGGTGGGATCAGAGCTTTGGGGAGATGGCAGCGAGCACGGGAGCATCCTGCTCTGGGCAGCTGCTGAGGGCTGGATGTGCCGTGGCCGGCTGCAGGCTGGGCACATGTCCTGCCCTCCTGCTCTGCTCCCACAGGCAGCAGGGATGGGCAGCTCTGGGCACAGCTCTGGGCACGGCCAGCATGGCCTGGGCACTGCGGGCAGCTGGGACAAGGGGACAGGAGCCTTCAGCTGAAGGGCGCTTTCTGGTTTCTCTCCTTGCAGCCGGGCTCTGCGGGTGCTGAGGCTGCTCTGGGCTCTGCCAGGGCTCTGCTGGAGCTCAGCACCGGGCCGCAATCAGCCAAAGAAGAAATGGGGTGACCTGCAGCACAGACCTGCTGGAGCACTTCAGCAACAGAGCTCAAGTGTGTGGAGTGTACACCTCCCAGGGAAAACATGACACCACCCCAAAATAAACTTGTTCAATAGCTTCTGAAATGAAATCAATCTGGGATGACCCCAAACGACATTTTTCAGCTTGCTCAAGCTGTAGCTCAGCCCTTCTCTGAACAGTTCTGTCCCCCACCTGCCTTGTACTTCCCAACTGCTCCCTCTTTTCCCCCAGTGAGTTCCCAGCCCATGGCAGTCTCCACCACACTGTTGCCTTCCTTGATGCCCCTCACCACGAGGAAGGCTGAGCCCCAGGCTTAGGGACTCATCCTGTCACGGGCTGAGGAGCAGCAATGTCTCAGAGGTCCAGTGGGATTTTAGTGTCATTCAGAGCTGCTCTCCAGCCCTCAGCTCTCCTCACTGCTGAGTTCCCACTCCCTTTTTATTTGTCCTTGCAGCAGGATGAGCTCTGTGAATCCCCTTGAGCCTCCCCACTCTTCCCAGCCCACGCACCCACCTCAGTTAGGCTGAAGCTGCAGCTTCTCTGTCTCCTCTGGCACACCAGTCCAGTCCCCTGTGCGGGGAGCCCCAGCCCCAGAGCACAGCACTCAGCAGTGCACTCCGGGCTGGAGCAGCTGCCCTGCAGCCCTGGCTTGGCTGTTTGTGGCAAGGGAATGCTCCCTGTTTGCAGCTGTCCCTGCAGGATGGCCCCAGGGCAGAGCCCAGCCAGGCTCCCACTGCAGTCTCTGGAGCTTGGGGCAGACAGTGGTCCCAGAACTGAGGTTCACGGGGAGCACCCAGAGCTGTGGCTTGCAGTCAGTGTTGGCAAATGTTGTGTTCTCATCTCCTGCAGCCTGTGGGGAAAGCCACCTGTGCTGCCAGGCCTGTGTGTGCCAGGCCTGTGTGTGCCAGGTGCTCTTGGATGTCTCTGTACCCATGGACAGAAGGCTCTGTGTGTGCCAGGGGCTCTTGGATGTCTCTGTACCCATGGACAGAAGGCTCTGTGTGTGCCAGGGGCTCTTGGATGTCGCTGTACCCATGGACAGAAGGCTCTGTCTGTGCCAGGGTTTCCATAGTGTCTCTGTGCCCATGGGTATGGAATAGCATGGACACTGAAAGTGTCAGTCCTGTTGCTTGCACGCTCCTTCCTTTGTATACAAGACGCATCCATGCACACCCCCATGTACAGATACATTAAAACGTCAGGGAGGGACAGAGATTTCCCACAGAGCTCTAACTTGGGCATAACTCACCTTTTAGCCGGTGGCCAGGGGATTTTTTTCCCAGCTCTGTGTGAGAAGGTGTCCAGGAGCTGAAGGAGCAGCATTTAGAAGCAGTTTCAGGATTTCTAGGCAGGAAGTGGAGCTGACAACCATCCACGTAACTCGCCGTATTCATCAGGATGTGCTGCTGGTTCTTTGGGAATATGGCCCAATGGAGACACGAGCCTTGGAAAAATCCCAGCTCTCTGTGGGTTTGTGCAAAGGGGGAGCAGCAGAAACACTTTGTGTCTGCTTTGGGGACACAAGGCCCAAGGAGCTGCGGTGGCAGAGGGTGACCTGGGCTGGTGGCAGGTGAAGTCCTGGTTCATGACATCCCAGAGTGGCACAGGACAAAGCTCCAAGCCCTCCCAACCCCACTGATGAAGTCTTTGTGATGCTGCACATCCTATAGGAAAAGCTGCTGTCACACAATGCACTGGGATTTGTAAGTTTCATTTTCAATACTTTAGGTCCAAGTTTCAAACTGCAATATTTTTGCCCTCAAGAAACAGTTGTGCACAATCCATCTCTCATCCTCCTATTGCTTCAACTCCAATTTAAAAAAAAATCTTAATATTGGAAACAAAACCCAAAGTCTTTAAAATGGATGCTGATGTCAGTCCGTAAGATGGATCCAGGCATCAGAACATGCACAAATTAAATGAGTTCTCCTTTTAAAAAGATCAGTTACCTCTTAATCCAAAGTTCAAGAAGATTTCACTACACATTTCTTTCTTTTTTTTTCTCTTTAATATTTTTCTCGGTTTTTCTTTTTTCTTTTTCTTTTTAAGAAGATAACACATTCTGAAAGAGAAATGTTCAGCAACATGAGATACATTTCTGATAAACAATGAAAATATTTACTCCTCTGTTTACTTTTCTCTGGATACCCTGAGGTAAAAAATCTAGCAGATATGAGCAGAGGTGTCAAGTGTTTGCTTTGGTCTAAGCTGGAGTTCAGCACTGCTGACATCCTGATCCAGCCAAGAGTTGCAGAATTCTTTTGCACACCTCGAGCCATGTGTTTGCAGGCACAGCACCTGCAGAGCTGACACACCAGTGCACGTGAATAACTCTGTTACTCCCTCACAGAATTTGGGCTCTGCCCCCGAACGAGGTGCTCCAGCCCTTGGCTCCTGGTTCCCGTGGGGAGCAGCTCCCTTCCCTCTGGCTGAGCTGCTCAGGCAGAGCCCGGCAGCTCCTGGCCCTGCAGGGCTGAGGCTTTTCCCCATGGCTGGGCACAGACTGATGGAGCAGCACTGCTGGACACGGGGGCACACAGTGGGACCAGCAGCAGCTGCCTTTGGCCACCTGAGGCTCCAAGGCCCAAACTCAGAGCAGACAGGGCTGGAAGAGACTCGCAGGCTCCCTGCTGGCTCTGCTGCCCCACTTGTGCCCACCTGGGAGCCCCCAGGGCCAGCAGGGACTTGAGATGGCAGCCCTGGGCTCCTGGAGCTTGTGCAAGGAACGGAGCTGGGGCCTCCCTGTCCATGGGGAGCTTCCAGATGGAAAAGGCTGCTGTGCCCAGGCAGCTCCAAGGGCAGAGAAAGGAGGGTCTTGACCATGGGATCTGTGCCAGTCCCACAGTCCTGGGCAGCAGCCACCGAGCCCTGGGGGAGCAGAGGGCACAGCAAGAGGGACAAAAGCAGGCAAGGTCAGAGACTGGAGAGAGCCAGACCCGGCAGCAGGAACAGCTGCTCCACTGCACTCTTGGAGAAAGCTCTTGGCTGGTTCAAAGCGCTGAAAGGCATGCAGGGCAGAGAGGAGACCACAGCAAACACTGCTCCTGTTTCCACAGCCTCCCCTCTCCATGTCCCAGAAGGAATTGGATGGACTGTGTTCTTCTCCCCGAGTCGTCCGGTTCAGCACAAGCAGCTGAGCACCAGGAGCTGAAGGAGCTGAAGTTATTATCTTCATAATAACTTTTATCTGTCATTCTTTCACATTTATCAATTCTCGTCCCCTAAGCGAGGTGCTGGCAGGCGGAGGAGGGAACTCAGTCCCGATACAGAGGCTCGTGCTCGCACCCTGAGCGTGTAAATAAATAATCCAAGCACTGATGGGATGGCAAAGGCTTGGCCTTGAGGGGGTGTTCGACCTGAGATCCTGCTCAGTGAATGTGGGAAATAGTAAAGGTAAGATGATTTTCACAAAGCTGGGAAAGCAGGCCTTAGAAGCAGAAAGAGCAGAGAAACTTAGAGCTAGCTGCAGCTGCAAAGTCTGAAAGTAGAGAAAGTTACAATGGTATAGCAAGCAAGGACTTTAAACTGCTGCTCTGGCCCTTGTACCCTACTCTGCTGGGACAGCAACTCCAGGTCCTTCCTGAGGCTCTGGAAAGGAGCACAAAGGCCCTGAACTCCAGAAACACAGAAACTTGGCAAGTGGAGAGGGAGCCGGCATTGCGGGCAAGTGCCAGCGGGAGTGGATGGGGCTGGAGCAAAACATTCCTTCCTGCTTCTCCCTGAAGCAGGGACACAACCCTGTCCCACGGTGTGGGGGACACTCTCACCCCGGGCTGGCCACCAGCACCCAGGTTCTCCAAATCCCAGCACTGCCACGGAAAGCCAGTGACAGGAGGAGACATCATCCAGCCACAGGCCGTTCATGCTGGCAGCTCCCACCACTCCGCTCCTCACAGAAAACCTTGGCAAGGTGTCCGGAGCAGGGATGAGGCACGGACATGGACACATGACACAGGTGGCCAAGGCAGAGCAATATGGAAGTGCAGAAGTTTTCTTCTTTCTCCTATCAACATGCACTGGCATGGACATGGCCTCCTGATGGAGGGTGACATCACCGAGCGCAGGATTGTGACATGTCCCCCCTCGCTGCTTAAATACAGACGTGGGCAGAGCCGGTGCCAGTCTGGCTCTGGCCTGAACTCCTACCGAGCCTGACTGCGAGGTGTGGAGGGTCAAGCCAGGTTTCTCTGGTGCTGAGTGGTGCCTGTTCTTGGCAGGTCCCAGTGCCAGTACCAGAGCAACCAGCAGGGTTTCCCCAGCCCTGCCTGGCTGGGGCAGAGCGTACCTGCAGCACTGACAGGAAACGTCCCCTGGTCAGACGTGGGCAGATGACAGGGCTTTAGGGAGGTGGGAGGGTGTCCTTCTCCTTCCTCCCCTCTCCTGCAGGGTGTGACATCGGCAACAGAGAGCAGCTCCTGATCCTCAGCCCTCCCCAACATGCTGCAGCAGCCAAATATGGCCACAGAGACAGATGGCAACTGTGCCATCTGCCAGGACACCTGGGATGACGTGGCTTCTACTCTGCCCTGTGGCCACCAGTTCTGCCGGAGCTGCATCCTGCGGTGGGCACAGACAAATCCATCATGCCCACTGTGCAGAGGAGCAATAGAGACTGTCAGGTTTTCTGATGATGCCGGTGACTCTCTAGAGATTGTCATCACAGCCCCTGAGCAGCTGCCAGCAGCCACGAGCTCATCAGAGCGAGCTCCCAGCGGCCAGGACGAGAACAACCCCCATGGCCCTGTGCCGGCCCATCCCTCTTCTCCTCAGGAGACACCAGCCAGAGCTGTCGGCGGTGTCCTGCCCAAGGTCTGGGCAGGACTTTTCCGTCAACGACGGGAACTTCTGGACCCTGTGCGGACTTGGCTGAACCAGAGGATGGAGGCCATCCAAAGGGAGCAGTGGTGGATGGCAAGGAGCACAGAGTGCCATCCTGTATGTTCTCTGTGTGTGTGGGCCAGACCAGGAGGACATGATCCAGAGTCTGCAGGGCTTCCTGGAGGAACACACAGTGCCACTGGTCCAGGGCACCATCGACATCACTGTGAGACACTGCAGCTCAGGGGCCCAGAGTCTGCTGCACTCCCACGCTGCCGCAGATGAGGATGACAGCCCAGCAGCCAGCAGCTGCTCCAGCAGCTCCAGTTCCATCTTCTCCAGCTCCCCCAGCCTCTCCAGACCCAACAGCCACAGTTCCCCCAGCTTCTCCAGCCCAAACAACCCCAACTCCTCCAGCCCTAGCAGCCCCAGACCCAGCTCTTGGACTCTACCCAGCAGCCCTCAAGTGCCCACAGAGGAAGAAGAGGAAGCTGCCACAACGGAGGCCACCCCCAGCAGGGGTCAAAGCCATCCCCCAGTTGTGCCGGTGTCCCCAGAGCAGGACCAGCCCCAGGATGAGGCAGGTCCCTCTGATCCATCAGTCAGAGGCACCAGCCTCAGACCCTCTGGTCCCACCCAAGGCAGGCACTGCTTGCCTGGGTGGCCCCGGTGGTCCCTAAAGAGAAGGGCCTCGAACTCTCCCCACCCCTGCAAGAGGCCCCCCTGCAGTAGAACTAGCACGGCTCTTCAACTCCTTTTTAGTAAAATAAATAAATTGTTATTTCCCCCACACAGTCTCTGGGCTCTGCTTCCTCAGCCTTCCCCTTGTGCCCCACCGTGGGTGGCACCCATGTCCTGTGGGGCACCAGCCATGTGCCCAGGGCCATATGGGCAGCTTAATTGTCTTCAAGGCCAATCTTGCCTAAGAAGAAGATGCCTGGATTTTCATTTGTCTCAATGTCAATTCCACTCTTGGAGTTTTTCCCAGCTTTGTCCTTCCCATGGCTGTTTGTGCTAAAATATCTCAGTACTCCATCCTGGATCTTATGAGCATCTGCAAACAGCTGTTTTGTGATGCTAATTACATATTACTTTCCTCTATTACTTTTTAACAAATATTTTCTAAAATATCGATATAGTTACAATTATTGGCACAAATCATATTCATTTATCACATCTCTATCTGGCTTTGTTTGAAGGTGTAGGCTCAAAGCAAACTCCCTTAGTTCCTCCCTGAGCCCTGGCCAAGAGGAGGATGAAACCAGATCTTCCCGCACTAGAAGTTGTGGTAGCTTGTTTATTCAACAGTATAAAATCTGGGCCCTCTCACAGCAAAGTTGGCGGCCTCGCTTGAGGGTGGGTGAACCACATAGGAATTCCCAGTTACTGGGAGTGCTTCTCCAATCCCTTGGTGTGACAGGGCATCCCCAGCTGACGTGTGTGTCGGGACAATGGTCAAGTATTAGGGTAACTGGTGATGTATCTTTCTGAATCCCTACAGACAATCTTTTCTAGAATAATCAGGTGCATTGCTTAGCTTATCCTTTTGTACTTCTGTGCTGCTTTGCCCTACAGTCAATGACACTTCTTCCTTAAGCTGGTGGGGGTGTCTTTGGTGCTGACCCTGCCAGCAAGCCATTCCCTTCAGAATTGGACTCGGTGGATCCCTTCCAACACAGAACATTCTGTGATTCTGTGATCACTTCTACAAAGTTTGCTCAGAATGAGTTTCAGCTAAAAGACTTGGAATTATTTGCTGAAATTAGAGTTGGTAGATGGAACTCTTGTTGGTAAACAATGGAGGGAGAGAACAGCTTCATGTGGGTTTTTGGGGCGTTGCCCCAATTTTGTGGGTTCCTCCCTCCATTTTGGGATCTCACACCTCCGTTTTGGGGGTCTCCACCCAGCGATTTTGGCTTCCACTCCTTCCACTTTGGGGTCCCCCTTTAATTTTGTGCACCCCATTCCCATGTTCCACACATGCCCAGCGACCCCAGTGTGCACTGAATGGCCAGCAAGGGACTGGGGAATGCCGGGACCCACAGTGATGTCAGTCATCCCTCCTGGTTACACACAGGACTCCTCGGCCCTTTTTGGGGTGCCCTGGAGTGCCAAGGCCACGGGGAGGAAATGTCTTTGCTGCCACGCTGGGCAGGATCTTGCTGGGCCCATTATGGCCTCATGTCCCCTGTCTCTCATTGTCCTCTGACAGCCCCTGTGTCCCTGCACCCCTCTCAAGAGCAGGACTTTGGTGCCAGCACCCCCAGGCTCCAAATCCCCGCGTTGGCTCTGTCCCTATGGTATCCCCACGCGGCCGTTGCGCCGGGGCCGTTGTGGCGACAGCCGGCGAGCGGCGCCATGGCGGAGCTGCCGCTGCCCGCCGGGCTCAGAGCCAGCGCCTTCCCCGCCAAGCTGTGGCGCCTGGCGAACAGCCCCCGCGTCCGCTCCGTGCGCTGGGACAGCCGGGCCCGGGGGCTGCTCATCCACCGCTCCCTCTTCGAGCGGGAGCTGCTCAGCCCGGGCGACGCCCAGGGCCCGGCCCCGCACACCTTCAGGGCCACGCAGTTCCGCAGCTTCGTGCGCCAGCTCTACCGCTACGGCTTCCGCAGGGTGCCGGGCCGGGTTGGCTCAGCTGCGCCGGGCGATGCCGGGGCTTGGCTCCACTACAGCAACCCCTGCTTTCGCCGCGACCGCCCCGACCTCCTGCTCCGCATCAGGCGCCGGAGCGCGGCCAACAGGCAGCGGCCGGCGGCGGGGCGGGAGGGCCGCAGGCGCCCGCCCCGCGGCTCCCAGCAGCTCCCCGGGGCGCGGCCGCTGCCGCACGGGCGGGACGGGCGCAGCCGCTTCCAGCCGCTCTCCAGGGAGCGGCCGCCGCTGCCGCCCGGGCGCCCGCCCAGCGGCTTCCTGCTGCTGCACAGGGAGCGGACGCTGCCGGACGGGCGGGAGCTGCGCAGCCCCCGGCCTGGCCGCTTCCAGCCGCCCCCCGGGCAGCGGCCGCTGCTCGCCCGGCGCCCGCCCTGCGGCTTCCACCTGCTGCACAGGGACCGGCCGGTGCCGGCCCGGCGGGAGGGGCCGAGCCGCTTCCAGGAGCTCTATGGGGAGCGGCCGCCGCCCGCCGAGCGGGAGCTGCTGCGCATCCCGCCCTGCGGCTTCTTCGGTTTCTACGGGGAGCCGCTGCTGCCGCTCGGGCGGGAGGGGCCTCGCAGCCGCTTCCAGCAGCTCTACGGGGGGCAGCTGCCTCCGATCGACCGGGAGGTGCTCAGGATCCAGCCCTGCAGCTTCCAGCAGCTCCACAGGGAGCAGCAGCCCCCAGCCTACGACCCGCGAGGTAAGAAAAGAGTTGTAGCCTTGCTTTTCCCCAAAAGGTCATGAAAAGTGACTGCTTGGAGTATTTTTCCACAAGGCTCTGTCCTTCTCGGCCCAAAATTCTCAAGCTTATTTAGAAGGGGCACCTAGAAAGGCAAAAGATTCTCTGCCTGGTTTTCCTGCCTGCTTCCTGTGATGGTTGATCCAAGGCAGCAACAGAGATCTGTGTCCCAGAGCCACATTGTGGAGCGTGACCAATGTGTTTGGATTCTTGCAGCCACCTCGGGCACTTCAGCCCCCAGCGCTCCACCTGGCAGTGCAGGTTGTGCAGCATTGACAGCCTCCGGCTCAGCCTGGAATGCACCTGGCAAAGAGCAATTGCCACCAGTGGATCTTGGCTTTGCCGTGGAGCAAATGATCCGGGAGATCAGGAGATCCCTGCCTGAAAGGTCTCCCTCTGCTCAGGTAACCCATTGGAGGGGAATGGAAGAGGCTGGGCTGAAAGCTTTTGAACGCTGTTACATGGAGAAGGAGAGCAACTGTATCCTTGATGTGATTCCAGCAAAATACTGAATAATCCTTAGTTTTCTTTTTTTCTATTGTTCTTTCAAGGGCAATATGAATGTTGCCCCTGAGTCTTCAGGAGGGGAGCCTGTGAACCGGGCTGCAGCAGAGGAAACTTCATCTGGCACCGAGAGCTGCGAGAACAGTTCCCCAGAGCCCGAGGAGCCTGGTAAGGACAGAGCCCCCGTTGGTTTAGAGAGGTGTGAGACGGCTGCTCTGAGCCTGCCTCTGGCAGGAAGGGAGACGAGAAGAGTTGAGTTCTTGTCTGCAGGGTTGGTGCTTCCTGGTGCCTTTAGTTCAAAGGCACATGCACAACCTGCCCGAGCCCTGCCCTCCACGCCTCGCCAGAGGCTTGGGCACTGAGTCCTCTGCTGTGGCAAGAGAGCAGGGAATAAACCTGACCTTGTGGGAGTTGTGCCACCAAGCTGGGTGTCCCAGTCTGGTTCATACCTCAGCCCCCAGCAGCCTTCAGCCATTTCAGTGAGGACTGTGGTCTCTCTGTCACTGGGACTGTCTGTGTTTCAAGCTCTCGTGGGTGCCATTTGCACTGTGGGTGCTGAGACTTTATTAGAATACTTAAATACTTTACACAGTTCCGTTTTGAAAACTTGGAAGGATCCCTGTTCTTTATAGAGCAGGCTTCAAATTGCCAAGTGAGAGTCTGCCTTTCAGGCCATCTTTTAATGTCCCTGATAGAAGGACAATTGGTGCTCAAGGGGCGCTTGCACGAGGGCCAGTATTGTCTCAGTGTTCCCTTTGCTTCCCAGATCCCGTGTGATCAACGTGTCCAGGAGGGCTGCCCTGTGTGCCAGGAAGAGACAGAGGGAGAGCCTGTGACCATTGGGCAGGTAGAATTCCTCTGTCTCTAGTTATATTTATAGATGTGTATAGTTATATTTATTGGTATATGTAGTTGTATTTATAGATTTATGTAGTTACATTTATCTATCTACATCGACAGAGATTTGTCTAGTTAATTTATTTTTAGTTTTAGGTGTATATATTTATATTTTTCGATGTGCAGTTATAGTTGTAGATGTCCATAGTTGCCTTTATACATGTGTATAGTTACATTTACATATATATAGTTATATTTGTAGATAGGCATATTTGTATTGATATATGGGGGTTTAGTTACATAGATTGATATCTGTATAGGTGTAGGCCTCTTTTTAACCTCTTCCCCTGCTCTGCTTCCTCCCTCACCTCTTGCTTTTCCCCCGTGCCCCCTGTGTCCCCTCTCCCTGTGCTGGGTCCGAGCTGGCGGCCGGGCCGGGCGGAGCAGCAGTTCCAGCCCCGGGTGTCCCTGGAGCGGTGGGAGCTGCCGGTGGCCCCAGGCACTGTCCCCTGAGGAGCTGCTGAAGGACGGTGAGACTGAGGGGGCTGAGGGGGCGGTGACGCTGAAGGGACGGTGACCCTGAGGTGCTGCTGGGGCTGAGGGCTGTGGGGCAGCCGAGGGCGATGGTGGCACTGAGGTGACAGGGAAGTGGCACAGGCCGAGGGGTGGCGGGTCTAGGGGGACGGGATGGGTCAGAAGGGACTGAGGGGCTGAGAGGACTGTGAGGGGCTGAAGAAACTGAAGGGGGCTGGGGCTTGGCCGAGAGCATGGCGGGGCTGAGGGGATGGAGGGGGCCGGCAGGGAGCACAGAGGGCTCCGGGACTGCAGCTCTGCCAGGCCTTGGAACCAGTTGCAGAGCCTCCACTTTTGCCACAGCTGAAGTGGAGACCTTGAGGACAGCCGGAGACGGACGGGAGCCAGCAGGGAGAAGCTGAAGGCCAGCAGCAAGAGCAGGGAACGGGGACCTGCTGCTGCCACGCTGGAGAGAGCCCGGGTGAGGCCCCAGGGCCGGGGAGGCAGGGTGGGGCTGAGGGTGGCGTGGGCTGTGGCCGTGGGCACTGCCCGGCGGGGCAGCAGCGGGCCCTGCCCGTGCTGGGGCTGCTCAGCGCAGCTGCCCCGGCCGGCACAGGGGCTGTCCTTGGGCAAGGCAGCTGTGCCGGCAGGGCCCGGGAGCTGTGCCGGCTGTGCCGGGCTGCCGGGGCTGCGGGACAGTCCCGCCGCGGCTGCGCTCACCACAGCCTGGCCCGCTCGGCTGCTTTTTCTTTCTAACCCTCCTGGGGAGGCTCTGAGATCTTCCCTTCCCTGATGGAAGTGCAGCTGCTGCCAAGGAAAACGTCCCCATACTGACTCAGTGCTCCCTTTGCTTCCCAGCTGTGCCATCTGCCGTCCCTGTCCAGGAGAGCTGCTCTGCACGGGAGGAAGAGCCCGAGGGAGAGGCTTTGAAGATGGGGCAGCAGCAAGAGCAGGGAACGGGTGTTATAAGTTAAAGTAAATAATTTGTCTGATCCTTTAGGGATTGATAAAAAGAATTTTATTGATTACAGCAAGCAATGACAAGCAAACAGCGCTGGGTGCAGCTGGGGAGTCAGTGCTCCGCCAAGGCTCACACCGCTTCCCTTTTCCCACGGTCCTTTATTCTCCCCCTTCTTCCGCGTTTGTGGCTTTTCCGGGAGTACTCTGCGCGTGCGCCTCCAGTTGCTAGGGGGTCGCCGTCTGCTCTCTGGTGGTCGTCTGGATGAAGGCTCTCCTCCTCTTCCTCGCTGGGGGTTTATGACCCTGTAACAATCTTTCCATAGATGGTTACACACCTCCAGACCCTAGTTGTACAATCAACTTAAGGAGTCAGCGTATCCTCGGGTTTCCTGTTATTCACAAAAAACCTCTTCCTTTGTCTGAGTTCCTGTTTAATGATGAACAAAGAGACTTCTCTTATCTATTACAAGGGGTCTGGAACACAAGTCCTGTGAGGAGTGACTGAGGGAGCTGGAGTTGTTTATCCTGGAGGAGACTCAGAGGTGACCTTATCACTCTCTACACTCCCTGAAAGGTGGTTGCAGTCAGGTGGGGGTCGGTCTCTCTCCTCACAGCAACTGACAGGACCAGAGGACAGTGTCTTAAGCTGCACCAAGGGAAATTTAGGTTTTATATTAGGAAAAATTTTTTTACGGAATGGGTGATAAATTCCTGGAACTGTCTGTCCAGGGAGGTGGTGGAGTCACCATCATGGGATGTGTTTAAAAAAAGACTGGATGTGGCACTCAGTGCCATGGTTTAGCTGAGGTGGTGTTAGGGCATGGGTTGGACTTGATGACCTTAAAGGTCTCTTCCAACCCAGCAATTCTGTGATTCTGTGATTGTGTGACATCACAGACCAGTTTGTGACATCATATAGTAGGCTGTGACATCACTGGTTTATTATGTGACATCACAGAATAGGCTGTGACATCAGAGCATGCCTGTATGACATCACAGAGCAGAGCAAGCTGTGAGGTCAAAGAGTGTGCTGTGACATTATAGGGTGGCTGTGTTCCATCACTGAAGGTGTTGTGACATCACAGGGTGGGTCTGTGAGCTCACAGAGGTGCTGTGTGACATGTTAAGTGAGTTCTGCCATCACAGAGCAGGCTGTGACATCACAGGATGCCTGTATGACATCACAGAGCAGAGCAAGCTGGGAGGTCAAAGAGTGTGCTGTGACATTATAGGGTGGCTGTGTTCCATCACTGAAGGTGT
Organism: Anomalospiza imberbis; assembly: GCF_031753505.1. Taxonomy (NCBI): domain Eukaryota; kingdom Metazoa; phylum Chordata; class Aves; order Passeriformes; family Viduidae; genus Anomalospiza; species Anomalospiza imberbis. The sequence goes on along the minus strand of NC_089715.1, from coordinate 1,098,338 downwards.
TGTGACATCACAGGGTGGGTCTGTGAGCCCACAGAGGTGCTGCGCTGTTTAGTGAGTTCTGCCATCACAGAGCAGGCTGTGACATCACAGAGCAGGCTGTGACATCACAGAGGAGGTTGTGATGTCACAGTCGGCTGTGACATTACAGGCTGACTGTGTGACATCACAGAACAGGCTGTGAGGCCACAGAGAAGACTCTGCCATCATAGAAAAGGGCTCTGTGACATCACAGAGCAGCTGTGTGATGTCACAGAGAAGGCTGAGACAATACAGAGTGGGTTGTGACATCACAGAGCAGACTGCGACATCACAGCAAGGCTGCATAACATCACAAAGGTGGCTGTGCCATCATAGAGCTGGCTGTGACATCACAGGGTGTCTGTGACATCACAGGCTGGGCTGTGACATCACAGGGCAGATTTTGTGATATCACAGAGCAGACTGGGACCTCAAAGAGCAGGCTGTGACCTCACAGGACACCTGTATGAAATCACAGGTGGCCTGTTATATCTCAGAGTGGGTTGTGTGATATTAGAGGGCAGCTGTGTGAGGTCACTGGGGAGGTCACTCCACCCCAGCCCCCCCTCCCAGTTCCCCCAGAGAAGTCCAACGCTGCTCGTGCACAGCGGGGTCCCCTGTCCCCCCGGGTCCCCCCGCCCCCGGCGCCGCAGCCTCCCCCAGAGGATGTTCCACGAGATCGACCCCAGAGCCTGACACGGGGATGGGGGCTGGGGCTGTGGGGGGTGGTACAGGGGGACAGGGACCCCCCAGCAGCGTCCCCGTGTCCCCCAGGCCCAGAGCCTGGGCCAGGGCTCCTTCACCCTGTTACCAACGAGGGCTTGAGAGCGCTGAAAAAATCCCCAGCAAGGGATCAGCAAAAACCAGATTTAATATTAAGTGACAGCACCACAAAGTTCCTTGGCAAGAGTCACTGCTCCTGACTGGACACTTCAGGCATACCAAAGAAACAAAGCAACAACAAAACCGAACAAAATCGAGGCAATCAAACCAGAAATGAGCTGAGACCTGGGGCTTTCATTCCTATGGAAAAGAACTGTCCTTCTCATCCGGGTGCCAATGGCCAGAATTGGGATTTCACCTCCAACACCGCCTGTTGTGACAGACTGGAGGAGATTGTTGGCTGGAAACATTTCCTGTGTGGGGAGGAAGGGGCAGGTCCAGCCTTGCCCTGCCCTGGAACCCCAGCCCTGCCCTGCCCTGGAACCCCAATCCCCCCAGAGCCTCTATCCCAGCCCAGCAGTGTCTGCCAGTCCCTGGCACAGCACAGGCAATGCTCCACAGCCACCTCTGGAACCCCCAGCCCAGCTCCTGAGTGACCAAATGACCCCAAGTCCCACCTGGGGGAAGGGCCCAGGAACACCAAGGGGTATTTAAGGCTGAGCACAAGGCAAGCACACATCTTGATCCTACCACCTCTTGGAATTTCTATTTTTTTGAGAACCATTGGAATCCAGGAGCTGGTAGCTCTCTGTGTGCTTCTCTAAATCTTATTTTTCTCTTTTTCTGTGTCTTCTTGCAAATTTTGATTAACTTAAAATTGAACAGGATTAGAGCTTGTAAAGTGAATGGGCCAAGTTGATGCTCTGAGAAGTGTTTTTGTTGATTAAATGTTGTATAAGAGCTTTTGCCAAATTTTCTCTCATCTTCTAAAGTTCCCAATAGAGGCTGTTTTGTTGTTTTGAGCTCATGAGAATCTCTTGTTGGTATTTCTCCAGTGCATCCAACTCAGAGGACACAAACAATTGTAATTCCTCTTAAATGTCTCCTTGAGAGTTGTTTGGGGGATGGGAATCAGGGCTTGTGTGTGCTGCTTGGCACAGCCCAGGCAGGGCTTTCACAGCCCCATTCCACACTCCATTTCCCAGCTGGAGCCGCTGGTGCCTCTGAGTTCTGCTGCCCCAGCCCCAGGGACGCTCTCCTTGTCTGCCCATTCCCCCATGGTCTCTGGGCAGGGATGGCCTCAGTGGGGGCTGCTGACAGCCTCAGCAACTTGGAGGCTGCTGCTGAATTTTACTGCTCCAGAGGCTTCTTCAGCCTTCAGCTCTTCACTTCAGGAATTCAGTGTCCCAGAGCTCATTAACATTCAGAACACCTTAACAAGCCAAACCTCTGGGAATAATGTAAGTGTTCAAATCATTTGTGGTTAATTAGGCAGATTGCAGTAGTGTAGTTGAAGTGAATGTATTTTATTTACAAAGACAGTGAGAAACCATTTTTCATGTACGGTTTAGGTTTTTTTTCCTGTTAACACATTGATATGTGCACTCTCCAATTGACACTGAATCCGAGTACCTCCTCATGCAGTTGGAATAGATATGAAAATCAAGACCCTTCATGGCTGACAATCAATCAGACTCTGTCCCTACCCCCACCCCACCATTTCCCCCATCCAAGCCCTGTCACTCAGAGCAGCCTTGTGCAAATCTGAGCTCCCTCCAGCCCAGGCTGCACCTGCAGGTTTCAGCTCCGTGGCTCCAACTCTCACCTGCTTTCCTTGGAGAAGGAGCTGCTCCAGACACAGAGGGATGTTCATTTCTTGTCAGCCAACAAACCCAAGGGAAGGCACAGCTCCATAAATGCAAAAGTCATTCCTCTGCTGGATATTAAATCCACTTTGCACAGCAGACAGTCCCAGAGCAATGGAAAACACCTTCTGTGCCCAGCACAGATCCCAAGGTCCCCCCAGATCCTCCCTGTCCCGATTCTGCCCAGATTTGCTCTTTGCACACAGGAGTCACAGGCTGAAGTCAGGAGCTCCCTCCATGCCCAGAGGGAGGAAAAGAGGGAAAGTGGATGAAGAGCTCTCCTGTGCAGAGCCAAGGCCCAAGTGCCCCTGCAGTGGGAACCACAACTCATCAGGTTTGTGTCCTTTGGGCTCAGGGATGGTGACACTCCGAGGCACAGAAAGGTTTCCGGCCAACAAAAACAAGTTGAACATTTGAACAGTTTAATAACCATCACAGTTCTTCCCTCAGCTCTCTGTGATGTCCCAGCAGGATCTGACATGTCCCCCATCCCCAAGGGACTTCTGTACAGGAACAGTTTTAGACAAAGACACAAGAAAAGGTAATTCCATGATAGATTAAAAAATAGTAAGATGTAATTAATATTTATTTGAACTTCAGAAAGATTGGGCCACTCCCTGATGTGCAAAGAATGAAACCAGTCCATTCAGAGACATTTGAATGACCAGAAAGCATCTGGAGGGGGAAATCTGGGTGCAACGGGAAGTACATAGATCCACATGGTCTAGTGCAGAGATGTCCTTAGACATGGCCATTTCAACAGGAGAACTGGAAACACCTGAAGGAAGAGGGAGAGGAAAGAATAAACAGAATATTGGTGACTCAAGGAGACAGGAAGATCAGTATTTCTTCTCCTTCTGCCATCAGTACATCAGAAAATTGATGTTTCTTAAAAGTACTCTAGTGATGCAGATAATAAAAATGTCCTTGTATAATATGAAATGTACAAGTATTAACACCTGTGCCCCTTTCCAGGCAGACACCAGCTGTGTGCCCATGGACAGGCAGTGCCACTTGTGCCCTGAGGTGCCGAGCTGGGATTGGATCTCTCAGAGAGGAGCTGAGGGGGAGCAGAGCACCTTGCAAGCTGCAGGTCCCTGCCAGCCCCGCAGGGCTCCTGTGCCATCAACATCTGCTCTGCTCCAGCCTGAAACAGGGCCCAGCATGGTGCCGGGACCATCAGAGAGCTGAGGTGTGTGCTGGAATTCAATGCCCTCCCCATGGCGCAGCAGCCCTGCATTTCCCTGCTCCAGCCTTGGTCTCCAGCACAGCCATGGAGGCTCTTTGGGCTCCTGAGTGTTCCTGCTGTGTCCATGCCCCCAAGGGCACAAAGCAGCCTCCTCTCTCGGGCACTTGCCTGTTTTCCATGCCTTGCACAGGCGCTGGCCCTGCCCCACAAGGCCTGGGCTGAGTCCTGCCCTGCACGCTCAGCCAGGCTGGGATGGACACTGATGGTTTCTGTGCCAGGCTCTCTGAGCCCAGCCCAGCTCCCTGCAAGCTCTGCCAGCTGCCCTGAGCTCTGTGCAGCACCAAGGGCCTCTCCCCAGCACAGCCCAGCCGGCTCTGGCCCCACAGCTCTGCTCAGCCCAGGCTGCTCTGGCCACTGGCCCCACGGCCTCAGCCCCTGGCCAGGGCACAGCAGCAGCTGCAGCTCAGCCAGGACTCAGCCCCAGCCATGGGGGAAGGGGCTTGGCCAAGGCCAAAGGAGGCTCCCTGGGTGCCCTGCTCCCCTCGGGCTGAGATGCTGAGAGCTCTGCAGCCCCTGCTGCCATCCCATCTGCCCAGGCCAGCACAAGAGCCTGGCCTTGGGGCCCTCCAGAGCTGCTCCTGCTCCAGGCCCAGGGCCCATCCCAGAGCTGGGGCAACCACTAAGCTGTCTTAGGGTGACATTATGGTGCTTGTATCCCCAGTCATGTGTTCTGTTTATGCCTGATATTATGTTCTGCGCCATCAAGACTGACTCTGAAAATGAAGGATTGTTTTCTCTTTTTATCAGCCGGCTCAACTCCCCCCATGGTCTGTGTATAGGAGAGGCTTGGCTTGCTTGCTTGCTTGCTATGTGCTTTTCTTTTACTTTTGCTTATTAGTTAGTTTAGCTAGGCTAGGCAGTCCAATTTTTACCCTGAATTGTTTTTTTTTCCTCCTTCCCTTTCCCTTTCCTGAATAGCATCTGAACCTGCTCCAGACTGGGACCTGGGAAACACCAAGAAACACCGAGAGCCTGCACTTTGTGACCTGCAGCAGCCATCCCCAGCACCGGAGACCGAGAACTGGACAACCACCCCCAGGAGAGACTTTCTGAATTTGTCATCTCTTCAGAACAGTGAAAGAGTTTTGTCATCTGGTGTTGTTTTTGTACTGGGGAGTGTTTTGCTTGTTAAATAAACAGGTTTTTTTCCACTACTCTCCGAGGGAGTTCTTCCCAAACCAGGTGGGGAAGGGGCCGTGAAGGTTTGCTTTCTGGGGGCTCCTTCCGGAGGTCTTCTCCCAGATCTGCCTAATCTAATCTGTCCTAATCTAGGACAAACTAATCTGTGCCCATTTCTGGTCATTGCTTCTCTGATGGGGATGGAGACTCGGCCACTTGGAGGTTGCTGATGAATTTTACTACTCCACAGGCCTCTTCTTTCTTGAGCTCTTCAGTTCAGGAATTCAGTGAGAAAGACTCATAAAGATTTGTTTAAAACTTCCAAACAAGAAAAGCCCATGGGAATAATTGAAGTTTTCAATTCTTCTGTGATGAATTAGACAGATTTCAGAAGTGTATTTAAAGTGAATGTACTGTTTTGCAAACTATGCAGAGAGAACTGTTTTGTCCTGCTTTCCAGTTTTTCCTGTTTAGAGATGGATTTCAGCAATGTCCCATTGATATTGACCCCCAGCACCTCCTAATGCAGTCTGAATAGACGTGAAAATCAAGACCCTTCATGGCTGGCAATCCATCACACTTTGTCCCCAACCCCTCCCCACCATTTCCCTCATCCAAGCCCTGGCACTCAGAGCAGATGAGGAATGGAGTCACACCCAGGGGTGTCCCCAGGGCTCAGGATTGGGGCCGGGTCAGTGAAATCTCTTGATTGCTGATCTGGACGAGGCCATCGAGGGCACCCTCAGTCAGTTCCCAGGTGAGCCCAAGCTGGGTGGGAGTGTGGCTGTGCTGGAGGGCAGGAAGCTCTGCAGAGGGATCTGGACAGGCTGGAGCCATGGGCCCAGGACAATTGGATGAGGTTCACCAAGGCCAAGGGCCGGGTCCTGCCCTGGGCTCACAACCACCCCAAATCCCTGGCTCTGCCCTGCCCCTGATCCCCACAGCCTGTCCTGTTTCCTTCATCCCTGCATTGCCAGGGACTTTCTGGGACAAGGGAGCTCTGCTCTGGGGATGGAGGGAGGTCCAATCGCCACCACTGGAGTGGGAACCAAAACTCATCAGGTTTGTGACCTTTGGGGGTCAGGAACTGGTGAGAGTCAGAGGCACAGAAAGTTTCTCTTCATGGCCAACAGACCATGGTTGAAGAGGACACAATTTAATAACAATCACACTCTTCCCTGAGCTATGTGCAATGTCCCAGCAGCGTCTGATGAGTCCAGCATCCACAGGTGATTTCCGTACTAAATTTGATTTTAGACAAAGGTGGTCTTGTGATAGATAATAAACACAATTAAGTTCTTGTATCAGGATGCTCGTCCTGGTGTGGGGGCAAAACAGCTCAAACAATTCCTGATTTGCAAAGCTGTCAGTGGTGGATGGAGAAGGGAGGTCAGGCTGCTTTTAGTGTTGAGGAAATGCTGAAACCAGCCTGACTCATTTTAACTCCTCCTGGCCTGGCTGATCTCCCCTCTTTCCCCTTCCACCCATTGGCTTCTGTCTCCCACCAGGCCCCCGGTGAAGAGCCTGGCTCTGTGTTCTCCATCCCCTCCTCGCTGGCACTGCCAGGCTGGGATGAGGAGCCCCTCAGCCTTCCCTGCTCCGGGCTGGACAAGCCCAGCTCCCTCAGCCTCTGCTCACAGCCCAAGGGCTCCAGCCCCACCTTGCAGGCCCTTCCCTAACCCTGCTCCAGCTGCCAGACATCTTTCCTGCCCTGGGGAACCCAACCCAGGCCACAGGGACCTGGATAATCCACGTCCTGGATGTCATGGTTACACAGGCCTGGCCCCTTTTCCCCATGTCAGGCTCTGGGGGGGATCCTGTGGAACATCCTTTGGTGGAGGATGTGGCTCCAGGTGGACCGGGGGGATACCAGGGAACAAGGGACCCCACTGGGCATGAACAGCATTGGATTTGTTGGGAGAAACTGTGAGGGGGAGCTGGGGCGGAGTGACCAACCCAGTGACCTCACACAGCCCTCCTGGGATGTCACACAGCCCCTCTGTGATGCCACAGACTGCTCTCAGATGTCACAGTCCATTCTCCAATGTCACACAGCTGGTCTCTGATGTCACAGCCAACTCTGTGATGTCATAGTCTGCTCTGTGATGTCAGACATCTGTCCCATGATGTCACAGCTGGCTCTGTGATGTCACAGAGGCAATCTATGATGCTGTAGCTTCTCAATGACCTCACATAACCCCCTCTGTGATGTCATAGCCCACTCTGTGACCTCGTGTTACCAGATGATAAATTGTCTCCACCAGGTGAGCTGAGACCTGGAGCTTGTTCTCCAAAACCCCAGGCCTATGGAAACCACACAATGCCCATTGTCTCAGAAGGGGAACTGGAAGTTCACCAGCCTCAGTGTCCTGCCAGCTCAGCCAGGCCCACTGGAACATTGGGGTCCACGACCACCAGGGACCACCAGAGAGACCCCCAGGACAGAAGAACACATGGGAAAAGGGGAGGGGAAATACGTTAATGATTTTGGGGAAATGATTATCAGATGTGTGTTTAGTCCAGGACAATCAGTGAATATGTGTGCAAAATACAGAATATGAACAGAAACTTTCCTGCACTCAGCATGCTCGGCTTTGGGAGGAGCTATCCCCCGTGCACCCGGCTGAATAAAGAATGCTGCTTCTTAATGCTGCGTTGGTGTGAAGGAGTTTTCTGTTTTTCCGAATTTTTGGTAATGCTCTCATCCCAAGGAAAGCTCTGTCTCCTGCTGCTCACAAACAGAGAAGGGCTGGTGGCAGATGTGGGGGTCATTGGCTGCCTGGGGCACAGTGACCATGAAATAATCAAGTTTTCAATGATCTGTGAAAGAAGGAGGGGCAGCAACAAAACTTCCACACTGGAATTAGGAAGGGCAGACTTTGGCCTATTTAGGATGGAGATTTGGGGTGTACTGAATCAGGTACTGATTTTTAATGGGAAACAGCCCTTAAAAACAAAGGGGTCCAGGGTGGATGGACACATTTCACGCAAGTAATCTTAAGGGGGAAGGAGTAGCCTGTCCCAGTGTGGCCAAAGATGAGCTGGTGAGGAAAATGACTGCCCTGGCTGCCCGTGGAGCTTTTGTGGGAAAAAAGAGTGTGCATTAACTTTGGACAAATTGTCAGGCAACTTAGCAAGTGTTTAAGGATGTTGTCAGGTTATGCAGTAAAAAAAAAAAAAAAAGAAAGAGGTGTAATCTCAATTAGAGATTAACCTGGCCACTTCTGTGAAAAATAATAAAAATGTGTCTATGAATAAATTAATGGCAAAATGTGGAATAAGGTGAACCCCTACTCTTTATTGGATGCAGTGGAGAATATAGGAACTAAAGATAAGGAAAAGTCCAAGCTACTTAACACCTTGTTTGTATCAATTTTCAATATATGGACAGGTTGTCATCAGGACAAGAGCTCTCCTGACCTGGTAGATGGGGTCAGAATGCAGAACAGGCCTCTGGAATCCAGGAGGAAGCAGCTGGGGACCTGTTGGGCCACTCAGATTCCCACAGGTGTATGGGATCAGATGGGATCCATCCTAGGGGGATGAGGGAGCTGGTGGATGAGCTCCCCAAGCTGCTCTCCATCATTTACCATCAGTCCTGGCTCACCAGGGAGGTCCCAGAGCACTGGAGGTGCCAGTGTGAGCCCATCCCCAAAAAGGGTTGGGAGAAGGATCTTGGGAACTCCAGGCCTGTCAGCCTGACCTCGGTGCCCGGCAAGGTTCTGGAACAGATCACCCTGAGTGCCATCACAGGGCACCCACAGGATGGCCGAGGGGTCAGAGCCAGCCAGTGTGGATTTCAATGTCTGCATGGATGATCTGCATGAGGGGATTGAGTCCAGCATCAGCAAATTTGCAGATGACACCACGGTGGGTGTGGGTGTTGATCTGCTGGAGGATAGGAGGGCTCTGCACAGGGCCCTGGACAGGGTGGATCCAGGAACCAAATCCAACAAGGTGAGGTTTAACAAGTCCAAGTGCCAGGTCCTGCACTTTGGCCACAACAACCCCTGCAGCGCTACAGGCTGGGGACAGAGTGGCTGGACAGCAGCCAGGCAGAAAGGGACCTGCAGGGACTGATGGACAGCAGGCTGGACATGAGCCAGCCGTGTGCCCAGGTGGCCAAGAAGGCCAATGGCTCCTGGCCTGGATCAGGAATGGTGTGGCCAGCAGGAGCAGGGCTGCCCCCAGCTCTGCACACAGACATTGCTGCTGCAGCTTCAGAGGAGGGAACAAAAGGAGGATTTCTGGTGAAAACTTTCCTGTGAGATCCTTTAGTTCATTTAAAGCCACTGAGAGCACAGCTCCTCATTGACACCGTCTGGGGCCACAGCAAAGGTAGAGAGAAACAAAATGAGAAATGGCACAAGGAATGGCCTTTGTGGACAGTCTTAAAAAACTTAAACACAGGGGAAAAACCCCACAACCAAACCAACAGGAGCAATCGAAGATGCCTTTTACTACAAATGATTTGCAGAAGCTGGCCAGCAATTTTGTCAGTGCTACCCAGAGTGCTTTTGTGACAGGAAACTCAGACTTTTTGTCACAGGCATCATGATTAGCAGATCTTGAAATGCTCTCATGTCCCTGAGCACTAAGTCACGGAGAATTAAAGCCACACAGGCCACATCTACAGTGCTCAAACACAGCCCTGTTGCTGCTGCTGCTGCTGAACTAGAATCAGCTGACAGAGGCCATCACAGAAATTGCCTCTGGAGTGTCAAATACAATGAAAAAATCCACCAGGAGAAAGAGAAACCAGAACTTCTCAACACACTTCATTGTTTCTTCCAAGCAGCAGCAGAAAATGGAGATGCCCAGAGGTATTCCCAGCTGCTGCTGGTCCCGGTGGAGCCCAGCCTGCTGCCCAGTCCCAGCGGGAACCTGAGCCCAGCCCGGGGAGCTCCCGCAGTGTCGGGAGCTCAGCGCACACGGGGCCAGGCCCAGAGCTCCAGGCACGGCTGCCCATTGCGGGGCAGCGGCGCAGACGGAATGTCCTGTGGCCCAAACCTCCTGCTCCTGCCTCACAGCGCCCAGCGTTCTCCCCCTCCTGCTCCTCTCCCAGCACGGCACACATTCCAGCTCGGAGGAGGCTTCCCCAGAGAGGGCTCCTTCTCCTGTTTCAGCCTCAGTGTCCCTGCAGAGGAACAGGGCATATTTCAGGCACATCCACAAGCTCCGGGTTCCCATTTCATGGGGATTCTAGGATGAAAATAGCCTTGTTAGGAAGGACAAAAGCGGAAGGAGTGGTGTCGCTGTAGAGCAGGACGGGAACAAAATTGACTCCAAATCAAAGGCAAAGAGAATGAACTCTGATTTATTTCAAATGCACCGCTCTGTTTATAGAGAACATCGTGCGGACTGATTTCATTGGTCCTAGAGTAAAAACATCTCACACCATTGGTGCACAGTGAATGACGCACGGTGGCAGAACCTATCTATCAACAATGTGAACAACAAGATAGATTAGAGAATTATTTACATTCTTTCCCAACTGTCTCCCAGGCTCTCGCCTGGTTAGAAAACCTCTTTTTCTCTCTGACTGAACTGAGAATATCCACATTTGCCTTCCTGATGAACTTTCTCCAGGAAGTTGGCGCTGTGTGCTGGGACCCAGGGTGTGCTGGGTGGGAAAAGCACTTTGGCACTTTTGCACAGAGCTTCCTTGGGGATGTTGAGGGGAGGAACAAAGGTGGGACAAGAGAGAGCTGCAGATCATTGAGAGAGGAACAAGAGTAGGCAAAGTCAAGGGGCAAAGGCATTAAGAAGGCCTTTGTGTCCAGGGGCATCTGCATGGAAACCACCAGGCCTCTGGCAGAAAGGCGGCCATGCCCACCAGGCCTTTGTGACCCACGGTGACATCGTGCCCCGAGGCCATTGTGACACATGTGCATGTCATGACCCTGCTGCCCCACCACCCATGCCAACAGCAAGGCAGCCTGGTCAGGGAGAGCGGGCTGAGGAAGGATGACAGCGTTGCCTTTTGGTCTGCACAGATGTTGACTTCAGGTGTGGGCTGCTTTCACAGCATCACAGAATGACTGGGTTGGAAGAGACCTTCAAGATCATCAAGTCTAACCCATGCCCTAAACACCTTAACTGACCCATGGCACCAAGTGCCATATCCAGTCTTTTTGTGAACATTCCCAGGGATGATGACTCCACCACCTCCCCAGGCAGGCCATTCCAATATTTTATCAGTCTTTCTGTGAAAAACTTTTTCCTAGTATCCAACCTATATTTCCCCTGACACAGCTTGAGACTGTGTCCTCACGTTCTGACATTTGTTGCCTGGAGAAAGAGACCAACCCCACCTGACTACAAACACCTTTCAGGAAGTTGTAGAGCACGATAAGGTCAGCTCTGAGTCTCCTTTTCTCCAGGCTAAGCAACCCCAGCTCCCTCAGTTGTTCCTCACAGGATTTGTGTTCCAAACCCCTCACCAGCCTTGTCACTCTTCTCTCGAGCATCTCAACGTCCTTCCCAAACAGAGGGGCCAGAACAGGACACAGCACTCGAGGAACGGTGCCACTACAGGGGAAGAATGCCAAGTACACCAGTGCCAAGTACAGGGGAAGAATCACTGCCCTGCTCCTGCTGGACGCACCATTCCTGATCCAGGCCAGGAGCCATTGGCCTTCTTGGCCACCTGGGCACACTGCTGGCCCATTTTCATCTGGCTGTTGACCAGTGCCCCCATGTCGGTTTCTGCCTGGGCACTGTCCAGCAACGCCACCACCAGACAATAACATTGCAAGGGGTTATTTGGCCAAAATGCAGGATTTGGCGAGTGATTTTATTAAACTCCATCCCACTGGAATCTGCCCATCCATCCAACTGTTCAGGTCACCCTGCAGAGCCCTTCTGCCTTCCAACAGATGGTAGGAGTAGGTAACTAAGCTTCCAGCTTAGTGTCATCTGCAGTTCTGCTAATGAAAGCCTCAATCCCCTCATCCATGTGGTCAATAAAAATATTGAACAGAGCTGGCCCAGCACAGAGCCCTGAGGGACAGCACTGGTGACTGTCCCCAGCTGGATGCAGCACCGCTCACCACCACTCTCTGGGCCGGCCATCCAGCCAGTTCTGAACCCAGCACAGAGTGCTCCTGGCCCAGCCGTGGGCTGCAGCTTTTCCAGGAGTGTGCTGCGGGAGACAGTGCCAAAGGCCTTGCTGGAGTCCAAATAGACACATCCACAGCCTTTCCTGCATCCACCAGGAGGGTCACCTGGTCATAGAAGGAGACCAGGTTGGTCAAACACGACCTAGCCCTCCTAAACCCCTGCTGGCTGGGTCTGACACCCTGGCCATCCTGTAAGTGCTGTGTGATGGCACTCAGTGTAAACTGTTCCATGACCTTACCGGGTACTGAGGTCAGGCTGACTGGGCTGTAATTACCAGGATCCTCCTTCCCACCCTTGCTGTGAACAGGCATCACATTGGGAAGCTTCCAGTCATCTGGAACCTCACCAGTGAGCCAGGGCTGCTGGTAAATGGTGGAGAGTGGCTTGGCAAGCTCATCTGCCAGCTCCCTATCCCCCTGGGGTGGATCCCATCTGGTCCCATGGATTTATGAACATCCAAGCAGCTCAGCAGTTCTCTGATGGCCTCCTCTTGGATAATGGGTAGACCACTCTGCTCCCTGGCACCATCAAGCAGCCCAGGAGGACAGTTGTCCTGAAGGCAAATCATCTTCTCACTAAAAACTGAGGCAAAAAATGGCATTAAGCACCTCTGCCTTCTCCTCATCTGCAGTTATTAAATTCACTTCCACATCTAATCAAGAACAAAGGTTGGTCTTACCCTTCCTTTTACCATTGATATATATGTAAAAACATTTTTTATTAGCCTTTACAGAAGCTGTCATTTTAAGTTCAAACTGAGCTTTGGCCTCCCTAATTTCTTCCCTTCATGCCCCAGCAAGCCCCTTAAATACTTCCTGAGAGACCTGGCCCTCCTTCCAAAGATGATACATCCTCTTTTTATTCCTACGTTCCTTCAAAACCTCCTTTCCCATCCAGACTGGACATTTGCCTTGTCGGCTCATCTTTCAGCACACAGGGACAGTCTGTTCCTGTACCCTCAAGATCTCTGTTTTGAAGCTCGCCCACCTTTCCTGAACTCTTTTGTTTTCAAGGGTTGCTTCCCAAGGAACTCTCTGTATAAGTCTCCTAAGTAGGCCAACGTCTGCCCTCCAGAAGTCCAATGTAAGAGTCTTATTGGTGTTCTTCCTCATTTCACCAAATATCGAGAATTCTATAATTTCATGATCACGGTGCCCCAAGCAGCCTCCAACCACCACATCTCCCACCAGCCCATCTCTATTTACAAACAACAGATCTAACATAGTCCTTCCCCTGGTGGGCTCACTTACCAGCTGCAGCAAAATGTTGTACTCCATGCACTCTAAAAATTTCCTGGACTGCCTCTTTTCTGCTGTATTGAGTTCCCAGCAGATGTCCAGCAGGTTGAAGTCACCTACAAGAACAAGGGCTGATGATCCAGAAATATTCTCTAGCTGCTTGAAAAATAACCTGTCCACCACTTCTTCCTAGCTGGGTGGACGATAACAGACTCCCAGTAGGATGTCAGCCTTGTTGGCCTTCCCTTAATTCTTACCCATTGGCATTTGACTTCATCTCATAAGTTTCAATACTTATGGTGTCAAAAGCCTCCCCAATGTAAAGGGCCACCCCTCCACCTCTTCTCCCTCTCCTGTCTCTCCTGAAGAGCTTGCAGCCATCCAGTGCAGTGCTCCAGCCATGTGAGTCGTCCCACCCTGTTTCTGTGATGGCAATTACATCACAGCTCTGCTGCTGCACCATGGCCTCCAGCTCTTCTTGTTTGTTACCCATGCTGTGTGCATTGGTGTACATGCACCTCAGCTGGGCTGCTGATTTCACCCCTAACTCAGGCTTGCCACCCATGAGCCTGCTTCCAGACAAACCCAGCCGCATCCCCTTCCCCTTCAGACCTAGTTTAAAGCCCTGTCAACAAGTTCTGCCAGTTCATGAGCTAAAATTCTTCTGCCCTTCACAGAAAGATGGAGCCCATCTGGTCCAAGCAGGCCAGGTGCTGTGAAAGTTGCCCCATGGTTAAGGAATCCGAAATTTTGTCGATGACACCAACCCTTGAGCCACTCGTTGATAATGTGAGCTCTCCTATTGCTTTCAGCCTTTTTCTCAGACTCCAAAGGGACTGAGGAAAAGACTGTCTGTGCCCCTGTCCTATTAACCACCTGACCCAATGCCCTAAAGTCCCTTTTAATTGCCCTGACACTCCTCTTTTCAGTCTCATCACTGCCAGCCTGGGGTATCAGCAGTGGGCAATAATCAGAGGGCTGAATCAGCCCAGGCAGTGTGTCAGTGATATCCCGTACCCGGGCCCCAGGGAGGCAGCAGACCTCTCTGTGGGGTGGCTCTGGTCAACATATGGGGCCCTGTGTTCCCCTCAGGAGGGACTCACCCACCATGATTACCCTTCTTTCCTTTATGGTGTTAGAGGTGGTGATCTGTCTCACAGATGAATCATAATTGGGAGGTTCACTGGGCAGATAATTTTCTTCTAATCTTCCTGACTCTCTAGATCCAGGAGCTCATGCCTGTTCTGAAGTGGCACCTGACTAAGGGATGGGGGCCGAGAGGAGTTTTTATTAATACTTCCCCAAGCAGGGACCCATTTCCAGTCCCCTTCATCTCCCAAGCATTCTTCTATTGCCTGACAGTGGGAGGCATGGGAGTCCTCTGACCCTTGGTGGGCCTCCCGTAAGGATGGAAGGGCTGAACTCCACCAATCTATTTCCCTTTCACTTTCCCTGATACTCCTTAGTCTTTCAACTTCCTCTCTACGCTCGGCCACCAGTGTGAGGAGATCATTCACCTGTTCACACCGCAGGCAGATTTCCTCTGCAATGCCCCTGAAACCACTGCTAAGCTCAAACAGTCCACACAAGAATGAGTCTGTACAGACACATCCTGCCTGGAGGGTTCCATTTGGTTACACAGATTTGCAGTAACTAGCGTTTTTGGTTGTGTGAAGACCATTACTAACAGAAACCCTGAAACCAAACAACAAAAACACCAAAAGCAACACACAGCAAACCTTTCCAACAGGGGCCACCTGGAAACCTGCAACCCTGCCTGCGCAAACTGCGTGCAAACTGCTACACAAACTGCCATGCCACGCCCTCAAAGCCCCTGCTTTCCTTCTCCAGGTCATCGCACTCCCCAGAGGCCTCTTTTAAAGCCCCTGCTTCACACCACAGCCGAGAAAAACCCCACCGTACGCCTGCGCTGACGAACGAGCACAACACAACCCACCTGCTAAGCAGCATTATGGAGGTGAATCCCCATCCTGCCCCAGGGAGGGTGGTTTAGGAGCTTAGAAATGCTCCTTGGGCCACAGCATTGCAGGTAAATGAAGGCAAACCCATTCTCTCTTCACATGGCAAAGAGGAAAATGGCTCCCTGGATACCCGCAACATGGACCGGAGAAAGATAACCCCAGATGAATGACCTTGTTTCCCCACCTCCACAAAAACCACCGGGACTCCAGCGCAGAGAAGCACAGGGTGACCAAGGATGGATGGGACACTGCTGGAGCCAAGAGTCGTGTGCTGTCCTCTTTTTGATCTCTTCCCCACCCCACTCCCGATCTTCCCCACACCCATGCACCCCCACTCTTTCCTTCCCCAACCCATCCTCCATCTTTCCTCTCTTTCCTTCTCACTCTCCTGTCTCCTATCCCTTTCTATCTGTCTACGGCACATTTATTGTTAAATAAATTCCCTGTTGTTGACTTTTGTAGACAATCTCCTGGACTGCTGATCGTTCTCAAAGGAGAACCCAAAATACAGATAAACATAGCTTGGCCCACGCGCTGAAGACCCTCACTTCTTTATTTATGCCAATTGATTAGCATAAATCATAATAAATATAACTTTAGTTCAATTCTGCGCCATGCACCACATGTCTTCTACAGATGCGGTTGCAATCTGCTGTAATAGCAATTAAAAGGGAAGGCGATAACGGCACCTTGACCACTGATAAACTAAAGGTAATTTGGAATTATGACAGTCTCTTTCAAAGGGTTTCCAATCTTGGTGACATCTTGTTAATGACACTTATTATCCCATTGAGGGTAAAGCCACAGCTTTTCTTTTAACAATACTCTATGCCTTATACCCAGTTATAGTGCTGATTAAATCCCAATGGAGCTGTCCTCTGCCTGTTAGAACATACCAGTGTGAGCCCCAAATGGGAGCAAATGGCCAACTGTGGATGTTGATGCCTGACTGGACAGGAACAGCAAGGATTTATTTGTGAAAATAATACTATTGTCAACTAAGACATTTGCCTTGACCTTTAAGAAAACGTCAATATTGTGTTGAAACCCCAGCAACTGTGCTTGCATATGTTGGAAATGGATGTATCTGTATGAGAACTCTGTGTGATTCTATGTTTACAGAAAACACCACCTGAGAGACATCTGATCGCTCTAATAGCTGTATCTGTAGTTTTAGCAAAATGATGGGCTGCAGCTTTAACAATTCAGCTCCCTCAGAACTCACCAATTGCTACAGTCCAACTGCACACCGTGTCAAGTTTCATTGCCTGTCACTGCTGGAGTGAATCTGGCATTGGCAAGAAACTGTTGCAATGGTCTGAGTCCATGCTGAAATGGACAACAGCACACCAGACAAGGAACCCACATTACCACCCATCGTCAGGCAGAGAAGATACACCATGTCCTGGAAAGAGGGAAGAAAGATTGAGAACATTGCTGGTGGGAAACTATTTTTGGATGGCCACACAGAGCAACTGGAATTTTGAATTTAATGTTGTAGTTTTGTTCGTTTTGGCTATATTCTGCTTACTGTTTATATTCATCCTGTATATCCTGTCAGAAGATAAACCAAATTATATCCATCCAACATGTAAACCACATACCGTGAACTCAGTACATGAAATGTAATATAATTGCAGAATTTCTGAACCATAAATTAGAAAACTTATCAATTAACGGTACCCTTACCTCTAATCTGCAATTCGCCACATCTTTTTGACAAAGACGCAAGAGATAACTGAATTACCGTTCAAGGAGTTGGTAATTTGTATTAAATGTAGCCACAGGGTAAAGGGACTCAGAGCTGGGCACAGGATATGAGGTGTGGCCTCCCCAGTGCCCAGCAGAGAGGGACAATCAGAGCCCGGTCCTGCTGCCCACACTATTGCTGGCACAGACAACCAGGATGCCCCTGGCATATTCCTGACCAGAATCCCTCCCTCCCCACCCTGCCCCCAATCCCTGCAATAAAGAATGGACATTTTCCTTGGCCCTACTTTGTTATTAATCTTTTTTAAAAAAACACACTTTTTATAGTCTTCCACAGTAGCCATCAGAGTAATTTCAAATGGAGCTTTTGCCTTCCTGATGATCTTTCTCCAGGAGGTCGGGGCTGAGGGCTGGGACCCAGGGTGGGCTGGGTGGGAAAAGCTCTTTGGCACTTTGGTCCAAGCAGCAAATGGTGAGGGACAGGGATGGAGGGACAGCTTGCAGAGGGACAGCCCTGGGGCAGAGACAGCCAGGCCGGGCACCAGGCCATGCTCTGTGGAGGGGACAGTGCTGGGATGGGCCAGGCACAGCAATGCCCCAGAGGCAGCGAGCCCAGCTGGGAACCCGGCCCAGCCTGGCTGCTGTGGCCAGCACCTGCCCTGGGGCCAGGCCTGGGCATGCTGGCACATGGGGGACACTGTGCCCACACAGCCACCTCCATCCCGTGCCTCCTCCTGCTTCCCACAGGTGACCCACAGGCAGCCACAGGCGGCACCTCAGGTCACCTGGACGAACAACACGCCTCACAGCAGTGTCACAGGGCCACAGAGACTGTCCATGTCGGACTTGCTGTCTCTCCACGGCCCTCAGTTGCCACTGGTACCTCCCTGCCAGCTCAGCCCTGAAATGCAAAGAGCAGCCTCTGGTACCTCCCTGCCAGCTCAGCCCTGAAATGCAAAGAGCAGCCTCTGCGAGGGTCAAGCTGCCCCATCTGCCAGCACCAGCAGCAGGAGCAGCCCCTGGGTTTTCTCCCGGAGGCACAGCACGTGCTGTGGGCCCCGTGGCCAGAGGCCAGCCAGAGATGGTACCACCTTCACCAAGGGGCACTCTGGCTGCTGCTGGGGCCTGGGAAACGCCTGCCCTGGCAAGGAGAACAGAAGGGCTCTGGTGTGGCTCAGCAGCAAGGCAGGGCCATCACCTGCCACCGGTGCAACCCGCACCCGGTCTGCAGATCCGCACTGGGACCCAGGCGGCTTGGAAGCACCTGGGGCGCTCTGAGATAGAGGAGCTCATCAAGGTGCAGGAAGGGCATGGGGGCAACACCTGCAGTGACCTGTTGAGAGGCCTGGGCCCACACCTGCGTGAGAACAGGTCCGTCAGGTCCACCTTGAGAACCCCCAAGTGGTTAAGTGCCCGCCAAGAGGCAGAGGGATTTCGTCGGCCAGCGGAGGAAACTGCGTGCCGCAAGTGACTGTGCCCAGAGGATGAGGAGGCTTTGATGCAGCATCTGCGGGAAAAGAGGGAGGAGCTGGAGGAGGTGGAAGACAAAGTCCATGAAAAGATGTTTAGAGCCATCTTCTCCTCCTTGGATGACACAGAAAGCCCCATGAGGTCCAAGTGCATCCTCAAGGATGCATCAAGCTTCACCCTGGAGCCAGCTGCAGGCCCCTGGGTCCCACTCAGCACTTGCAGTGTGATCAATGATGCCACAGGAGAGACACAAACCTCCTCAGAACTTGTGTCTCTTGACCAGTTGCTGGCTGAGCTGTGCCCTGTCTGGGACAACTCGCTGTCATGCGATGCTCTCCTCAAGGACTCCACGGGAGAGACAGGAAACAACTCAGGGATTGCACATCCTCACCTGTTGGCAGGCCTGTGCCCTGTCTCTGGTGACTCGCCATCCTGCGCCTTTCTAGACGAGCTCCTGGAAATGTGGGAGGAAGAAGAGCTCCAAGACAGAGCAGGGGCAGGAGGGAGTGACAGCGAGCCAGAGAGCCCGTTGTCTCTCCCGCTGCAAGAGAAGGAAGCAGAACCACCAGCTTCTCCCATGGACAGCGATCCCTGCATCCAGCTGCACAGCGAGCCCCTCCCCACGGCCTCACTCGAAGACCCAAATATGTCTGTGGGTTGTGCCTTGCCTGCTGGCCCTGCGGACAAGGCTGAAGAAGCTGGCATGGAGGCTGGCCGTGCCCAGCCTGCCCCTCCACAGGAAAAGCCCTGTGGGGATGAGCTGCCGGCAGGAGCTTGCCCAGTGCCTGCCCAGCCCCTGGCACGCAGGGTTCCTGCCTGCCCCGCTGGCAGTGCAGCCGTCCCGCAGCCCCCGGCCCCACGGCGATGGCGCTCCATGGCCAAGACAGCCTGACGGGCTCTGCGCCGCCTCTTCTCCTTCAGCTGCCTCAGGGGGCAGCCAGAGGAGTGAGCCCAGGGCCAGCACAAGGACGATGCCGAGAGATGCCGGATCACCCTGAGGACACCCAGCTCCCAGGGACAGCAGCAGCTCCCAGAGCAAACGGCAGCAGGGAGAGAAAAACCCGGGGTACACACCAATGGATGGGTGAGTGGCACCCAAGGCAGGGTGACAAGGACCAACGTGACACTGCTGGTGACAAGCGTCCGGACCTGTCCTTTGTTTGATCATTTCCCCACCGCACCACAGCCTTGCTTTTCTCCCTCTTTCCTTCTCACTCTCCTGTTTTCAGTCCGTTTCAACCTCTCTACCCCACATTTATTGTAAAATAAAATCCCCATTGTTGCCTTTGGTAGATGATCTCCTTGGCACCTTAATTCATGCAGAAGCATCTCACACTAATCAAATCTTAATGGGGGCACACTTGTGCACACAGCACTTGAGGTGTGACCACACCAGTGCCCAGCAGAGAGGGAAAATCAGAGCCCTGGTCCTGCTGGCCACACTATGGCTGACACAGAATACAAGGATGCCCCTGGCATATCCCTGACCAGTATTCCACCCTCCCCCGCCCTCCCCATATGAAATAAAAAATGGACATTATCCTTGGCCCTACTTTGTTATTAACCTTTTTAAAAAACACACTTTTTATAGTCTTCCACAGTAGCCACCAGATTTAGTCCAAATTGAGCTTTTGCCTTCCTGATGATCTTTCTCCAGGAACTTGGGGCCGAGTGCTGGGACCCAGGGTGGGCTGGGTGGGAAAAGCACTTTGGCACTTTTGCACAGAGCTTCCTTGGGGATGTTGAGGGGAGGAACAAAGGTGGGACAAGAGAGAGCTGCAGATCATTGAGAGAGGAACAAGAGTAGGCAAAGTCAAGAGGCAAAGGCATTAAGAAGGCCTTTGTGTCCAGGGGCATCTGCATGGAAACCACCAGGCCTCTGGCAGAAAGGCGGCCATGCCCACCAGGCCTTTGTGACCCGCGGTGACATCGTGCCCCGAGGCCATTGTGACGCATGCACATGTCATGACCCTGCTGGCCCCACCACCCATGCCAACAGCAAGGCAGCCTGGTCAGGGAGAGCGGGCTGAGGAAGGATGACAGCGTTGCCTTTTGGTCTGCACAGATGTTGACTTTAGGTGTGGGCTGCTTTCACAGAATCACAGAATGACTGGGTTAAAAGAGACCTTCAAGATCATCAAGTCTAACCCATGCCCTAAACACCTTAACTGACCCATGGCACCAAGTGCCATATCCAGTCTTTTTGTGAACATTCCCAGAGATGATGACTCCCCCACCTCCCCAGGCAGGCCATTCTGATATTTTATCACTCTTTCTGTGAAAACTTCTTCCTAGTCTCCAACCTATATTTCCCCTGACACAGCTTGAGACTGTGTCCTCACGTTCTGACATTTGTTGCCTGGAGAAAGAGACCAACCCCACCTGACTACAAACACCTTTCAGGAAGTTGTAGAGCGCGATAAGGTCACCTCTGAGTCTCCTTTTCTCCAGGCTAAGCAACCCCAGCTCCCTCAGTTGTTCCTCACAGGATTTGTGTTCCAAACCCCTCACCAGCCTTGTTGCTCTTCTCTCGAGCATCTCAACATCCTTCCCAAACAGAGGGGCCAGAACTGGACACAGCACTCGAGGAACGGTGCCACTACAGGGGAAGAATGCCAAGTACACCAGTGCCAAGTACAGGGGAAGAATGACCTCCCTGCTCCTGCGGGCTACACCATTCCTGATCTAGGCCAGGAGCCATTGGCCTTCTTGGCCACCTGGGCACACTGTCAGACCATGTTCAGCTGGCTGTTGGCCAGTGCCCCCAGGTCCCTTTTAGCCTGGGCACTGTCCAGCAACGCCGCCACAAGCCTATAACATTGCAGGGGGTTATTGTGGCCAAAATGCAGGACTGGGCACTTGGACTGATTAAACTTCATCCTTTTGGCCTCTGCCCATCCATCCAACCATTCCAGGTGTCCCTGCAGAGACCTCCTGCCTTCCAACAGATGGTAGGAGTAGGTAACTAAGCTTCCAGCTCAGTGTCATCTGCAGATTTACTAATGAAAGCCTCAATCCCCTCATCCATGTGGTCAATAAAAATATTGAACAGAGCTGGCCCAGCACAGAGCCCTGAGGGACAGCACTGGTGACTGTCCCCAGCTGGATGCAGCACCACTCACCACCACTCTCTGGGCCGGCCATCCAGCCAGTTCTGAACCCAGCACAGAGTGCTCCTGGCCCAGCCGTGGGCTGCAGCTTTTCCAGGAGTGTGCTGTGGGCAACAGTGTCAAAGGCCTTGCTGGAGTCCAAATAGACACATCCACAGCCTTTCCTGCATCCACCAGGAGGGTCACCTGGTCATAGAAGGAGACCAGGTTGGTCAGACACGACCTAGCCCTCCTAAACCCCTGCTGGCTGGGCCTGACACCCTGGCCATCCTGGAAGTGCTGTGTGATGACACTCAGTGTGAACTCTTCCATGACCTTACCGGGTACTGAGGTCAGACTGACTGGCCTGTAGTTACCAGGATCCTCCTTCCCACCCTTGCTGTGAATGGGTGTCACATTGGGCAGCTTCCAGTCATCTGGGACCTCACCAGTGAGTCAGGGCTGCTGGTAAATGATGGAGAGCGGCTTGGCAGCTCATCTGCCAGCTCCCTCATCACCCTGGGCTGGATCCCATCTGGTCCCATGGATTTATGAACATCCAAGCAGCTCAGCAGTTCTCTGACTGCCTCTTCTTGGATAACAGTGGTCCACTCTGCTCCCTGACACCATCTACCAGCCCAGGAGGACAGTTGT
The DNA here is from genome assembly GCF_031753505.1 of Anomalospiza imberbis. NCBI lineage: Eukaryota > Metazoa > Chordata > Aves > Passeriformes > Viduidae > Anomalospiza > Anomalospiza imberbis. The sequence continues at coordinate 1,076,159 of NC_089715.1, read as the reverse complement.
CCTGAAGGCAAATCGTCTTCTCACAAAAAACTGAGGCAAAAATGGCGTTAAGCACTTCTGCCTTCTTCTGATCTGCAGTTATTAAATTCCCTTCCACATCTAATAAAGAAAAATGGTTGGTCTTACCCTTCCTTTTACCATTGATATATTTATAAAAACATTTTTTATTATCCTTTACAGAAGCTGCCATTTTAAGTTCAAACTGAGCTTTGGCCTCCCTAATTTCTTCCCTTCATCCCCTAGCAAGCCCCTTAAATACTTCCTGAGAGACCTGCCCCTCCTTCCAAAGATGATACATCCTCCTTTTATTCCTAAGTTCCTTCAAAACCTCCTTGCCCATCCAAACTGGACGTTTGCCTCATTGACTTGTCTTTTGGCACAGAGGGACAGTCTGTTCCTGTGCCCTCGAGATCTCTGTTTTGAAGCTTGCCCACCTTTCCTGAACTCCTTTGTTTTCAAGGGCTGCTTCCCAAAGAACTCTCTGAATAAATCTCCTAAGTAGGCCAAAGTCTGCCCTCCAAAGTCCAATGTAAAAGTCTTATTAGTGTTCCTCCTGACTTCACCAAATATTGAGAATTCTATAATTCCAAGATCACTGTGCCCCAAGTGACCTCTAACCACCACATCTCCCACCAGCCCATCTCTATTCACAAACAACAGATCCAACATAGTCCCTCTCCTGGTGGGCTCACTCACCAGCTGCGACAAAAAAATTGTCCTCCACAAACCCTAAAAAATTCTTGGACTGCCTCTTTTCTGCTGTATTGAGTTCCCAGCAGATGTCCAGCAGGTTGAAGTCGCCTACAAGAACAAGGGCTGATGATCCAGAAACATTCTCTAGCTGCTTATAGAATGAGTTGTCCACCACTTCTTCCTGGCTGGGTGGGCAATAACAGACTCCCAGTAGGATGTCAGCCTTGTTGGCCTTCCCCCTACGTCTCACCCACAGACATTCAATTCCATCTTCATAAGTTTCAATACTTATAGTGTCAAAAGCCTCCCTAATGTAAAGGGCCACCCCTCCACCTCTTCTCCCTTTCCTGTCTCTCCTGAAGAGCTTGCAGCCATCCAGTGCAGCGCTCCAGCCATGTGAGTCGTCCCACCCTGTTTCTGTGATGGCAATTACATCATAGCTCTGCTGCTGCACCATGGCCTCCAGCTCTTCTGGTTTGTTACCCATGCTGTGTGCATTGGTGTACATGCACCTCAGCTGGGCTGCTGATTTCACCCCTCACTCAGGCTTACCACCCATGAGCCTGCTTCCAGACAACCCAGCTGCACCCCCTTCCCCTTCAGACCTAGTTTAAAGCCCTCTCAACAAGTTCTGACAATTCATAAGCTAAAATTCTTCTGCCCTTCACAGAAAGATGGAGCCCGTCTGCTCCAAGCAGGCCAGGTGCTGTAAAAGTTGCCCCATGATTAAAGAATCCCAAATTTTGTCAATGACACCAACCCTTGATCCACTCGTTGATAATGTGAGCTCTCTATTGCTTTCACTGTTTTTCTCAGACTCCAAAGGGACTGAGGAAAAGACTGTCTGTGCCCCTGTCCTATTAACCACCTGACCCAATGCCCTAAAGTCCCTTTTAATTGCCCTGACACTCCTCTTTTCAATCTCATCACTGCCAGCCTGGGGTATCAGCAGTGGGCAATAATCAGAGGGCTGAATCAGCCCAGGCAGTGTGTCAGTGATATCCCGTACCCGGGCCCCAGGGAGGCAGCAGACCTCTCTGTGGGGTGGGTCTGGTCGACATAGGGGGCCCTCTGTTCCCCTCAGGAGGGAGTCACCCACCACGATTACCCTTCTTTCCTTTTTGATGTTAGAGGTGCTGATCTGTCTCACAGATGAATCATAACTGGGAGACTCACTGGGCAGATAATTTTCTTCTAAACCATCTGGCTGACTCTCCAGATCCAGGGGATCATACAGAATCTGAAGTGGCACCTGGCTTGGGAGAGGGGGTTGGGAGGGATTTTTATTAATACCTCCTCGAGTAGGTACCCACTCCCACTCCCCTTCATCGGCCAGGTGTCCTTCTATAGCCTGACAGTGGGAGGAGTGGGAGACAGCGGGAACCAAGGAGAGCATTGCTGCACTGCCAGACCTCATGGAACCAAGGATCCATTGTGACACTGCAGGGCCCTGGGCACCACGGTGCCATTGTGACACTGCAGGGCCCAAGGATCCAAGGGACTTTGTGACACCAGAGGGACATTGTGACACTGGGAGGCCTCATGGAATCATGGAGACCATTGGGACACTCTGGGGCCTCATGGAACCGTGGTGACACCAAGTTGTCTGGGGGTGTTGATCTGCTGGAAGGCAGGAGGGCTCTGCAGAGGGCCCTGGACAGGCTGGATCCAGAGGCCAAATCCAACACGTTGAGGTTTAACAAGTCCGTGTGCTGGGTCCTGCACCTAGGCCACAACAACCCCTGCAGCGCTACAGGCTGGGGACAGAGTGGCTGGACAGCAGCCAGGCAGAAAGGGACCTGCAGGGACTGATGGACAGCAGGCTGGACATGAGCCAGCAGTGTGCCCAGGTGGCCAAGAAGGCCAATGGCTCCTGGCCTGGATCAGGAATGGTGTGGCCAGCAGGACCAGGGCAGTGATTCTTCCCCTGTGCTCAGCACTGCTTGGGAAGCACCTCGAGTGCTGTGTCCAGTTCTGGGCCCCCCAATTTAGGAAGGACCTGGAAGAGCTGGAGCATGTCCAGAGAAGGGCAACAAAGCTGGTGAGGGGTCTGCAGCACAAGTCCTGTGAGGAGCAGCGGACGGAGCTGGGGTATTTTATCCTGGAGAAGAGGAGGCTCAGGGGAGACAAGGCGCTGTCAGGGCACAGGTTGGACTTGATGATCTCCAAGGTCTTTTCCAGCCTTGCTGATTCTGGGATTCTCTGAAACCACCCTTGGAGCAGTTGCAGGAGGAGCCCTGGGCCTCCTCTTCAGAAGCTCCAGCAGCCCAGGTCCCTCAGCTTCTCCTCACAGCCCCAAAGCCCATCCTGTCAGTCCTGCAGAGCCTCTGCAGCCCCTCCTCACTGCCCAGAACAGGCAGCCCCACAGCCAGACACAGCAGCCCAGATGTGCCCCCCTGGCCTGGGCTGCCTCTGGCAAGGGAGCAGCACGAGGCACTGCAGGAGCCTGCAGACAATTCCTGCAGCACTTGTGGGATGATCCCGCTCCCCAAGGGCCGTTCCCATGGTGCCAAGTCAGGAACTGGAATGGGGAGTGGGGCCAGAGAGGAAAGGGCAAACAGGGATGGGCTGTTTGCAGGGGAGGGAACAGGGCTGGGCAATGGGAAGAAATTTGTAGCAAGAAGAGTAAAGAAAGCAAAGGTGAAGCCAAGGAAATGCTCAGGGCAGTCTGGGGGTGGCTGCAAGGCAGCCCTGGCTCTGAGCAACAGCGTCTGCAGTGAGACAGGAAAATCCCAGCTGATGGGAACAAACTTTCTGGCTGACTGCAGAGGCCAGGACAAAGCTGAGTGGTTTCCCTGGCGTCCCCCAGCCCTTCCTGGCCCCAGGGGCTGCTGGCATTTGTGCTCCCTCAGGTTCATGTCCCCACAGCAGCAGCATGGGGGTGCTCCCGCCTGCTGTGTGCAATGCAAACAGAGGCTCCTGAGCCAGTGCTGCCGTGGCTGTGCCTGCAAGGATGCGGCACCTGTGTGAGCTGGGGGAGTGGCCAGGGCTGCAGAGGGGGGATGTTGTTGGCAGCTCCATGAGGACGCTCTGGGACGCTGCCCTGGGCTGTCCAGCGCACTGGGGATGGATCAGCCCCTGCTCTGCTGCTCCTTCCCGTCTCCCCCAGGGCCCTTGCAGAGCACCAGCCATGCTGTCTGCCCCCAGCCTGCCCACGGCCAGCCTGGGGCTGCTCACGGGGGTTTTCTGTGCTGAGCATTGGCCTGGCCGTGTCCTTGAGAGAGCCTGGGCAAGGAGCCTGGAGCCCCCAGGCCCTGGCCTGAGGCGTCAGCGCTGCCCCAGCAGCGCCCATGGGCTGTCCCTGCTGCAGCCCGGGCACTGCCACCCCCAGGACTGTGCCCGGCCCCGAGAGCACTCAGGCCCTGCAGCAACACCAGGGCCACCAGGGCAGCGGGGCAGGGCCACGGGAGCAGCACTGGCAACACCAAGCACAGCCCGCCATTGACACAGTCTGTGTCCACAGGGAAGGTGGGGAGAAACAAAAGGAGAAATGGCACAAACAATGACATTTTTTTGTGGAGAATATTGAAAAAGGAAAACAAAGGTAATGGACTTTCAAAATGAAACCAACAAGAAGTATCAGAGATGACTTTTATTACAAGTGATTTGCAGAAATTGGCCAGCAGTTTAATGTCCCTGAAAGCATCCAGTCATCAGTCTCCTCACTGCAGCCTTGAGCTCCTGGTTCCTCAGGCTGTAGATGAGGGGGTTCAGGGCTGGAGGCACCACCGAGTACAGAACTGACAGGGTCAGATCCAGGGATGGGGAGGACATGGAGGGGAGCTTCAGGTGAGCAAACATAATAGTGCTGAGGAACAAGGAGACCACGGCCAGGTGAGGGAGGCAGGTGGAAAAGGCTTTGTGCCGTCCCTGCTCAGAGGGGATCCTCAGCACGGCCCTGAAGATCTGCACATAGGAGAAAACAATGAACACAAAACAACCAAATGCCAAACAGGCACTAACTGTAATAAGCCCATGTTCCCTGAGGTGGGATGTGGAGCAGGAGAGCTTGAGGATCTGGGGGATTTCACAGAAGAACTGGCCCAGGGCATTGCCATGGCACAGGGGCAGGGAAAATGTATTGGCTGTTTGCAGCAGAGCATTGAGAAAGGCACTGGCCCAGGCAGCTGCTGTCATGTGGGCACAAGCTCTGCTGCCCAGGAGGGTCCTGTAGTGCAGGGGTTTGCAGATGGACACGTAGCGGTCGTAGCACATGGTGGTAAGGAGATAAAACTCTGCTGAGATGAAGAACAGAAAGAAAAAGAGCTGTGCAGCACATCCTGTGTAGGAGATGGTGCTGGTGTCCCAGAGGGAATTGTGCATGGCTTTGGGGACAGTGGTGCAGATGGAGCCCAGGTCGCTGAGGGCCAGGTTGAGCAGGAAGAAGAACATGGGCGTGTGCAGGTGGTGGCCGCAGGCTACGGCGCTGATGATGAGGCCGTTGCCCAGGAGGGCAGCCAGGGAGATGCCCAGGAAGAGGCAGAAGTGCAGGAGCTGCAGCTGCCGCGTGTCTGCCAGTGCCAGCAGGAGGAAGTGGCTGATGGAGCTGCTGTTGGACATTGGCTGTGGCTGACCATGGGGACCTGTTCATGGAGAAAGGACAGTGAAGAGTTAGAGGAGATATCTGTAACCAAAATCAAAGCCATTTCCCCATCTCAATGCCCTGGAACACACATAGACAGCCTTTTGTGTTCAAGAGTTCTGGGGTTTTCTTCATAAGCTCCCCCCATGTCTCTCCAGGTATTCTTGAATATCAGAAACCCTCAGCATTTCTGCTGCTCTCAGGGAGAACAGATCAAGTTCTGTGAGGCAATGTGAGTAGAGGAGAGTAAGGGGAGATGGTCTGTCATTCTGACCTCTTCAGATTTTCTCTGGGCTTTAACCTTTCTCAGGTAGAGGGTGATCACCTTGCCACACTTCCCCTAAAATGTCACCAAGCACTGATGAGAGCAGATGGATCCACCACAGCCCAGCTCCACATTTGTAGCCAAGGACTCACGTTGCTCATTTCATCAAGCCAACAGCATTTTCAGTGTCAGAACACCTCTGCCTTTCCCCATCAATCTTGTAACTCAGAGATGCTCTAGGACAGGTTTGCATCCTGGATTGGAGCTCCCAGCTTGGACCGAAATCTCAGGGAATCTTCCAAGTGTCCTTCTGATGGCACTGGATGCAGGGAGATGCAGCTCCTTCCCTGGCTGCACTGACAGCATTGCCCAGAGCCGGGCACTGGGGACAGCTGTGTCACCCTGAGCCAGCTGTGCCCCCTCCCAGAGCCCCCAGTGCCGGGCAGCTGCTCCCAGCCCTGTGCTCTGCAGAGGGAACTGGGCCCGGGGCTGCAGAGCTGCCCCACGGCTCTGCTGCAGCTCTGCCTGCACAGGAGGGGCTGCACGCCTTGGAGCCCCGGCCCTGAGGGCAGAGGCTTGGCTGGGGGGACAGGAGGGAGGGGGCTTGTTCAGAGGGAGGGGCTGCACTGGAGGGGATCCTCTGGACATCTCTAAACTCTCCCTGTCACAACATTTGCTGGGTTTGCTTTCTCTCCTTCCCTGATCTTCTCTCTGCTTCCTGGGGATTTTCCTCCTGCAGGTGTTTCCCTGTGCCTGATCTCTCCCTGCCAGCACTCACAGACCCCAAATCTCTGTGTACTCTCCTTGGCCTGACAGAACCCTGCCTGTTTTCAGGGCACTGGCTGGGGGCAGGTTCTGTTTGCATCTTGGAGAAAGGACAGCTCAAACTGAGCCTGATGGCTCCAGCAGAGGTGATGCTGATGCTGTCCATGGGCAGAGTGTCTGCAAGCACATTAGGGATCTCCTGTGAACCTATTGATCACTTAAAGTAACAGTTCAGATGTCTCATGCACTTGTCAAAATTCATAATCAATAATTCATATTAATCCTTTAATATTTATTTTTCCATCCCTGCCATTCTCCAGTAGTAAGAAACTGGATACAAACTCTTTGGAGATTTCCTCATTTTTGTCAAAATCCTTGTTTTGGAAACATTCTATGATTGATCAGAACCCCCCAGCATGTCAGAGCTTCATGAGCATTTCACCTCCCCTGCACCAGAAATACTCAGAGTTGTACTCACAGGGTCTGTGGGCATTGGGATGTTCCAGCTGTAGGAGATCACTCCAGGAGCTGCAGCTGCATTGTCCTGCAGCCAGAGGTTCCTGTGCCAAGGGCTGCCAGGGATTCTGCCCCAGGCACTTCTCAGCACCTTCCCAGCCCTGACTGATGGAAGCTCTCTGTGCCTCTGTGCTGTGCCCGGGCTGGCTGCAGGCAGTGCCCCAGCCCTGCTGGGCTGGGAGAAGAGCTGTTCATCCAGAGAAATGTGCTTTTGAAGCTCTCCTTGGTTGCCAGGATCACCCTCTGTGCCAGGAGCCTGGCCCAGCTCAGCAGCACAGACACAGCACAAGGACTTTAATGACCCTCTGGGGCTTTGTGCTCAGGCCCTGAACATCAGGCCCTGAGAGGGAGCTGCAGAAACCTCTCCAGAGCTCCAAGTCAGAATCCAGCTCCAAAGTTTTTCTGACTTTTAATGGGTCCCACTGAGGGACACGACTGAGAAAGTGTCCCCAGGCCCCAGGCAGAGCAGAGAACTGGAGGCACTGATGACAGGTGGGGACAAAGAGAAGCCAAGTCCTGGTGCCCTGGGGCACAGCAGGGTCTGTGCCACCAAGGGCTGTCAGGAGACACCTTGTCCTGAGGCACTGGGGCCTCCTGGCACAGCCCCAGCCAGGCTGGGCACTGTCAGCCCCTTGTCCTGCCCTCAGCATCCCCCCCTAGCCCACATCCCAGTGGCCTCAAGGATCTGCTGGAAGGAGTCCCTGGGGAGCCTTGCTCAGCAATGGCCCTGGGGGCTCCTTCATGCTCCCAGGGACTGCAGGTTTTTCAAAGCACTTTGGCTTTGGCTTTTGCCTTGGAGGCTCTGAGAGCTTTGTGCAATCCTGGCCTCCAATTATCTGCTGTAATTAGTCCCTGGAGAGGCTTTGTCAGGAACAACACTCAGTGGGGCTCATTAATGCTTCAAGGCACTTCAGTTCTTTTAAGGTACTTGGTGTTTCCCTTCTGATCCAGACTCTGAGTGAAGTTTGTGCAATCGTGGCCCCAATTATCTGCTTTAACGAGTCCCTTGAGAGCTTTGTGCTGACACTCAGTGGGGCTCATTAATGCTTTGAGGTACTCAAAGTATTTAAGGTACTTTGGATTGTCCTTTCCACACTGAGTCTCTGAGAGGTTTTTGTGCAATCCTGTACTCCAGTTCTCTCCTCCAAGGAGTCCATGAGGAGCCTGCATTGGGGATGGACCTCAGTGGCACCCATTAATGTCTTGAGACACTTTGGATTTTGCCTCTCACTTCAAGTCCTGAAAAGGTTTGTGCAATTTCCTCTCATGCTCTGAAGGTTCCAGGGCTCACCTCCAAATGCACCACGGGGCTCATTAGGATCAAGCAAGTCCTGAGAAGCCATGGCTGTGCCTTGATTTCCCTCTGCTTTAATGCAGTTCATCTGGAAGGTTTCCTTTTACAGTTATGGAGAAATATTTCTAAAAGCTTCTAATAAGTATGTATTCCTACTTTAAAGAGTGTCTTTTATTACTGTTCTCTTTAGAGAAGAGCTGATTGCAGCATTCTGTGATTGATATTGATGTAGGGCCCCTTCTAAGGAGGTCTGGCCAGGTCAGAGAAGTTTCACCTTGAGGTCTGACCCAGTGTGGACAACCTTGCCCCACATTCCCCAACCCCATGTGAGAAACAATTTTCACTTTCAAAAATTTAAATGGTTTTATTAAGACCTTGTCAAAATACAACAGAAGAGTGAATAAAGAATAAATACAGTTTCCGGAGTAAAGGATTCAGTCACCGTGTGCTCATCTACAAAATGGATGTTCTGTCTTTTATACCTCCAGCCCCTCCCAAAGTCTTGTCAATCCACTCCTCCTTCTCTGTCCAGTGGTGGAGATCACTTTCTTACAGCTTGATTGGAGCTCAGGCGCTGCCATAGCAACAAGCCGACCATCCCAAGTGCCCTGACTACTGAGGGCATCCCATGATAACAATGCAAGGGGGAAGGGAAAGATAACTATCCACCTACACAACTTCTCTTAACATCTACTTAATATTCACCCCTTAATTGTGAGAGTCAACCATAGGATTACTCATCTATAACAAACCCCCATTTTCTTTTTCTATATGTCATTTTGCTTGAACAATTAAGCAAAAATAAAATTTTCTCTCTTGAAAGAGTCATACTAGCATCTGTTGATGTGGGCAAGGACAGTGGGAACAGGAGAAAAATCTCAGGTTTTCCTTAGACACACTTATTTGGAATGGACAGAAGGGCCTAACAGAGGTCCAGGATGGCTTTGACTCCCATCTATCATGCCTATGTGGTTGCTACCCATAGTCATTGTATCTTAGGGGTCCAGAGGCCAGCTCAGTCTCGCCCTCCGGTCCCTGTTGTATTCAAAGACAGTTGGGGAATGACAGTGATCCGATATGGCCTTTTGTCCCTACCTTACCATGCCTACGGGGTTGCTACCCACAGCAGGGCTATGGAGTCTTCTTGGTAGCAAACAAAGGGGCCAACCCGGTCTTGCCCTCTATTCCTTGTCTTACTTCTTAAGGATGCTGCCCCATCACCTTTTATGGTCCCTTGTGTACTTCCCCTCGACAGGTGCTGGTAATTCCCGTTCATTAAAACAGGAAGACAGTTGTCGAGCTGGCTGGTGGAATCTTGACTCTACTTTTTGGGTTTATTGTCTTTCTGGTTGCCTCTCGGTCTCTGCTTGAGTCAATCTCGTTTCCCCTGGCCTGGATGTTACAATCCACTCATTGGGTTTTTCCTACAGGGCCTGTAACTCTGTTGGCATGAGTCCATCTGTTGGCATGAGTCCATCCCCACTCTGCAGTTCACACGGCCGATTTGGTGGTGAGCAGACTTGAAAGGGACCTTCCCACTCAGGAGTTAAAGGCTGATCTCTCCATGACTTGATCATCACCCAATCCCCGGCATTAATATTATGGATTCTGAAATCCAGGGTGGCTGTTTGAGGAATAGCCCCTTTATGTCTTAGCCCTTCTAAGGTTTCTGCTATAGACATATTTCTTGGCATTGGCTTCCCCTTCCTCATAGATGGCAATGCTCTGGGGTGAGGTCAAAAAGGGTAACCCAAACATCATTTCATAGGGTGAGACCCCCAGATCTGATTGGGGTTGAGTTCTAAATCTTGACAAGGCTAAAGGGAGACATTTTACCTATGACATCTGGGTTTCCATCATCAGCTTAACTAGAGCTCTTTTAAGAGTTTGGTTCATCCTCTCAATGTGACCAGAACTCTGTGGATTCCATGGAGTGTGTAATTCCCATTTACTTCCAGGGTTTGAACAACTTTTTGCAATATTTTAGAGGTGAAATGAGTTCGTTGGTCTGAATCAATCCTGTTCACCATCCCATGTTGGGGAATGATTGATTCTAGAAGTGTTTTACTCACAACATTGGCATTGGCTTTTACCATGGGTACCGCCTCTACCCAATGAGTCAGGTCACCTACTATCACTAGTAAAAACTTCCACTGTTGCACCTGGGGAAGCTCAGTAAAGTCTACTTGGATGTTTTGAAAGGGCTGTAAGGCTAGTTCTCGCCCTCCCCTGGTGTTTTCCTCATGACCTTCTCATTTACTTGTTGGCATATCACACACCTTTCAATTACCTGCTTAGCTATCCCAAAAATTCCTATGCAGCCCCAGTCCCTTAGAAATTGATCACTTAGTGCTTGTGTACCCCAGTGTGTTGTCCCATGTATGCCTTCTAGCAATTTCCTGGCAAGGGGTTTATTCAACATTTGCCTCCCATCTGCCAATCTCCACTTCCCTTTGTTATCTTTCTTGGCTCCTGTTTTGAGGAATTCTTTCTCTTCTGTCTCACTGAATACGGGGACTTCTTCCATTTCTCTCATGGGGGTTAATGCTATCATTAATTTTTCTGTCCCTGATTTGGCTGCATTCTTAGCATCTAAAGCTGCTAAATGGTTCCCTCGTGCTTCTTGAGTCACTCCTTTTTTATGTCCTTTAACATATACTGCTGCCACTTCTTCTGGTAATTGTAAGGTTTCTAACACTTCTAAAAGAAGTTTTTAGTTCCTTTCCTCTTGAATTTAATAGCCCACTCTCTTCCCAAATTTTTCCAAAGGTATGCACTTCTCCAAAAGCATATTTTGAGTCTGTATATTTTGTTTCTCTTTTCTGTGTTCATATTTCCAGAGCTGTGTTCCGACACTTTCCTTTTTCTAGGGCCACTAACTGTTCATCTACTATAGCCCACCCCAATACCCTGTGCCCTGGATTACCCATGAAAATCCATCAATATACAATCATTTTCCACCTTGGAGTGGTTGATCTGTTAGGTCCTCTCTTACTTTAGTTTGATAGTTTACAACTTCTAGGCAATTATATATTAATTCCTCACCTGGTTTTCCATCTAAAACTGGCCAGGGTGAGTTGGTTACTCACATCTAGCTCTAAACCATTATCTATTAAGATGGCTTCATATTTTAGTACTTCGGAATCAGTGAGCCATTTCTCAGCCTTTTAGCTGAGGATACTCCTTACTGAGTGAGTGGTATATATTTTCAATTTACCCCCAGAGGTCAATTTTTTGCTTTCTTCTACGAGTGGGGCACTCGTTGCCACCGCCTGAATGCAGGTTGGCCACCCCCAGCTGACAGGGTCTTGCAGTTTTGATAAACAGGCCACTGGTTTCCTGGATCCTCCCCGGTCCTGGGCTAACACTCCATGTGCTGCCCCTTTTTCTATATCCACAAACAGATAGAAGGGTTTGTCTAAGGCAGGAAGACTCAGTGCTGCTGCATTGACTAATTTTTACTTTAAAGCTTCAAAATCTGCTTGTTGTCTTCTTCCCACCTAATCTCTTCTTCGACTAACTTTTCATACAAGAACCTGATGGCCTGCGTGTATCCTTCAATCCATAGCCTGCAATATCCCAACAGGCCTAAAAACCTTCTGACTTCTCTCTTAGTTTTTGCCCTTTGGAGTGTGGCTATCCCTGCAATTCTCTCAGGGTTCAGCTGCCAGATCCCTTGACAAATCACATGTCCTAGGCATTTTACTTCCCTCCCTACAAATTGGAGTTTCCCTTTTGATCCTCAAAGTCCTTGGTCCCCCCAAAAATTTACCAGTGCTGTGGTGGATTCTCGAACTTTGAGATACCCTGAGAGGAGCCCAGTGCTCCTTGCTCCCCTGTGCTGACACGTGAGCGTTTGTCTGGTTTCGGGATGGCCCTGGCTGTGTGAGGGGTGCTACGTGGACACGAGACAGCCGGTCCTGTCCCGCTGGGTCCCAGCAGTGCCTCACAGCAGTCCTGCATCCACGTCAGGATGCTGGCAAAGAGAAGTCCTGGAAGCTGAGGCAGCTGATTTTAAGCTTGTGCAGGTGCCTACAGGCCAAGGCCAACGGTGTTCCCTCAGGATACAGCAGTCCTGAGGGGTCTCCCTCATTCAAACAAATTGGCAGACAAATGCATTGTCAGCCAAAAGCCCTTTTATTGACATGGCAGGAGGGCAGGGGTCTGCACCCCACTAGAGTGTTTCTCTGCCACATATAAATTTCAGTGGGTTGATGTAGGAGTTGTATCAAAATCACCATCCATCTTTACACTGCTGAGGTCATTCCATAGGCAGGCGGTTAGAAATGCATTGTGTCAGATTCCCATACTTGAAGCTGATGTCCAGGCCCTGGCCAGAAGCGGTCTCGATGCCCCAAAGCAGCACAAAGTCTTCCTCAGGGCTTCCCTGCACAGGGCTGATTCCACACTTGCCCTTAGTTCTTCTGGTAGACTGTGTCTAAAGCTTTTTGTCAGGTCACTCTCATGTCAAGTTAGGCCACCAGGTTTTTGTTATGCTAACTGGTGCTAAGTACTTAGGCATGTCTGTGCTAATTACTTGTTTACTCATGTGAATGGCTTGTGCTTACTTATGTCAAACCAAGGCCTTGTTCCATCCCCAAAGGTGCCTGAGGCCACCCGCTCCTTGTGGCACCAGTTGCTTTCCTGTGGGATGTTCTACCTCCCCAAGGGTAAAGAGGGAGCTGCAGAAAGAGCTTGCCAGGCTGCTCTCCATCCTTTCCCAGCACTCCTGGTGAAGTGGAGAAGTCCGAGCTGAGCGCAAAGGTGCACATGGAGCAGCCGTGCACAGGAAGGCTCAGTGGGAAGGATGATCCAGGATCCATAGGCCTGGCAGCCTGAGCGTGCTCCAGGGGAAGGTCTTGGAGCAGATCCTCCTGAGTGCCATCCCACGGCACCTGCAGGGAACCAGGGCGTCTGCTGGAGGGTGGGAAAGCTCTGCGGAGGGACGGGGACAGCTGGGGCTCCTGGCGGGGTGTTGAGGGCTTCTGTGCGGGAGTTTGGGGGGCTTGGTGTTGGTGGGGTGTTGGAGAAGGAGTTGTCTGGAAGGTGAGAGGTCTAGGCTGGAATTTGAGTCAGTTTGAAGGCAGCATCTGTGCTTTGGCACAGCTTTGGTTACGGAGGCCAGAAGGAATATCTGTGACTTTTCCTCTTCATGGTCCTGATTCTCCTGCAGGGAACAAGAGGGGAGAGCTGTACTTTACTGGCCACTCAGATCTCTGTACCAGGGGGAGGATTAGCCCTTTTGCCATCTACTCATTTCTTTGGGCTACTTTTCTACCACTGAGTGGACTTTGATTTCTTGAGAGCTTTTATTTCTTTAGAGAATTAGGATATTATCATCCGTTCATAGAAAACCAAAGAATGGCCCTTGTTTTTTCCCTTTTTTGGTGTAGTGTTATGTTCTGTAAAGTGGCCCTCAGTGGATGAGGTTAAGGCAAATGAGTTGCTGCTTTGAGATTGGAAGCAAAATTCCAACTCTTCGCCTCCTCAGGCCATCCCAATTAATTTGGGAAGTTTGCAACTTTTTGGAACTACTTGAGTCGAGCAATGGGAAGTAAAGCTTTCCTGAATTGAAGATTCTTACTTGTGAGACTCTTCTGTGCCTTCGCCGCTAAGGTGTTTTTGTGCTGAAGGCAATAACTTCAATGAGAAAATAATTTCAGCACAGAGTAAGAGCTTCTGACAGAGAACAAGTGTTGCCAGCGTTGCTCCAGGTGCTCCTGCCAACAGCCCCTGCAGGCAGGAGCGCAGCCCCCAATTCACGTGGGCTTTGGCTCCCTCTGGCACAGAAGCCCCCCACAGGCACAGGTCTCTGGGACAGGAGACGGGCACCGGTGCTGCCAGGGCTCGGGGGGTGGCAGGTCTGCTTGGGCAGGGACTGTGCCACACCTGCTGATGTCAGCGCTCCCCGGGCCCCAGGGGTCAGAGCAGCATTCCTGCCCTGGCCCACACGTTCCTTGTCTGTGTCACACCCGCGGGTTTAGGATGGCCACCAGCCGGGACGTGTCCCAAGGAGGCCGTGCCAGCTTCTGTGAAGGCCCCGTGCCCTTCCCAGCGCGGCTGCGTCGGCAGCCCTGGGGGCTCCTTCTGCTGCTCTGAGCCCGCAGAGCAGGGCAGCATTTGCTGATGGTTTCAGCCATTCCTAAAGATCCTGTTGGGCTGTCTTAGACACTTGGGGTGAGGGATTCCTTCCAACCTGAGCCAAGTTGGGTGAGCTCGGGGCAGCCCTAGGGCAGGGGGCAGTGTGTGCAGGGGCCCTTTGTGACACGGGGCAGCACGGTCACCGTGGCATGGAACGGGACAGCATGTCCAAGGGCCCTTTGTGACACGGGGTGACATAGGAGCTGGCGGTGACAAGACCACGCCACAGTGCTCGGAGCAAGCGACGGGACAGGACGGGACAGAGCGGTGCCGTGGGGAGCCCCTGCACAGCGCACTCGTTCGTGTCTGACCCGGAGCTTTTCCGAGGCGTTATTCCTGCAGCTGACCTTGAGGCCTGACCACAGGACTTGGTGACCCGTGGCCTTCCCGAGGCTGCTCTCCTGCAGGTGTGTCCTCGAGGGCAGACTGTGGGACTTGGTGCCCTGGAGGCATCTCCCATCCCTGCCACCCGTGCCCGCAAGGCCAGACCACAATCGTCGACAGGAGTCTCCTGTCCTTGTGGCAGGAGCCCTCAAGACCAGAGTGCAGGACTTGCTGTCCTGTCGCCTTCCTGAGGCTTCTCTCTTGAAGGTGCCTTCCAGGCATGACTGCAGGCCTTGCTGACTCGGAGCTTTTCCGAGGCATCTCTCTTGCAAGTCATCACAAATCCGATCACTGAAATGGAGCAGAGACCCACGAGAGTGCCCAAGCTGGCCTGGGTGGAGGAGAGGAAGAAGGCCCTGGAGCTGGCCCAGCACAGGAGACTGAAGAGGTGGTGCAGTTCAAGCCGCAGCAGGAGAGTGAGTGGCAGAGCTGGGCTGCTGGGCTGGTGGCTGCAGCCAGCTTGGCCACATCCCATCCCATGGCATCCCATGGCATCCCATGGCATCCCATGGCATCCCATCCCATCCCATCCCATCCCATCCCATCCCATCCCATCCCATCCCATCCCATCCCATCCCCTGGGCACTTGCCCATGGACAGGACTAAAGAGGGGCCAGGCAGACACCCCACAGTGCCCGTGCTCTATCCCCTGGGGCATCCCAGGGCTGTCCCTGCCTGGGGAGCGCAGGGCTGGGCTGTGTTCTCCGGCCTCTCCCACAGCCCCTCAGCTCAGGCTGCGCTCGCTCTTTGCCAGGTGCAGCCGTGCAGCGCACACAAGAGCAGGAACGCACCCATGGCCTCTTCCGCAGAACAGCGCAGGTACCTGCAGCCGTCCCCAGCTGGGCTGGGACTGCTGTCACCGCTCAGCCGAGCACCACGCTTGGAGCATCCCTGGCTTCCTGCCTTTCTCCTACAGCTGGTTTGCAAATTCATCAAGAGGATTCGGGAGGAAGAGAGCAGCACCATGGGCACAGGGCTCAGAGCATATTCACACATCTTCAAAACCAAGACCTGTGCTGCCCTGCTGGATATGCTCGTAGAGGAGAGGTTTTCCAATCCAAAGCAAGTAAGCAGCCTGTGGCCAGGATTTCATCCTCACAGGAATTGCCTGGCCTCCCAAGCCATGCCTACTGCTCACTGGAAGCCTTTGAGGCCATGGCAGTGTGGTGGCAAGGGAAGCACTTCTCTGGGGAAGCTGGGGACATTCCTCCCTCTGGCAGCTTTCCAAGTCTCCCCATGCCTTCTCCAGGTGCCTGCCATGGTGAGGTACATCCACCAGTGGCTCATGGCCAGTCAGCTTGCTGAGCACAGGCTGAACAGGGCCCTGCTGGATCTCACCGAACAGCCTGCTGATGTAGTAATGTGTGCTGGTTTCGGGCAAATTTGGGAGAAAACCTTCAGAAGGAGCCCCCAGAAAGAAAACCCCCACGGGCCCTCCCCACCTGGTTCAGGAAGAATTTCCTCAGAGAGTAGTGGAAACAACCTGTTTATTGAGCAGGCAAAGCACTCCCCAGCAAAAAAAAAATGAACAACACCAGATGACAAAAAGTCTTTCTATGCTCTGAAGAGGTGACAAATTCAGAAAGTCTCTCTGGGAGTGGTTGCCCAGTTCTCGGTCTCCGGCACTGGGGATGGCTGCTGCAGGTCACAAAATGCTGGCTCTTGGTGTTTCTTGGTGTTTCCCAGGTTCCAGTCCTGAGCAGGTTCAAATGGTATTCAGGAAAGGGAAAGAAAAAAAAACAGTCCAGGGAAAAAATTGGATTGCCTAG